>NC_066581.1:457643196-457983802 GCF_024323335.1 Lathyrus oleraceus | reverse complement strand
TGCATCTGAATTCACAGGACGAGTGAAATCCTCCCCATCCATTGTTGTAAGCATCAAAGCACCGCCTGAAAAGGCTCTCTTAACAACATATGGACCTTCGTAGTTTGGAGTCCACTTGCCCCTGGAATCGGGCGCGAAAGACAAAACTTTCTTGAGCACGAGGTCGCCCTCTCGGAACACACGAGGCTTGACCTTCTTATCGAATCCTTTCTTCATTCTCTGCTGATATAACTGACCATGGCACATGGCAGTCAATCGCTTCTCTTCAATCAAATTCAGTTGGTCATAGCGACTTTGAATCCATTCAGCATCAGTCAACTTGGCTTCCATCAAGACTCTCATTGATGGGATCTCCACCTCTACTGGGAGAACAACCTCCATACCGTAAACAAGAGAGAAAGGGGTTGCCCCTGTTGAAGTGCAGACAGATGTACGATATCCATGCAAAGCGAATGGCAGCATCTCATGCCAATCTTTGTACGTAACAACCATCTTCTGGATAATCTTCTTGATATTGTTGTTAGCAGCTTCAACAGCCCCATTCATCTTTGGTCTGTAAGGAGAGGAATTATGGTGTGCAATCTTGAATTCAGCGTACAACTCTTCCATCATTTTGTTATTCAGATTAGATCCATTATCAATAATGATCTTATCTGGCACACCATAACAACAAATCAGCTGATTCTTGATAAACTTCACGACCACCTGCCTGGTCACATTCGCATACGATGCGGCTTCAACCCATTTGGTGAAGTAATCAATTGCTACGAGAATAAACCTGTGTCCATTGGACGCTTTCGGTTCAATCATACCGATCATGTCGATTCCCCACATAGAGAAAGGCCATGATGATGAAATCACATTCAGAAGTGTTGGAGGAATATGAATCTTATCCGCATAAATCTGACACTTGTGGCATTTCTTCACATATTTGCAACAGTCAGACTCCATTGTCAGCCAATAGTAGCCTGTTCTCAGCATCTTTCTTGCCATGGCATGTCCATTGGAATGAGTACCAAATGAACCCTCATGGACCTCAGTCATTAACAGGTTTGCTTCGTGTCTATCCATGCATCTGAGCAAAACCATGTCAAAATTCCTCTTGTACAACACTTCACCGCTGAGGTAGAAACTGCCTGACAACCTTCTTAAAGTTTTTCTGTCTTTCACAGATGCCCCAGGCGGGTAGACCTGGTTCTGGAGGAAATTCTTGATATCAAAATACCAAGGCTTGTCATCATTCGCTTCTTCAACTGCAAACACGTGAGCTGGTCTGTCCAAGCGCATCACGGTAATACTGGGAACTTCATTCCAATACTTCACCACAATCATCGAAGCAAGCGTAGCAAGCGCATCTGCCATCCGATTATCCTCTCGAGGAATATGATGAAAGTCAACTTCTATAAAGAACGTTGAAATCCTCCTCGCATAATCTCTGTACGGAATGAGACCAGGCTGATTAGTCTCCCATTCACCCTTGATCTGATTGACAACTAGGGCCGAATCACCATACACATCAAGATGTTTGATTCTCAAATCAATACATTCTTCCAGTCCCATAATACAAGCTTCGTACTCAGCCATATTATTCGTGCATTTGAAAGTTAGCCTTGCTGTCAACGGAATATGTGTGCCATGAGGAGTAATGATTACTGCCCCAATTCCATTTCCATACTGATTTACAGCGCCATCAAACACCATCGTCCATCTGGAACCAGGTTCTGGACCTTCATCAAGTGTAGGCTCATCACAATCTTTCATTTTCAAATACAAAATCTCCTCATCTGGGAAGTCGTACTGAACAGACTGATAATCTTCAATAGGCTGGTGCGCTAAATGATCAGCCAAGATACTACCTTTGATAGCTTTCTGAGCTCGATACTCGATATCATACTCAGACAACAACATCTGCCAACGGGCAATCCCCCCAGTTAAAGCAGGCTTCTCGAAAATATACTTGATTGGATCCATTCGGGATATCAACCAAGTTGTATGATTTATCATGTAATAGCGTAAACGCTTAGCAGCCCAAGCCAAAGGACAACACGTCTTCTCAAGCATAGAGTATCGAGACTCACAATCAGTAAACTTCTTACTGAGGTAGTAGATAGCAGATTCTTTCTTCCCTGATTCGTCTTGTTGACCGAGTACACAACCCATTGAGTCTTCAAGAACAATCAAATACATGATCAGAGGCCTTCCTTCTACAGGCGAAGACAAGATCGGAGGTTCAGACAGATACTCTTTGATACTATCGAAAGCTTTCTGGCAATCCTCGGTCCAATCATGAGATTGATCTTTCCGGAGGAGCTTGAATATCGGCGAACATGTGGCAGTCATGTGGGATATAAATCTGGAAATGTAGTTCAAGCAGCCAAGAAAACCTCGGACTTGCTTCTCAGTTTTGGGCGCAGGCATCTCTTGTATTGCTTTGACCTTTGCAGGATCAACCTCAATACCCCTCTTGCTGACGACAAAACCCAACAACTTGCCAGAACGGACTCCAAATGTACATTTGTTCGGATTGAGACGAAGCTTGTACTTCCTCAAACGCTGAAAAAGCTTCAACAAATGCTCAACATGTTCAACTTCCGTTCGGGACTTAGCAATCATATCATCAACATAGACCTCTATCTCCTTGTGCATCATATCATGAAACAAGGTAGTCATAGCACGTTGATACGTGGCTCCGGCGTTCTTCAAACCGAAGGACATCACTCGATAACAGAATGTTCCCCAAGGTGTGATGAATGTTGTCTTCTCCATATCTTCGGGTGCCATTTTGATTTGATTATATCCGGAAAATCCGTCCATAAAGGAAAAGACTTTGAATTTAGCTGTATTGTCTACCAACATGTCAATGTGTGGTAGAGGAAAATCATCTTTCGGACTAGCTTTATTCAAACCTCTGTAATCAACACACATACGGACTTTTCCGTCTTTCTTAGGCACAGGCACAATATTGGCCATCCATTGAGGATATGTGGAAGTCACCAGAAACCCTGCATCAATTTGCTTCTGAATTTCCTCTTTGATTTTCACTGCCATATCTGGATGAGTTCTTCTGAGCTTCTGCTTCACAGGCACGCACTCAGGCTTCAAAGGCAGGAAATGTTGCACAATATCTGTATCTAGACCTGGCATGTCTTCATACGACCAAGCAAAGATATTGGAATATTCTCGTAGCAAACTGATCAACCCCTTCTTGACAGACTCTTCAAGGAGTGCCCCAATCTTCACCATACGAACACAATCTTCAGACCCCAAGTTGACTGTTTCCAGATCTTCAAGGTGCGGCTGAATGATCTTCTTCTCGTGCTCAAGGAGACGGGTAATCTCATCAGGAATCCCTTCAACATCATCTTCCTCTGCCTCAAATACAGGGAATTCAAAATTGGGAGATGGCGTTGGATCATTATGTTCAATGGGTTTTAGAATCAACCTGCATAATGCTTTTGGATAATAAAAACTTTAGAATTTAAACAAGCAAACCATTATGCAGATGAAAAGATTGCTTTTATTCTTGTTTTTAGGGTTTTTTGTGATCACCGATTTCATGCAAAAGCAAAAAGTGAAAACAAAAGGAATAACAAATGCTTAACAATGCATTAATTGAATGAAATGTCATTGTATAAATGCTGCCAACAATGTCATCACTTCTCCTTTTGGCATGGGAGAAGGGTTTTGAAACAAAGTGAACATATTACGCTGACTTATGAATGACCGTAGGAACATCCACAGCGACTCAATTGTGGCAGATACCGCCAGGGATAACAAAGTTGCTCAAATCCTCTGCATCCTCTTCCAGAATAACAGCAGCTTCCTCAGCTTGATCAACATGTATGAAACCTCCACTCTTAAATAGCCCTTTCTCATTAAAGACCCCAGAAGAATAGCCAATGCCAGCCCGGGATTTATTGTCTTCAAGCTCAATCATCTTCCCTAAACTAGCAACTGCACCACATTCAATGGCCAGTTTCGCATCACGATAGGAAGCAAATGAAGGAGACTTCTTCTCAATCGGCTCAGCAATAGGCAAAGCTTGGAAAGGCGTTCCAACTTCATCCTCAGCATCAATATATGAGAAAGAAGACAGGTGGCTAACCAGGAGAGCCTTTTCTCCCCCTACCACAACCAGTTTCTTGTTCTTGACGAATTTCAGCTTCTGGTGTAGGGTGGATGTCACGGTGCCAACCTCGTGAATCCATGGTCTACCAAGGAGACAGCTATAAGATGGGTGGATATCCATAACCTGAAAGGTAACTTGGAAATCACTTGGTCCAATCTTGATTGTGAGATCAACTTCCCCAATCACGGTCTTACGCGACCCATCGAAAGCTTTCACAACAACACTTTGCCTCATGGGAGGCCCCTGATATGACAATCTCGAAAGAGTGGTCTTCGGAAATACATTCAAAGATGACCCAGTGTCCACCAGCACGTTGGACATGGCGTCGTTCTTGCAGTTCATGGAAATATGTAAAGCCATGTTGTGGTCTCTTCCCTCCGCAGGGAGATCAGCGTCACAGAAACTCAAAGTGTTGCGAGCAGTGATGTTTGCAACTATACTGTCAAACTGTTCTATAGTGACATCATGATCAACATAAGCCAGATCCAAAACCTTCTGCAGAGCCTCCCTATGGGGTTCTGAATTCAGAAGCAAAGATAGCACGGAAATCTTAGACGGCGTTTGTAGAAGCTGGTCTACAACGTTGTACTCACTCTTCTTGATGAGCCTCAGCATCTCATCATAGTCTTCATTCACAATGCCACTAGGGCCAACAGAAGAAGTATGAGTCTTTTGTACAGATCTTGCTCGCACTACGTGTTGATGCATTTGAATAAACACCTAAGATCCTTGTATATAGAGTCAGTCAAGTGGAGTAGAGTCCCACATTCTGGACTCCCACACTTCCATTGATTCAAGCTCACCCAGACCAGGGTTAAGAGCTATGAGGTCTGATCCTCATTTCCCATTTCATCTGCTTCACCCTAACTCTCAATGTTAGGGTTAAGAGCTCAAAACACCCTTCCAGTTGGCTTGTTTGTCGAGGTTGATATGACCCCTTGACTAAAGCCCAACCTTGTATGAGCCACTTGTTTGCATATAGTGTGTGTGATTGCTCTCTTGTGCTTGTGTTTGCTTATTTGCTGTTTAGGCTAGCTTGCTTCCTGTGCGAGTTAGGACTAGAGACCTCAACATAGGGATCGTATGCATGACAACTTCTAGGCTCGAGTCGTAGTCTCCCTAGTAGTCTGTTATCTCCCTAGTCTCTGGTTAGGATAGAAGTTTCTTCCCTGTTAAGGGGAACTACGTCGCCCGGATCCTCAAACCGGATGAGGTACGTAGGCAGGAGATTGAGCTGATCTCTCCGGGCAACCTTTTGTTTTATTTGTGCTTGTTTGGAGTCTGATGTAAGTCCAGCGATTGGCATTTGGTTTCCAGTGTGTGTTTGTTTGTGCGGAGTCTGATGTAAGTCCAGCGATTGGCATTTGGTTTCCAGTGTGTGTTTGTTTGTGCGGAGTCTGACGTAAGTCCAGCGATTGGCAGTCGGTTTCCTGTCTGTGTTTCTTTGTTTGGAGTCTGACCTAAGTCCAGCGATTGGCAGTCGGTTTCCTGTTTGTGTTTTGTTTGGCGTGCGTTAGCCGAGCTACGAGTGCTCTGATTCTTCCTCTAGTTAGAGAAGATACGTATGCACAGGATGCGACATCCTAGCGAGCACGTTTCCCATTCCCCCAAACTACGTCGACTCTGATGTTTGTGTCTGACAAACTACGTAGGCCCAGGATGCGATATCCTGCCGAGTCCCTTTCTTCCGTCTTTCATCTGTGTTTCACTCCAGTTTATGCAGTTTTCGAGCAGTTATCTAGCAACCTTTCTTCTATTCTTTCTGAGCGTGGATCCCGTCGAGTACGACGGATGCGTAGGGGTGCTAATACCTTCCCTTCGCATAACCGACTCCTGATCCTTGCAATCTATGGTCGTAAGACCATTTCCTTTCCAGGTTTACTTCGAGCGTTTGCTTTCCCTCCTTTGGGATAAATAACGGACGGTGGAGGCTCTGTGTCTTTTCCCGCCAGTTTTTCGCGTAATGCGACAGCTGGCGACTCTGCTGGGGACAATAAGAAGTTGACCTCTTGCTGGTCCATCTTCCCTAAGCGAGTCAATCCTAGCGCTCTTTAGGATAGTTTTGGTTGCTTGTGCTGCTTTATTTATTGCATTTATGATTATTATACTGTGTTTGTATATATTTGCATATGTGTTTGCATGCATCATATTATCATTGTGCTGGATTCTGTATAGGTTGGTTCCTCTGATTTGGGGTGGGTGTTCTGAGTGGGGCTAAAACCCAGGCCCGAGTATACACCTAGGATTAGCGTGGTCTCACGTCTCCTCACTTGCTGTATCAGCATGTTGTTGCGACGTGACATACTACAGCCGGACGAGGTTCATTTGAGAGAGTCCTTCCGTTTGGAGTATTCCACTCAGGTTGGGTTATCTCATCTGAGCTATTGACTTCGGTGACCGTTCTTTCCCGGATCTTTGGTTTAGACGATCTTATGAGAGCTACAACGGCATACCCGAAAGGGCAAACCCGTTGAGTATCTTGTCCGATTGTCGAGACCATTATCCGCCTTAGGATGACCTTGTTAGAATTCACCTGTGAGGGGAGGGTCTGATTCTTGCAAGTACAGGTTTCGTCAGTGATCCTGTGATGGTGACTATGGTTCAGATGGATTTATGGGTCTTTATTTTTGAGACGCCAGAGGTTTGACTATGGTATTTGTAGCGGTGTATTCGTCACTTTATGATTTATTGACTAAATCAAAAGCAAAGCATACAAAGAATCGAGTCGCCACCGCACTTTTATTTATCCAAAGGAATGGCTAAAAAGCGAACAAAAGTCTAAGAAGTTTTACACATAGAAAACTAATGAAAAGATCAGAGATCTGGGTAAGGGGTTAATTACGCAATGGGAAGGTGTTAGGCACCCAAAACGTCCTAGGTACTCCTAGGGAGCCCTTTTCACAACTTGTTGTACGAAATGTTATTTGTTTATGAAATATTTATTGTGCAAACATGATTGAAGGGATGAGAAAAGAATATACAAGTTATTATTTTTGTGTTTGAACGGATGAACCCGTTGCCTATGTACCTTTCCATGGAAGGTAAGGATCAAAACGTCGTAGTTCGGCTAAAAGATTTCCAAAATATGAGTGGGTTGATTTTAAACAAAAGCCCTAAGGTTTTTCGTTATCCACGGGAGAAAACTCAACCTTATACAAACAACAAGTCCACCATGTGAGAAAAGCTTCAACTTGCTAGTGAGGGGTTAACCCTATAATAAGCAAGGAAGTCTTACAATTCAATCACTAAGGACAAAAGGTGAGATTAACATCAACCAACTAGGATAAATCAAACCTATGGCTAATGTATGAAAACTTATCAAGAATGGACAAAGCCACAAAACAATTGAGTGAGTGAAATTAACCAATTAGGATTATTCACAAAAAGTGGTCAAGATATGATTAGAATTCAATTCAAAAGAAGTATCATGAAAATGAAGTTTGAAAAATCAGAGGCTTAAGGCCCAGGTTTCTAATTTGAAAACAAGTGAAAATGTTTGCACAATAGTTTTCTTGTTTTGGGTTAACATGCAAATGGAGGTTTAAAAAAACAAAAGGTGGGAGGGTGAGGAAGTAAAACTTATTAGATGTTCACCTCTTGAGATAATATATAGATGATTCAAGTGATTCCTTTGGAGTAGGCAACAATGCAAGTAACAGATGGACAAAGTAAATGGATACCGGATGCCAATCAGTGGACTTATTCCAATCTCACAAAACAAAATGGATACCGGATGCCAATCAATGGACTTATACCAATCTCCCAAAGCAAAAAGAAACATGGATACCAGATGCCAATCAATGGACTTATACTAGTCTCCCAGGAATGATCATAGGGAACAACTGCCAATAGCTGGACTTACAATTGACTCCTCACAAGAAACAAATAACAAATGCAATAAGCAAGAGGAAACAAGTTGCCAATAAATGGTCTTACACTCGACTCCAAGGAAAGGAATGCCAATGAATGGTCTTAGTTCCAAATCCTACCAGATCATAGGAAAAAACTGCCAATAACTGGACTTACAATTGACTCCTCAATGGACAAACAAAGTGTCACAAAGATATGAACAATGATTATGAAATGAGATACAAGTGATGAAGATAAATGCACAAAGGCACCCATAAGCAAATATGCACAGATGAATCAAGTAAGCAAACAAACAAGTCAATTAGCACACACTATATACCATCAATTAGGCTCAAGCAAGGTTAGGCTTTACAGCCAACTGGAATGGGGTATTTTGTGCTCTTAACCCTAACATTGAGAGTTAGGGTGAAGCAGATGAAATGGAGATGAGGGGTGTGCCTCATAGCTCTTATCCCTGGTCATGGAGAGCTTCAAACAATGGAAAGTGTGGGAGTTCAGAAAGTTGGAACTCTTCTCCACAAATGATTGACTCTATAAGATCTTGGGTTATTATTCACAATGCATCAACACATTGTGTGAGCAAGGTGAATGACACACTGAGTAGCAGGATATGGATTACACATCTCTTTTATCTGCCAATTGCCTCATAAGAGGACTTTTCCTGCTTGGCACAAAGTTAAACAAGCACAAACATTGCCTCTTAAGTAGGGCTTCAGACAGGTGCCTACCAATAACAGTAGGTCTTCCAGACTACATGAAGATTAGAGATTATACCTAAGTGGTTAAGCAACCAAGCAAAGCAGAGTTCAAAATGAACTTAAAGCAACTTAGGTACCTGTGGAAACAACTAAACAAATCAGTACAATACTCAGACAAACAGACAACAGTCAATAAGTAACAGACAATCCCAATGTACAAAATGTGTAAGCCATAAGGCAAACTCAAATGAGTTAGCATCAACCTACAAAACACACAAATGTTAGTAATCAAAAGCAAACATCAACAATCACATGAGGAAGCATCATCAATTATGGTACTTGAATGCTTAAACCTGAAATCAAAGCTCAAGTGTAAGCAACAAACCACTAGGTCAAAGCCTAGGGTCAAAGATGGAGAAAAAATTCAAAATAGGGGCTTAAATTTAAAACAAAGTAACTTCAAGCACATATTGACATATTCCAAAAGGTCTCATATCAAAATCAATCACCAAAAGCATTTCATGATCAAAAGAAGTTCAAGGCAATTTCAAAGCTCATATGTGATCAACATGAATGAAAAATTCAAATCAAAACAGAAATGATTCAAATAAATCTGGAAAAAATCATGCACATTCAAGACATCTAACATGATCAACATACAAAAAATCAGAAGCATTGGACATCATTTGGCATGGCAATCACATTGTACAAGTTGAACATTCAAAGGTGTGACACAAATTGTCACACCAAGTTAGCACAAGCATAAAACAGAAATGATGCATAGGAAAAATACCAAACCAAAACCAAAATGTCAAGCAATGTGTCTAAAATTAGCATGCAAATTTTCAGGTTCATTGGATAAGAAAAAAGCATTTCACAATGAGATAAGCAAGGCAAGGTCAAAAATGGATACATGCTCAATCAACCTAACACCAAATAAAATCCAGCCGTGCACAATTTGCAAATTTATGCTCATAAAAAACTAGACAGAATAAGGAGCATTGTGCAAAAAATTGGAGTGAAATTGATGCATTTTTCAATTTTATATGATTTTTCTAAGTTAATGGAAAAATTAAAAATCAAAATGGACATAGCATGTAAAAATAGGAGGGAAAGGAAAAAAATGCAAGGCAATTTGAAATAATGCGCTCAGATGGACTCGAACCATTGCCACATTCAAATTTTGGCGCTCAACATGAAACGACGCCGTATTGGCTTTAAACCCTAGCGCGCATGGCATTTCCAGATTCGTAGCAAATTGATGAATTTTTCGTAGCAAAATGGTAGCGAAACCGTGGCTAGTTCTGGAAACGATGAATGTTCATAGGTTGAAGATGAAGATCATGATGATCTTCATCTAGATTTTCCAGAAAATCTCAACACGTCCAGAAATTAACAAAAATAACACCAAACGATTCGTCATGTCATGTACATTCAAGATCCATAAGCAATTCATGCAAAAACATCAAAACAAACTCGGATCGAAGAAAATCATTTCAACATGTCAAATATTCAATCATCCATAACTAACTCAAAACAGCACCAAATCACACAATTCAAAGCTCAGATTCATCAGGACAACAAGATCTACAACAATATCCTAATGAATTTAAGAATTAGAGAAGTCAAATCCTGACCTCTTGAAGAATAGCTAGTGGAATCTTGCTCTATGCAGCTCAGCAATGCCTCAAATCTCCACTACAATGCTTATGGAGTTGATTGATGATGAATTTGAAGCTCCAGCATACATGAATCCAGCTCAATTTGCAAAATCCATGGAACCTTCAAGCTTCAAGTATGGCTCAATATGGCACCAATTGCTCCAATTCCACGTCCAATTCCACTCAAAAATGCTTCAGGATCATGAATCAATCAAGAGAAAGTGTTCTTGTATGAAAAAATTGGAAAAAAATTCGAGAGAAAAATTTGGAGAATTTTGAGATTCAGATCTGAAACTATAGTTAATGAAGAATGCAGTTATGATTAATCTTATATATGCCATGCTAATGATTCTGTAATCAAGCTTAAGCCAAATGCAAATGAGATTAGCAACTTATGAGGTGTATGTACAAAAATGGTTTTTCACCTCATGCACTTCATGCATGCGTGAACAGTGCTTATTTCTGGCCCAAATCCACTTAAAATAAGTTCATGCACCCTTTGGAATTGGTTTTGTATGCATACAATCATCCAAAATGATTTTATGAAAATTCCTTCTAAAAACTACATGAATGAGCACATGACAATGCAAATGGAATTCAAGCCATGTAATGAATGTTTTGGAAACTACAAGTCATGAGGAGAATATTGCAAAAAGAACCACTCATTTTGGAGCTTTGGTTGAAAAGTTATGCCCATTTGAAGTTTTGAACACACTTTTCCATGATTTGATCATATCTCCTCAACCACACATCATATGCTTATGATCTTAGACATTTTGGAAATGGGAGAGAAAGATCTACAACTTTCATGTTCAACAAAATTTCATTTGAAGCCTTCTTGATGATGTAATATTGAGTTGAAGTTGGTCCAAAATCTTTCTATTTTTGGAAAGTTCAAATTATAGGTCACTTGCTATTTTGGGAAAGTCTTGACCTGACTTCAAATTCTTCAATGTGAGTGTTTGAAATGTCAAATGAGACTTGTTTGAACATGAATGAAGTATTTCTAATCACTTCCCACCTCCAAATCCACAGTTGACTTTGCAGTTGACTTTCTAGGTCTTCAGATGATCTGAGAATGTTCTGATGAGATTCAAGCCTCTACCACTTGGGATTTTGCTTCAAAATAACATCATAGCTCATATGAACTCTTGTGAATGATTGTGGGGTCCAAATCTCAAGAATGACCACCATCTATTGCTCAATGAATGCTTTGAATGCCTTGACTTGTTAATGCTTCATCTGCAAGACCAAGGTTAGATGATATATTTTTGTACTTTGTGGTTAGTGATAAAAAGAAAAATAATGATATACAAATGCGAGGAATGCTTGGTAATCAAGAACCACTCTCAAAAAGATAACCCACCCACAGGGAAGGATGTAAGGTGTCCAATGATCCTTGAGGCAATGCAATGATATGGTATGATACCATGAGGGATCTTAGGGACAAAATTGGGGTCTTACAGTATTGATCAGAGGGTTCCGTTTATTTCGGATCCCTGGGCTGAATTTGAGGGTGCTTGCTCAGATGGTGACTTGGTTCTGAAATATGGGTTCCAGATGACCTTGGGTTCCAGATGATTTTGATCTGTGGTTTCCGGTGCCGAATTCATGCCGAAGTTTTGATCCTGCGCCATGAGATACTCAGCCAACCTGCCATGGCTTCATCATTTACATCATAGCATGCTTATTTTTCAAAAAAAAAATAATGAAAAAAAAAGTTAACCCGCATATGTATATCCTTTTCAGGATCATTCATGATACGCATCATACGCATCATATACATATTATTCTTGCATTACAGGTGTTTTTGAACAAGACTTCTCACTCTGGTTCCTGTTTTAGGCAGGATTGCTGATCGTCGTCCACACCGCTACGCTACAAGACTGAATCAACAGAGAAGTATGGATCAAGTTCAGGCTGAGTTGGCTGAGATGAGGGCTAACATGCCCCAATTTATGAGCATGATGCAAGGGGTCGTGCAAGGGCAAGAGGAGCTGCGAGCCTTAGCCCAGAGACAAGAAGCTGTGATTCCACCGGTCAACCGTGCTTCACCAGAGAGGGTCCTTGTTAATGACAACGTTGTTGCTGCTACTATTCCCGTCAACAACTATGATGTGGGTGATGAGTTGAGGGGTATCAGAATCAATGGACAACCTATTGCAGCAGAGACTGTTAAAGTTCGAGCAACCCGTGCGCCGGTTCGTCATCCTGCTCCGTTGGTTGACAGACAAGAGGATATGTTCACGCTCCTCAGTGAGGATGATGAAGTGGTAAGAACTAAAGAGAGGGATAGGAAGGTTGATGCCCTAGCTGAGAAAATCCGTGCCATGGAGTGTCAGAACTCTTTGGGTTTTGATGTAACAAATATGGGACTGGTTGATGGGCTGAGGATCCCTTATAAATTCAAGGCGCCGTCCTTTCACAAATATAATGACACTTCTTGTCCTCGCACCCACGTGCAGGCTTATTACAGAAAAATCTCAGCATATACAAACGATGAGAAGACGTGGATGTACTTTTTCCAGGATAGCTTGTCCGATGCTTCCTTGGACTGGTACATGGAGCTGAAGAAAGAATCTGTTAGAAGATGGAAAGATCTGGGGGAAGCCTTCTTGAGGCAGTATAAGCACAATATGGATATGGCTCCGAGCAGAACCCAACTGCAGAGCTTGTTCCAGAAATCTGGTGAAAGTTTCAAGGAGTACGCCCAGAGGTGGCGAGAGTTAGCTGCAAGAGTGCAACCTCCTATGTTGGAGAGAGAGCTGACTGACATGTTCATTGGAACACTGCAGGGTGTGTTCATGGACCGGATGGGAAGTTGCCAGTTCGGTAGCTTTTCTGATGTGGTAATCTGCGGAGAGAGGACTGAGAGCCTTATTAAAGCAGGGAAGATTCAAGATGCTGGTTTTTCATCTTCCAGTTCTAAGAAGCCATTTTCTGGGGCACCCCGAAGGAGGGAGGGGGAGACTAATGCTGTGCAACATAGAAGGAATGTAAACAGAGGACAGTATCGTCAGGTTGCTGCTGTGACCATCCCAACTCAACCTCAGCAACAACAACAAAGAGCTCCACAACAACAACAACAACAACAACAACGCCCGTTTCAACCAAGGTAGAGAATGCCCGAGCGTCATTTTGATTCGTTGTCCATGACGTATGCTGAGTTGCTTCCTGAACTGCTCAGGTTAAAATTTGTTGATCTTCGCACCATGGCTCCGTTGACAAGAATTCCTGCTGGGTATGATGCCAATGCTCATTGTGATTTTCATTCTGGTGCTCCAGGGCATCATATTGAGAACTGTCGGGCTTTCCACCATAAAGTCTAGGATCTGATTGATGCCAAAACAATCAACTTTGCTCCTGTGCCGAATGTTGTGAATAACCCTATGCCTCAACACGGGGGGCCCAGGGTGAACAATGTGGAAGGCGAGGATGCCTTAGACTTGGTAGCCAGTGTTGATGAGGTTCAAACATCGTTGCTTGTGGTAAAGGAACGTTTATTAAGAGGGGGAGTGTTCCCGGGCTGTGATGGGGGCTGTTCAGATTGTGCTGATCAAGAGAATGGTTGTGTCAAGCTGAGGAGCGGTATCCAGGGTTTGATTGATGAGGGTTGCCTACAGTTTGCTCGGGCCGTAAAAGATCGTGGAGTGGTGTCAACTGTCACCATTTACTTCAAACCATCAGAGGGTCTTGGACGTGCCCCAAGAACTGCTAGTGCACCAATGACTATCGGTATGCCAGTGACTATATCTGCTCCAGCAGCGGTTGGTACTCCTACTACTATTGTTGCTTCTAATAGAAGACCTGTTGAGAATAGTAGGGCCGTTCCTTGGAAATATGACAATGCTTACCGTAACAATAGAAGGTCAGGAAGTCAGACCAGACCAGTGAATCAGGCTCCAGTGACAATTGGTGTGCCCGTCAAAGCTCCAGTAACTGTTGGTCCGGCTGTGGACAATGTGGGAGGATCAGGAGGGTTCACAAGGAGTGGTCGTCTGTTTGCGCCACAGACTTTGAGGGATAGCAATGTTGAGGCTCTTGCCAAAGCAAAGGGTAAACAAGTTGTGGTTGAAGAAGGACCTGTGCAGAAGGAAGCGCCTGAGGGTTCCTTTGAAAAAGATGTGGAGGAGTTCATGAAGATCATAAAGAAAAGTGATTATAAGGTTGTGGATCAACTGAACCAAACTCCGTCCAAAATCTCTATCCTCTCATTGTTATTGTGCTCTGAGGCACACCGTAATGCCTTGCTGAAAATGTTGAATCTGGTTTACGTGCCTCAAGAGATTTCTGTCAACCAACTCGAGGGTGTTATTGCTAATGTGAGCACGAGGCATGGTTTGGGGTTCACAGATCTGGATTTGACACCTGAAGGTCGTAATCACAACAAAGCCCTGCATATCACTATGGAGTGCAAAGGCGCAGTATTGTCTCATGTGTTGGTGGATACTGGCTCTTATTTGAATGTGTTTCCCAAGAAAATTTTGAGCAAGATTGATGTTGAAGGGGTTGTCCTCACTCCGAGTGATCTCATTGTTCGTGCTTTTGATGGATCCAAGCGATCAGTCTTCGGTGAAGTCACGTTGCTAGTGAAGATTGGCCCAGAAATGTTTGATATTATCTTCTATGTGATGGATATTCAACCAGCATATAGTTGTTTATTGGGGCGTCCCTGGATACATGGGGTTGGAGCAGTGTCGTCAACTCTCCATCAGAAGCTGAAGTATGTTTGGAATGGTCAGGTTGTGACTGTGTGCGGCGAGGAGGACATTCTTGTGAGTCATCTATCTTCCGTCAAGTATGTGGAGATGGATGGCGAGATTCATGAAACGTTGTGCCAAGCTTTTGAGACCATTGATATTGAGAAGGTGGCTTTCGTCGAGCAGAAGAAACCAGGTGTCTCAATTGCGTCATACAAGCAGGCTTTGGAGGTTGTCAACTCGGGCAATGCAGAAGGCTGGGGCAAGATGGTTGACCTGCCCGTCAAAGAAGACAAATTTGGTATTGGTTATCAGCCTCTTCAGTCAGAGCAGGGTGGTCAGAAAGGGCCGAGTACCTTCACCAGCGCTGGGTTGATGAACCATGGTGACGTCTTTGCAGCCGGTAGTGAAGACGGAGATAGTGATTATGATGTGGACAACTGGGTGCGCCCGTGTGCTCCAGGGGAGATGGTGAATAATTGGACAGCCGAAGAAATGGTCCAAGTTACTCTTCAGATAGAGTAATTTTCTTTTGTTTTTCATTCTGCACAAAACTCTACGTTCTGCCCGGGGCGTAGTGGTTCATTGTAGGGCCACATCATGTTTTCAATGATATCATTAATAAAGGATGTTTTGCAAACAAATTTGTGCTCACTGTCTTTCTGTTTTTATTTTTTCATTTTTCAAAACAATAAAAATGGCAATGTTTTTTGTTTTTGTGACTTTCTTGAACTCTTTTCTAAAACAAAGCATTAAACATGCAGAATCGATCTAGCGGACTCCACTAAAAACAGTTCTGTTATGGCTCAGTATGATTTTGATAATCCCATTTACCAAGCTGAAGAGGAGAGTGAGGAAGATTGTGAACTCCCCAAAGAATTGGTCATATTATTGAAACAGGAGGAAAGGGTCATCCGACCTCATCAGGAAGAGTTGGAGATTATTAACCTTGGTACTGAGGACGCCCGGAAAGAGATCAAGATCGGGGCTGCTTTGAAGGAAAATGTCAAGAGAGGGCTGATTGAGATGCTGAGAGAATATGTGGAAATCTTCGCATGGTCGTATCAAGATATGCCTGGGTTGGATATAGATATTGTGGTGCACAGGCTACCTCTCAGAGAAGATTGTCCTTCGGTAAAGCAGAAGCTTCACAGAACTAGTCCTGATATGGCTATCAAGATCAAAGAGGAAGTTCAGAAGCAGTTGGATGCGGGTTTTCTGGCAGTTACCAATTATCCCCCGTGGGTGGCCAACATTGTTCCTGTGCCGAAGAAGGACGGTAAAGTCAGGATGTGTGTCGATTACCGGGATTTAAACAGAGCCAGTCCGAAAGATGACTTCCCATTACCTCACATTGATGTATTGGTTGATAACACTGCTCAATCCTCGGTTTTTTGTTTCATGGATGGATTTTCTGGCTATAATCAGATCAAGATGGCGCCAGAAGACATGGAAAAGACGACATTCATTACACCTTAGGGCACGTTCTGTTACAAGGTGATGCCATTTGGGCTGAAGAATGCCGATGCTACCTATCAGAGGGTTATGACGACTCTCTTTCATGACATGATGCACAAAGAGATTGAAGTGTACGTGGATGATATGATTGTGAAGTCTCAGACAGAAGAGGAGCACTTGGTAAACCTGCAGAAGCTGTTTGAAAGGCTGAGAAAGTTCAAACTGAGGTTGAATCCAAACAAGTGTACGTTTGGGGTGAGATCCGGAAAGCTGTTGGGTTTCATTGTCAGTGAGAAAGGGATTGAGGTTGATCCAGCGAAAGTGAAAGCTATTCAAGAAATGCCTGAACCGAGAACGGAAAAGCAGGTCCGTGGGTTTTTAGGGAGGTTGAACTACATTGCACGGTTCGTATCTCACCTAACTGCCACATGTGAACCGATTTTCAAATTGCTAAGAAAAGATCAAGCAATCCGGTGGAACAATGATTGTCAGAAAGCTTTTGATAAGATAAAAGAGTATTTGCAGAAACCTTCAATCCTTATACCTCCAGTTCCTGGGAGGCCTCTAATAATGTACCTCTCAGTGACTGAGAATTCGATGGGGTGTGTATTGGGACAGCATGACGAGTCTGGTCGAAAAGAGCATGCAATATACTACCTTAGCAAAAAGTTTACCGACTATGAAATAAGATATTCGCAGCTCGAGAAAACTTGTTGTGCTTTGGCATAGGCTGCTCGCCGACTGAGACAGTATATGTTGAACCATACTACCTTGTTGATTTCTAAGATGGATCCAGTGAAGTATATCTTTGAAAAGCCGGCTCTTACCGGACGTGTGGCTCGTTGGCAGATGATTTTAACTGAGTATGATATCCAGTACACGTCGCACAAGGACATCAAAGGTAGTATTCTATCTGACTACCTTGTCGAGCAACCGATTGATGACTATCAGCCGATGATGTTTGAGTTCCCTGATGAAGACATCATGTATCTAAAGATGAAAGATTGTGAAGAGCCTCTTGTTGAGGAAGGACCGAATCCTGATGACAAGTGGACACTGATGTTTGATGGGGCAGTTAATGTGAATGGAAACAGTGTTGGGGCAGTGCTTATTAATCCTAAAGGTGCACACTTACCTTTTTCTGCCAGATTGACCTTTGAAGTGACCAATAATGAAGCTGAATACGAGGCTTGTATCATGGGGATTGAAGAAGCCATCGATTTAAGGATCAAAACCCTGGACATTTATGGAGATTCCGCTCTAGTGATTAACCAAGTCAATGGAGATTGGAATACTCATCAGTCACATTTGATTCCTTATCGAGATTACACCAGAAGGATCCTGACTTTCTTCAAGACAGTGAAGTTGTATCATGTCCCGGAGATGAAAATCAAATGGATGACGCCTTGGCTACTTTGTCTTCTATGATCAAAGTTCATTGGCATAATCATGTGCCACACGTTGCTGTGAATCGACTCGAGAGGCCTGCGTATGTGTTTGCAGCCGAGTCTGTTGTGGATGAAAAGCCGTGGTACTATGATATCAAGAATTTCCTCAAGAGTCAGGAGTATCCTGAAGGAGCGTCAAAGAATGACAAGAAGACCCTGAGAAGGCTAGCTGGAAGCTTTTATTTGAATCAGGATGATGTGTTGTACAAGAGGAACTTCGACATGGTTCTGCTCAGATGCATGGATAGACACGAAGCAAACATGTTGATGCAGGAAGTACATGAGGGATCTTTCGGTACCCATGTTGGTGGTCATGCAATGGCCAAGAAGTTGTTGAGAGCCGGTTATTACTGGATGACTATGGAATCTGATTGTTTCAAGTATGCTCGGAAGTGCCATAAATGTCAGATTTATGCAGATAAAGTGCATGTACCACCAAGCCCTCTGAATGTCATGAATTCTCCTTGGCCATTCGCGATGTGGGGCATCGATATGATTGGGAAGATTGAACCTACTGCTTCTAATGGACATCGCTTCATCCTGGTTGCGATTGATTACTTCACCAAGTGGGTGGAAGCAGCTTCCTATGCCAACGTTACCAAGCAAGTGGTTGCCCGGTTCATTAAGAAGGAGATTATCTGTCGTTATGGGGTTCCTGAGAGAATCATTACTGATAATGGTTCCAATCTCAATAACAAGATGATGAAAGAGATTTGCAAAGATTTCAAGATCGAACATCACAATTATTCTCCTTACAGACCAAAGATGAATGGTGTTGTAGAGGCGGCAAACAAGAATATTAAGAAGATTGTGCAGAAGATGGTCGTGACGTACAAGGATTGGCATGAGATGTTGCCTTTCGCTTTACATGGGTACCGTACCTCAGTACGTACGTCGACCGGGGCAACCCCTTACTCCCTTGTGTATGGTATGGAGGCAGTCCTACTAGTTGAAGTGGAGATTCCTTCTCTGAGAGTCCTGTTGGATGTCAGACTTGACGAAGCTGAGTGGATTCGGACAAGGTTCAACGAGTTGAGCCTTATCGAAGAGAAGTGGTTAGCAGCTGTGTGCCATGGGCAACTATATCAGAGAAGGATGAAGAAGGCCTTTGATCAGAAAGTGCGTCCTCGAAGCTATCAGACAGGTGATTTAGTTTTGAAGAGGATCCTTCCTCCCGGTACAGATAATAGGGGCAAGTTGTAGCGGTGTATTCGTCGCTATATGATTTATTGATTAAACCATAAGCAAAGCATACAATGAATTCGAGTCGCCACCGCACTTTTATTTATCCAAAGAACTGGCTAAAAAGAGAACAAAAGCCTAAGAAGTTTTACGCGTAGAAAACTAATAAAAAGATCAGAGAGTCTGGGTAAGGGGTAAATTACGCAATGGGAAGGTGTTAGGCACCCACTACGTCCTAGGTACTCCTAGGGAGCCCTTTTCACACTTATTGTATAAATTGTTATTTTTTATGAAATATTTATTGTGCAAACATGATTGGGATGATGAGAAAAGAATATACAATTTAATTAGTTTTGTGTTCGAACGGATGAACCCGTTGCCTACGTACCTTCCATCAAAGGTAAGGATCAAAACGCTGTAGTTCGGCTAAAAGATTTCCAAAAGTTAGTGGATTCAATTTTAAACACAAGCCCTAAGGTCTTACGTTATCCACGGGAGAAAACTCAACCTTATACAAACAACAAGTCCACCATGTGAGAAAAGCTTCAACTTGCTAGTGAGGGGTTAACCCTATAATAAGCAAGGAAGACTTACAATTCAATCAACTAAGGACAAATAGGTGAGATTGACATCAACCAACTAGGATAAATCAAACCTAAGGCTAATGTATGAAAACTTAACAAGGATGGACAAAGCCACAAAACATTTGAATGGGTGAAATTAATTGATTATGATTATTCACAAAAGGAGAGTCAAAGTATGATTAAGATTGATTCAAAAGAAGTATTATGAAAATGGAGTTTGAAAAAAGTCAAGGACTTGGGGTCCAGGTTTTTAATTTAAAAGCATGAAGATGTTTGCACAATATTTATCTCAAGTTTTGAAAGCAATGTGTGAAAAGGTTTAGGACAAAATGGATGAATGGATGAGGATGGAGTGTAAAACTTCCTAGAAGGTTCACCTCTTGAAATCATATAGAAGATGATTCAAGTGTGTCCTTTGGAATAGGCAATGAGCAATAACAAACAAACAAAGCAAAGGAAGAAAGTCAACAAAAGCGGATACCGGATGCCAATGACTGGACTTATACCAATCTCCTAAAACAAAACTGGATATCAGAAGCCACTCTATGGACTTATACTAATCTCCTCAACAAAGAAATAAAAAGTGGATACCGGATGCCAATCTATCTGGACTTATACCAATCTCCAACAAAGCAAAACAAGACATTTGGATGTCAGATGCCAATCTATCTGGGCTTACTCTAACCTCCAACATATGATCATGGGAAAGCAAATGCCAAATTACACGGACTTACAATTGCATCCTCACATAAATCAGACAAATGCATCAAGCAAAGAGAAGATGAGTGGCCAATGAAATGGCCTTATACTCACTTCCATATCATAGGAACAATGGCCAATGAATGGTCTTACAATTGTCCTCATTGGGCAAACAACAAAGATATGTCACAAAGACAAATGAAATGATCATGCACTAATGCAATTAATGATGATAAATGCACAAAGCATGCAAGCAGACATGTACAAATGAACTAAGCAATCAATCAATCAAAGGCATTCAGCACACACTATAACCAAGCAATAAGGCTCATACAAAAGGGTTAGGCAGTGAAGCCAACTGGAATAGGGTTAATGGTGCTCTTAACCTTGACATTGAGAGCCAAGGTGAAGCAGATGAAAGGATATGAGGGGTGTGCCTCATGCTCTTATCCCTGGTCAGGGAGAGCTTTAAATATCGGAAGGTGTGGGAGTTCAGAAAGATGGAACTCTCTCCACAAGTTAGACTCTATAGATCTTGGGTTTTTACTCACTATGCATTAACACAAGTAGTGTGAGCAAGATGAGTGACTCACAGAATAGTAGGAGATAGGTTAAATATCTCTTGGATTCTACCAATTACCTTATTTAAAGGACTTTTCCTGCTTGGGACAAAAGTAAACAAACACAGACATTGCCTCTTAAGGAGGACTTCAGACAGTTGCCTGGCCAAGTAACAGGCCAGGTCTTCCAGACTACATGGAGTGAGGAAATTATACCTCAATGCAAATTGCTTATCAAGCAAAGCAAAGCAAAGTTCACAAGAAACTAATAGCAACTAAAGTACCTGAAATCAGTCAAGCACAATTAGTATACCAGACACAAAGTTAAAACAAAACAGCATAAGCCAACAGACAATACAGTCAAGCATATGTGCAAAGCAACAAGCTCATAACAAGTGAGCTAGGCAACCTACAAAACAAACAAGTTAGTTCATGATAAACAATCAAACTCATTCAACTTGTATTGATCTCTTTGAAGCATTTGTTGCTTAACCTGAAAAACCAAGCTTAAACATGAGCAACAAGACCACTAGGACAAGCCTAGGGTCAAAAGGGGATAAAAAATCTAAAACAGCAAGTGAAAGATATCCAAAATCATGTTCAAACAATTAAGAAACAAACCCAAGAGGTTTCTCATTCATATCATTCATCATTATCATTTCATGAACAAATTAGGTCAAAACATGTCATATAGAAGCTCAAAGAAGTCAACAGAATGATTCAACTCAAATCCAATCACAAACATTTAAATAAATCCTCAAATAAATCATGCTCAAACATCATCCATAACATGATAAGCATACCAAATTTCAGCTCATTTGGATCAAGGGAAGTAGGTCAATGAAAATCAGAAAGTCAAAGCAAGTTCAAACCAACTCATACAAAGCATCAAAACATGCACCAACTTCAATAAATCATAAAACAGTGACAACACATGATAAATGAATGGGACTAAAACCCTGACAAACTTTAAGATGTCTACAATTCACATGTCAAATTTGAAGTTCATCCAATAATGCATGAGGATTTCACAAATCAAATAAAAACATGTGTCACAAAAAGTCAACAAATGACAAAACAGGGGAGAAAATTCCAATCAAATAGGAAATGCCACCAATAGTTCCAGTAAAATTCACATGTATTCTAGACATCCACAAGTATGTTCATGCAAAAAACCAGACCAATTTGAGTTCAATAAGCATGGCAAATAAAATCATGAAGTTGGACATGTATGGTGTGACACAAATTGTCACACCCCTATTCAAAACATCATATCTCCACAACCAGAAATGATAAATTCACAAACTCTACACCAAAATCACCATGAACATGTCTAGTTTAAGCACAAACAATTTGGGAAGCATTGGATAATGTATCATCATTTCACAAGCAATTTGGCAAGGCATACATAAAATGGACCACATGAACAAACCCTAGCACATTTTAAAATCCACACGTGCAAAAAATCTGGAAAAAACATCATAAAAAACTAGAGATCAAGAGGAGCAATCTACAAAAAATCCCATCAAAATTGGATTAAAATTGAAGCACTTATGATTTTTGGAAGATGGCCATGTAAAATGAAATAAAATTGCAAAAAAGAAAATGAATTAATTAAAATTATAATACGGCAGTGGCAAAAATGTAAATATGGGGCTCACTAAGTGAAACGCTGCGTTTCACTTAGTGAGGTGGCACGCGGCAAGTGGTCACATGGCGATGTAACAGTGGATTCATGCAGAGAAAAGCCAAAACACGATTAAAGCAAAATTCTGGGTTTGGTTTTTAGGGTTTATGTTTACTGTTCATCATCATCAACAATCGTGAAATTTTTTTTTCCAGAATTTGGCAACAAGCATAACATTCGAACCATCTCAACATGCTCATCAATAATCTAACCTTAATTTTCGCTAACTCATGTTAACAAAAGAGAACTAAGCAAAACAATATTCACATATGAAACTTTGAATCCATGTATCTCTCTCAATATGCAACCATTTCTCACGATTTAAAGCTCAGTACAATCATGGCAAAAGGATCTACAAGAAGCACTACATGATTTTAAAAATGAAGAGATTCGAAATCTTACTTGATTTGGAGGGCAGTGATGAAATGAGGTTGTTTGGCTGTGTTGAGCTAAAACAGATGAAGCTTGATGATGCAGTAGGTGAATGAAGATGAAACTTTGGTCCAGCTGCTCTTGAATCCGCTCCAGTTAACATCTGCCATGGGAGAAGCTTAATGGAACAGTGGTCGAAAGTAGCTTACAGTTGGAAGATGATGCTCACAAATGCTCCAAGAATGTTGGTATGTGATGAAGCAACCAACAGGGCACGAGTTCCTTTGGGGTTTTTTCAGAAAAATTCAAGTGTAGAAAATTGAGTGTTTGAGAGAGAATGAATTTTTTTTTCTGTTTGTGAAGTGTGGCTAGGGCTTTCTCAGCAGAAAATGAAGTATATGTACTCTGTTTAGCATCCTAATCATGGTTAATGAAGATGGTAATTGGTTTTGGCTTAAAAGAGGTGTTTTTACCAATTTGCTAAAAATCCACTCAAGTTGCATGGGGGTGCATGTGACTGCACGAAAATGGGCCTTGAGCACATCCAAAATGCAATTCCTGAACATTTGTAATTGGTAGAAAACAATGGAAATGGTTATTTTTGAAAGTCAACTTTTTTACCTTTCCTTTTTAATCCAAGTCAACTAAAAAAAATGCCATTTTGATTGGTTGAGTTTTGGTGAATTGTGATGAAGGAATTGGATAGAGCACATCAAATATGACTTGTAGCAAAAAACCTCACTCAATTTGGCCAAATGGTTTGGAAGATATGCCACTTTGAAGTTCAAAAGTGTTTGAGAATCATTTGGTCATAACTTGCCAACCGCACATGAGAAATGAGTGTTCTTGGACTTTTTGGAAATGGGAGAACAAGATCTTCAACTTTCATGTTGGACAAAAATTCATTTGAAGCTTGTATGATGATGTAATTTTGAGGAGAAGAACTTTCCTTTTTTGGCAAATTCCAATTACAGGTCAACTTTCTATTTTTGGAAATTTCTTGTCTGACTTCAAATTCTTCACTGTGGATGTTTGACATGTTATATGAGGCTTATAAGGACATGAATGAGACCTCTCAGACCAATTCCCATCATCAAATCACTGATTAAATGCACAGTTGACCATAGTTGACTTCAGTTGACTTTGCTAGGGTTTTGCTTGACTGAACCATGTTCTGATGAATTCCAAGCCCCTACCACTTGATATCTTGACTCAAAATGATGTCACAACTCATATGAACTCTTGGTGAATGATCATGGTGCCCAAATTCTGCAAGAATGGCCACCATCTATCTCAATGACTGACTTTGACTGATTTGACCTAATTGGCTTCATCTGCAAGTAACATGGTTAGATGACAATATTTTTGTACTTTTGGTTAATAGACAGATGAAAAGCAATGATGTACAAATGCAATACATGCTTGGTGATCAAGAACCACACTCACAGGACACCCACCCACTAGGAGGGAAGCAAAGGTGCACAAAGATCCTTGAGGCAATGATATGGTATGATATGATGCCATGAGGGATCTTAGGGACAAAATTGGGGTCTTACAGATGCCCCTATTTAAGGTCATTCTAGCCGGAGAAGTGAAGTTTAGAAATATTCATCTCGACGCGGTAGAATGGGCTTAAATAATAGTAATGAGACGAATTTTGGTCCCTAAGAGACCTCATGATGCAGATGTATGCATGTAAAAGACACAAATTCTGTGGGGGATATGATTCACACAGAAGAAAAGACGATCCATCGGAGTAATACACTCACCAGGAACAGAGACTCTAACAAGACTCTCATTGGGGATAGTAAAAGAAAAGGAATGCGTGAGCAGGACATGACTTCAAGTTGGGGAAAAACAAAACTGACACATCGTGAACAAGACACGACTCTGATTAGGGTAACAGAAATCAGACTGGAGACCTCACTGGGGGAGTGAAGGACTCACACTGGGGAAAAGAAAATTCCAAAAGGAAAACATCCATTGGAGAGACACAAGCTGACTCCTGGGAAGAAGCAATAGGAAACTCCACTGAGGAAGCACCAAAGAATGAGATGTTACCGGTATAAGGGTAACAAACTCAGGAAGAATGAATATCTAAGACCGGTATAAGGGTGAGAGATATCAATCAACCAAACATCTGAGAAAGACCTGGAAAAGGTACATAAACTCAGGAAAATCTGACTCCATAGGGGACCGAAGTCATAATAGGGGGCAGAAAGGAAGGGACACCAGGGATACCGAGGTATATAATAGGTGACCGACCAAAGCGTGAATTGGTATATATGCCAAAACACTCATCATCCGAAAGGAGGGCTTGAAAAAGCAAATCGACTTACAGGATGGACATTCGAATCCACAACGGGAAAACGAATCTTACTCGACTGGGGACACAAACCCAAAGAGTGCATGAGATATAATATCCATTACCGGCAGACCGTGGATAAGAAAACTCGCATGAGATATATTATCTATTACCGTCAGAACATAGATAATAAACTCGCATGGTAAGAAACACCAGAGATACCAAGGTATATAATAGGTGATCTACCGAAAACGTGGATTGGTATATATGCCAAAACACTCATCATCCGAAACACAAACTGGTTAAAGGATGGATATTCGATTCTACAAAGAATACGAATCTTGCTCAGCTGGGAAAAATCAACAAAGGATTCCAACTAAAGAGCGCATGAGACATATTATTCATTACCGGCAGACCGTGAATAACATACTCGAAAGGAAAAGACACCAGAGATACCGAAGTATATAATAGGTGACTAACCAAAAAGAGAGACAATCGATACCAAGCATCCGGGTAAACGAAAGACAACTCAATGGGATAAATTGCAAGCATCCGACAATTATCTAACAACAGAGAATACTCGATTCCACAAAGGGAAATACGAAACTTACTCAATCAGGGAAACACAAAAAGCTTCGACTGAAGAGTGCATGAGATATATTATTCATTACCGGCAGACCGTGAATAACATACTCGCACGGAAGATTATCCACAACCGATATAAGGGTTAATAAAGGATAAATCGACCGAAAAGAGAGGTATCGGGATACCAAACTAGGTATATAATGATGACCAATCAAAAGGAGCAACAGACATTACCGACAAAAGGGTAAATGAAAGGCGATCTGCTGAGGATTCACTGGTGAGAATCAATGATCCGGGGATGAATTGCATAAACAGCAATTATCCACAACGACAAGCTGGGGATATATTGATGACAATCAACTATCCGGGGAACGCAATCACTGACAAACGGTGAAGAGACCCGCTGGGGATAAATTGCAAGCATCCGGCAATTATCCAACTGTACCACAAGGCACAAACTCCGCTGGGGAGAAACATCAACACTTGGGATTTACAACTACCGAATACGGGGTAGAAGACCACAAACTCAACTGGGGATAGAAATCACCACAGGAGACACCAACTCTGTTAGGGATAAAACCACTACAACAGGAATCCACTTACAATCAGGACGAACCACAAAGGTTACCTCTGTTAGGGGAAAAGAGATAGCACTTACAATTACCGAATACGGGGTAATAACCATACTCTGGTGGGGATAACCATGAATTAGGGTTTACATCTACCGAATACTGGGTAGAAGACCAAAAAACTCTGCGTGGGGATAGACCAAATCACAAATCCGCACGGGAAACCAAAATAAGGTTCATAACAAGCCACAAACTCTGTTGGAGAGTAGGGAAAAAAGGATTTACAACTACCGATTGCTAGGTAGAAAACCAAAAATTCTTGCCGAGGAATAAAAGGTATATAACCACCAATTCCATCAAAAGGGCAAGGAAAATAGGACTTACAACTACCGGTATAAGGGTAGAGGCCCGAAAAACTCCGCTGGGGAACAACCCACTAGGAAGCATAAGACAAATAGTCAATCCGGGAATAATCCGAAAAGACAGACTGAATCAAGAGACGTCCTAATGAGAATATAACTCAAATAGGAAAATCCATCCCAATATATATGTTGGGAGGAAACGGAAGAAACCGTCATCCACGAGGATAATCTCAGTGGGGAACTGCAGAAGGAAAGATAACATACACTTTCTGCTTATGGGGTTGACTCTATATGGAGAGATTTAACACCCGACATTTGCTAGGGGAGATCTATTGGGGATCTGCACCACCATAGCAAGGAAACAAACAACAAGAGATATATGGCGAGAAATGCAACATGAATATCTGAATGTTTATGAATATGCATGAATATGCGTGATTTATGTTTGGACGAATGCTGACAAAACAGACATATCTAACTCAAACAGGTCCAGGAATCAAACGCCCGGTATTATACTTCCAGGGGAAAAACCAACTGGAAAGTCAATCTGCGGAGATCTACATGCTATAAAGCATAGATCTGCGGGTACTGCTGGAGAAGCAGAGGATCAGAGATATCAGGGAACACCAAATCTCTGAATGATGCATCAGCAAACAACCCAACCAGGGTACAGAAAGTCACAACGGGCAAAACAGCCACCAAGACGAATCTGTTGGGGAACAAGAGAAAATCTCGAAGATCCGCAGGGGATCTCAGCATCAACTGAGAAACAAAAAGCTTTGCAACTCCAAACAACTCCGGGGAACAACCCACTAAAGGAGAATATCATCCGAGTAGAATCCAACTGCATAAGCAACTCTACTGGGGAAAACTGCTGCTGGAGAAAACTGAGTCTTCAACAACACTTTGCTTGCAACCATGCTGGGGAACAACCCCATCACAGGATCTGGAGAAAGAAAATACAACCAAACCAGGAATATGAACCAAATGTCTTTACCTGTTGGAGATCATGCCACCCTTGGGAGAGCACTGAGATATTCTTGAGTATCCTTTCAACCTTGTGAATATTCACTTTGTTTAAAACAACAATTTTTTTGAAAAATTTGATTTGTTTAAAAACAATGATATTTTATCAATTAAAAACATGCAAAACATTTGTTGAATTGAAACAAATAAGAGTGCAAATAATTGGATAAAAAGCTCAAATTGATTTGATGGAATGGTAGCCTGCAAATGGCAAGACTCCATAGATCTGTACAAATTTGAAATCAGTGATATATATTGGAAGAGGGCTACATTGAACATAATGATCCTTTCTCTACCAATTTGAATCTCGATGTATTTCGAAGCTTCAGTTTGACGACGAATCAAGAATCCTCTGACGAAAAGACAGCTGTGGAACAGAAAGTCTTGTCAGGATGCAGTTACTTGCCAAAATCCCTGATTTTTGCATAGATTGCCCCAGAGTGAGGTACTCAATCTAGCGGGATGCAAATATTCTCTTTTTTTCAAGTCTCTAATTTTTGCCTGGATTACCCTTGCGGGTTCTCCATCGAGACGCTCATTTTTGCCTAAGCCGCCCTTTCGGGTTTTCAACTTAGCGAGCTATTCTGTTTTTTTTCATTTGCATACACTTTTTTTTCTAGGCAAAGTATTTCTTGACTGCATCTGAATTCACAGGACGAGTGAAGTCCTCCCCATCCATTGTTGTAAGCATCAAAGCTCCGCCTGAAAAGGCTCTCTTAACAACATATGGACCCTCGTAGTTTGGAGTCCACTTGCCCCTGGAATCGGGCGCGAAAGACAAAACTTTCTTGAGCACGAGGTCACCTTCTCGGAACACACGAGGCTTGACCTTCTTATCGAATGCTTTCTTCATTCTCTACTGATATAACTGACCATGACACATGGCAGTTAAACGCTTCTCTTCAATCAAATTGAATTGGTCATAACGACTCTGAATCCATTCAGCATCAGTCAACTTGGCTTCCATCAAGACTCTCATTGATGGGATCTCCACCTCTACTGGGAGAACAGCCTCCATGCCATAAACAAGAGAGAAAGGGGTTGCCCCTGTTGAAGTGCGTACCAACGTACGATATCCATGCAAAGCAAATGGCAGCATCTCATGCCAATCTTTGTACGTGACAGTCATCTTCTGGATAATCTTCTTGATATTCTTATTAGCATCTTCAACAGCCCCATTCATCTTAGGTCTGTAGGGAGAGGAATTATGGTGTACAATCTTGAATTCGGCGCACAACTCATCCATCATCTTATTATTCAGATTAGATCCATTATCAGTAATGATCCTCTCTGGCACACCATAACGGCAAATCAGCTGGTTCTTGATAAACTTCACAACCACCTGCCTGGTTACATTCGCGTACGAAGCGGCTTCAACCCATTTGGTGAAGTAATCAATTGCTACGAGAATAAACCGGTGTCCATTGGACGCTTTCGGCTCAATCATGTCGATCCCCCACATAGAGAAAGGCCATGGTGATGAAATCACATTCAGAAGTGTCGGAGGAATATGAATCTTATCCGCATAAATTTGACACTTGTGACATTTCTTCACATACTTGCAACAGTCAGACTCCATTGTCAGCCAATAGTAGCCTGCTCTCAACATCTTCTTAGCCATGGCATGTCCATTGGAATGAGTACCAAATGAACCCTCATGGACCTCAGTCATCAACAGGTTTGCTTCGTGTCTATCCACGCATCTGAGCAAAACCATATCAAAATTTCTCTTATACAGCACTTCACCACTGAGGTAGAAACTGCCTGACAACCTTCTCAAAGTTTTCCTATCTTTCACAGATGCCTCAGGCGGGTAGACCTGGTTCTGGAGGAAATTCTTGATATCAAAATACCAAGGCTTGTCATCTTTCACTTCTTCGATTGCAAATATGTGAGCTGGTCTGTCCAAGCGCATCACAATAATATTGGGAACATCATTCCACCATCTGACCACAATCATGGAAGCAAGCGTAGCAAGAGCATCTGCCATCCGATTATCCTCTCGAGGAATGTGATAAAATTCAACTTCTGTGAAGAATGTTGAAAGTCTCCTTGCATAATCTCTGTATGGGATGAGACCAGGTTGATTCGTCTCCCATTCACCCTTGATCTGATTAACAACCAGGGCCGAATCACCATACACATCAAGATACTTGATTCTCAAATCAATGCATTCTTCAAGTCCCATAATACAGGCTTCATACTCCGTCATGTTATTCGTGCATTTGAAAGTTAGCCTTGCTGTAAACGGAATGTGTGAACCTTGAGGAGTAATGATCACTGCCCCAATTCCATTTCCATACTGATTAACAGCGCCATCAAACACCATCATCCATCTGGAACCAGGTTCCGGACCTTCATCAAGTGTTGGCTCATCGCAATCTTTCATCTTCAAATACAGAATTTCCTCATCAGGGAAGTCATACTGAACAGACTGATGATCTTCAATCGGCTGGTGCGCTAAATGGTCAGCCAAGATACTACCTTTGATAGCTTTTTGAGCTCGATACTCAATATCATATTCGGACAACAACATCTGCCAACGGGCAATCCTCCCAGTTAAAGCAGGCTTCTCGAAGATATACTTAATTGGATCCATTCTGGATATCAACCAAGTTGTATGATTTATCATGTACTGGCGCAAACGCTTAGCAGCCCAAGCCAAAGCACAGCACATCTTCTCAAGCATAGAGTACCGAGACTCACAATCAGTAAACTTCTTACTGAGGTAGTATATAGCAAACTCCTTCTTCCCTGATTCATCTTGTTGACCGAGTACACAACCCATCGAGTCTTCAAGAACTGTCAAATACATAATCAGAGGTCTTCCTTCCACAGGCGGAGACAATATCGGAGGTTCAGACAGATATTCTTTGATACTGTCGAAAGCTTTCTGGCAATCTTCGGTCCAATCATGAGACTGATCTTTCCGGAGGAGCTTGAATATCGGCGCACATGTGGCAGTCATGTGGGATATAAATCTGGAAATGTAATTCAAGCGGCCAAGAAAACCTCGGACTTGCTTCTCAGTTTTGGGTGCAGGCATCTCTTGTATTGCTTTGACCTTTGCAGGATCAACCTCAATACCTCTTTCACTTACCACAAAACCCAACAATTTGCCAGAACGGACTCCAAATGTACATTTGTTTGGATTCAGGCGAAGTTTAAACTTCCTCAAACGTTGAAAAAGCTTTAACAAATGCTCAACATGTTCAACTTCCGTTCGGGACTTAGCAATCATATCATCAACATAGACCTCTATCTCCTTGTGCATCATATCATGAAACAAGGTAGTCATAGCTCGTTGAAACGTGGCTCCGACGTTCTTCAAACCGAAGGGCATCACTCGATAACAGAATGTTCCCCAAGGTGTGATGAATGTTGTCTTCTCCATATCCTCTGGTGCCATCTTGATTTGATTATATCCAGAAAATTCGTCCATAAAGGAAAAGACTTTGAATTTGGCTGTATTGTCTACCAACATGTCAATGTGTGGTAGAGGAAAGTCATCTTTCGGGCTAGCCTTACTCAAATCTCTATAATCAACGCACATACGGACTTTTCCATCCTTCTTAGGAACAGGCACAATATTGGCCACCCATTGAGGATATGTAGAAGTCACCAGAAACCCCGCATCAATTTGCTTCTGAACTTCCTCTTTGATCTTCACTGCCATATCTGGATGAGTTCTTCTGAGCTTCTGCTTCACAGGCACGCACTCAGGCTTTAAAGGCAGGAAATGTTGCACAATATCTGCATCTAAACCCGGCATATCTTCATAGGACCAAGCAAAGATATCTGAATATTCTCGTAGCAAACTGATCAAATCTTCCTTGACAGACCCTTCAAGAAGTGCCCCAATCTTCACTAGGCGAACACAATCCTCAGACCCCAAGTTGACTGTTTCCAAGTCTTCGAGATGCGGCTGAATGATCTTCTCTTCGTGCTCAAGGAGACGGGTAATCTCATCAGGAATCCCCTCAACGTCATCTTCCTCTGCCTCAAATACAGGGAATTCAAAATTGGGAGATGGCGTTGGATCATTATGTTCAATGGGTTTTAGGATCAACCTGCATAATGATTTTGGTTAATGAAAAATTTAGAAGTTAAACAAGCAAACCATTATGCAGATGAAAAAGATTGCTTTTATTCTTGTTTTTATGGTTTTTTTGTGATCACTGATTTCATGCGAAAAAGCAAAAAGTGAAAACAAAGGAAAAACAAATGTTTAACAATGCATTAATTGAATGAAAACATCATTGTATATATGCTTTGCCAACAATGTCATCACTTCTCCTTTTGGCATGGGAGAAGGGTTTTAAACAAAGTGAACAATTACTCTGATCTATGGATGACTGTAGGAACATCTACAGCGACCCAATTGTGGCAGACACCACCAGGAATAACGAAGTTGTTCACATCTTCTGCATCCTCTTCCAAGATAGCAGCGGCTTCCTCAGGTTGATCGTCATGGATGAATCCTCCACTTGTGAACAAACCTTGCTCATTACATGCCCCAGAACAGTAGCCAATGCCAGCCCGGGATCTATTGTCTTCAAGTTCAATCACCTTCCCTAATCCAGCAACTGCACCACATTCAATGGCCAGCTTTGCATCACGGTAGGAAGTGAATGAAGGAGACTTCTTCTCGATTGGTTCATCAATAGATAAAGCTTGGAACGGAGTTCCAACTTCATCCTCTGCGTCAATGTACGAGAAAGAAGACAGATGGCTAACCAGGAGAGCCTTTTCTCCCCCTACTACAACCAATTTCTTATTCTTGACAAATTTTAACTTCTGGTGTAGGGTGGACGTCACGGCGCCAGCCTCGTGAATCCATGGTCTGCCTAAGAGACAGCTATAAGATGGGTGGATATCCATTACCTGGAAGGTAACCTGGAAATCACTTGGTCCAATTTTGATTGGGAGAACAACTTCCCCAATCACGGTCTTACGCGACCCATCGAATGCTTTCACAACAACCCCACTCTGCCTCATAGGAGGACCTTGATATGACAATCTGGAGAGAGTGGTTTTTGGCAATACATTTAGAGACGATCCAGTGTCCACCAGCACATTGGACATTGCATCAGATTTGCAATTCATGGAGATATGTAAAGCCATGTTGTGGTCTCTTCCCTCCTCAGGGAGATCAGCGTCACAAAAGCTCAAAGTGTTGCAAGCGGTAATGTTTGCAACAATACTATCAAATTGCTCAATGGTGACGTTGTGATCAACATACGCCAGGTCCAAGACTTTCTGCAGAGCCTCCCTATGGGGTTCTGAATTCAACAGCAGAGAAAGAATGGAAATCTTGGATGGCGTTTGTAGAAGCTGGTCTACAACGTTGTACTCACTCTTTCTGATGAGCCTTAGCATCTCATCAGATTCTTCATCTACAATGCCACTCGGGCCAACTGAAGAAACGGGAGTTTTTTGTACAGAGGAGGATGGTTTGGCAACATCACGTGCCTGATTCTGAACATTCACAGCGGTCCCAACCGGACGTTCAGCGGAATCAGAAGCAACAGCCTTAGGAGGCGCAGAAAACACACGACCACTTCGGGTCAAACCCCTTACATCAGCGACATTGGTCACGGAAGTTGAAGGCAAAGGTACTTCCACCCCATCTTGCACAGCGACAGGATTATATCTGAATGGAACGGCCTTATCAGATGAATAGGGCACAGGGCCGGCAGGTTTGATGACCAAAGAAGGAGAGACCTTCGGCTTGCTGCTATCATAGCGGATAACAACATGCTCGGGCAGCTTGAACACTGGAGATATAACATTCACTTCAGGCTCGTCTTTATCAACATTGCGATTCTGCAGAATCTCAATGGTACCCTTATCCAACAACTTTTGGAGTTCTCTTCGCACTTGATCGCAACCTAAGCGGTTAACCGAGCAGACGCGGCACTTGTCGTGGTTATGCTCCAAGTAGCTGTACTGACACAGCAAACGATGTAGTTCAACCAACGACTGCCTGATGTGGCTCACATATCTGACCTTGTACTTCCCAAGGCATTCCTGAACCATATTCACAGACTTCCCATGCGCAGGCAATGGGTTCTTGGTGACATTCGGGCCTGAATCTTCAAAGCTCAAGATTCCACACCTCATAAGGTCTTGAACCTTAGTCTTGAGTGGGAAGCAATTCTCTATATTATGGCCTGGAGCACCGGAATGGTAAACACAATGTTGATCTGGTTTATACCACCATTGTGGATTTGCAGGAATGGCAGGGGGATCCCTGGGAGAAACCAATTTCCTTTCCAACAAGGAAGGATAAAGCTCTGCATATGTCATAGGAATTGGATCGAAGCTGATCTTCTTCCTATCATAATTCACGTTAGCTTGATTGGTTGTACTTCCACGAGGCTGGTAAGCCTGTTGCTGTGGACGGTGTTGTTGCTAATACTGCGGCTGTTGATATTGCTGCTGATAACAAACAAACAAAGCAAAGGAAGAAAGTCAACAAAAGCGGATACCGGATGCCAATGACTGGACTTATACCAATCTCCTAAAACAAAACTGGATATCAGAAGCCACTCTATGGACTTATACTAATCTCCTCAACAAAGAAATAAAAAGTGGATACCGGATGCCAATCTATCTGGACTTATACCAATCTCCAACAAAGCAAAACAAGACATTTGGATGTCAGATGCCAATCTATCTGGGCTTACTCTAACCTCCAACATATGATCATGGGAAAGCAAATGCCAAATTACACGGACTTACAATTGCATCCTCACATAAATCAGACAAATGCATCAAGCAAAGAGAAGATGAGTGGCCAATGAAATGGTCTTATACTCACTTCCATATCATAGGAACAATGGCCAATGAATGGTCTTACAATTGTCCTCAATGGGCAAACAACAAAGATATGTCACAAAGACAAATGAAATGATCATGCACTAATGCAATTAATGATAATAAATGCACAAAGCATGCAAGCAGACATGTACAAATGAACTAAGCAATCAATCAATCAAAGGCATTCAGCACACACTATAACCAAGCAATAAGGCTCATACAAAAGGGTTAGGCAGTGAAGCCAACTGGAATAGGGTTAATGGTGCTCTTAACCTTGACATTGAGAGCCAAGGTGAAGCAGATGAAAGGATATGAGGGGTGTGCCTCATGCTCTTATCCCTGGTCAGGGAGAGCTTTAAATATCAGAAGGTGTGGGAGTTCAGAAAGATGGAACTCTCTCCACAAGTTAGACTCTATAGATCTTGGGTTTTTACTCACTATGCATTAACACAAGTAGTGTGAGCAAGATGAGTGACTCACAGAATAGTAGGAGATAGGTTACATATCTCTTGGATTCTACCAATTGCCTTATTTAAAGGACTTTTCCTGCTTGGGACAAAAGTAAACAAACACAGACATTGCCTCTTAAGGAGGACTTCAGACAGTTGCCTGGCCAAGTAACAGGCCAGGTCTTCCAGACTACATGGATTGAGGAAATTATACCTCAATGCAAATTGCTTATCAAGCAAAGCAAAGCAAAGTTCACAAGGAACTAATAGCAACTAAAGTACCTGAAATCAGTCAAGCACAATTAGTATACCAGACACAAAGTTAAAACAAAACAGCATAAGCCAACAGACAATACAGTCAAGCATATGTGCAAAGCAACAAGCTCATAACAAGTGAGCTAGGCAACCTACAAAACAAACAATTTAGTTCATGATAAACAATCAAACTCATTCAACTTGTATTGATCTCTTTGAAGCATTTGTTGCTTATCCTGAAAAACCAAGCTTAAACATGAGCAACAAGACCACTAGGACAAGCCTAGGGTCAAAAGGGGATAAAAAATCTAAAACAGCAAGTGAAAGATATCCAAAATCATGTTCAAACAATTAAGAAACAAACCCAAGAGGTTTCTCATTCATATCATTCATCATTATCATTTCATGAACAAATTAGGTCAAAACATGTCATATAGAAGCTCAAAGAAGTCAACAGAATGATTCAACTCAAATCCAATCACAAACATTTAAATAAATCCTCAAATAAATCATGCTCAAACATCATCCATAACATGATAAGCATACCCAATTTCAGCTCATTTGGATCAAGGGAAGTAGGTCAATGAAAATCATAAAGTCAAAGCATGTTCAAACCAACTCATACAAAGCATCAAAACATGCACCAACTTCAATAAATCATAAAACAGTGACAACACATGATAAATGAATGGGACTAAAACCCTGACAAACTTTAAGATGTCTACAATTCACATGTCAAATTTGAAGTTCATCCAATAATGCATGAGGATTTCACAAATCAAATAAAAACATGTGTCACAAAAAGTCAACAAATGACAAAACAGGGGAGAAAATTCCAATCAAATAGGAAATGCCACCAATAATTCCAGTAAAATTCACATGTATTCTAGACATCCACAAGTATGTTCATGCAAAAAACCAGACCAATTTGAGTTCAATAAGCATGGCAAATAAAATCATGAAGTTGGACATGCATGGTGTGACACAAATTGTCACACCCCTATTCAAAACATCATATCTCCACAACCAGAAATGATAAATTCACAAACTCTACACCAAAATCACCATGAACATGTCTAGTTTAAGCACAAACAATTTGGGAAGCATTGGATAATGTATCATCATTTCACAAGCAATTTGGCAAGGCATACATAAAATGGACCACATGAACAAACCCTAGCACATTTTAAAATCCACACGTGCAAAAAATCTGGAAAAAACATCATAAAAAACTAGAGATCAAGAGGAGCAATCTACAAAAAATCCCATCAAAATTGGATTAAAATTGAAGCACTTATGATTTTTGGAAGATGGCCATGTAAAATGAAATAAAATTGCAAAAAAGAAAATGAATTAATTAAAATTATAATACGGCAGTGGCAAAAATGTAAATATGGGGCTCACTAAGTGAAACGCTGCGTTTCACTTAGTGAGGTGGCACGCGGCAAGTGGTCACATGGCGATGTAACAGTGGATTCATGCAGAGAAAAGCCAAAACACGATTAAAGCAAAATTCTGGGTTTGGTTTTTAGGGTTTATGTTTACTGTTCATCATCATCAACAATCGTGAAATTTTTTTTTCCAGAATTTGGCAACAAGCATAACATTCGAACCATCTCAACATGCTCATCAATAATCTAACCTTAATTTTCGCTAACTCATGTTAACAAAAGAGAACTAAGCAAAACAATATTCACATATGAAACTTTGAATCCATGTATCTCTCTCAATATGCAACCATTTCTCACGATTTAAAGCTCAGTACAATCATGGCAAAAGGATCTACAAGAAGCACTACATGATTTTAAAAATGAAGAGATTCGAAATCTTACTTGATTTGGAGGGCAGTGATGAAATGAGGTTGTTTGGCTGTGTTGAGCTAAAACAGATGAAGCTTGATGATGCAGTAGGTGAATGAAGATGAAACTTTGGTCCAGCTGCTCTTGAATCCGCTCCAGTTAACATCTGCCATGGGAGAAGCTTAATGGAACAGTGGTCGAAAGTAGCTTACAGTTGGAAGATGATGCTCACAAATGCTCCAAGAATGTTGGTATGTGATGAAGCAACCAACAGGGCACGAGTTCCTTTGGGGTTTTTTCAGAAAAATTCAAGTGTAGAAAATTGAGTGTTTGAGAGAGAATGAATTTTTTTTTCTGTTTGTGAAGTGTGGCTAGGGCTTTCTCAGCAGAAAATGAAGTATATGTACTCTGTTTAGCATCCTAATCATGGTTAATGAAGATGGTAATTGGTTTTGGCTTAAAAGAGGTGTTTTTACCAATTTGCTAAAAATCCACTCAAGTTGCATGGGGGTGCATGTGACTGCACGAAAATGGGCCTTGAGCACATCCAAAATGCAATTCCTGAACATTTGTAATTGGTAGAAAACAATGGAAATGGTTATTTTTGAAAGTCAACTTTTTTAACTTTCCTTTTTAATCCAAGTCAACTAAAAAAATGCCATTTTGATTGGTTGAGTTTTGGTGAATTGTGATGAAGGAATTGGATAGAGCACATCAAATATGACTTGTAGCAAAAAACCTCACTCAATTTGGCCAAATGGTTTGGAAGATATGCCACTTTGAAGTTCAAATTTTTTTGAGAATGATTTGGTCATAACTTGCCAACCATACATGAGAAATGAGTGTTCTTGGACTTTTTGGAAATGGGAGAACAAGATCTTCAACTTTCATGTTGGACAAAAATTCATTTGAAGCTTGTATGATGATGTAATTTTGAGGAGAAGAACTTTCCTTTTTTGGCAAATTCCAATTACAGGTCAACTTTCTATTTTTGGAAATTTCTTGTCTGACTTCAAATTCTTCACTGTGGATGTTTTACATGTTATATGAGGCTTATAAGGACATGAATGAGACCTCTCAGACCAATTCCCATCATCAAATCACTGATTAAATGCACAGTTGACCACAGTTGACTTCAGTTGACTTTGCTAGGGTTTTGCTTGACTGAACCATGTTCTGATGAATTCCAAGCCCCTACCACTTGATATCTTGACTCAAAATTATGTCACAACTCATATGAACTCTTGGTGAATGATCATGGTGCCCAAATTCTGCAAGAATGGCCACCATCTATCTCAATGACTGACTTTGACTGATTTGACCTAATTGGCTTCATCTGCAAGTAACATGGTTAGATGACAATATTTTTGTACTTTTGGTTAATAGACAGATGAAAAGCAATGATGTACAAATGCAATACATGCTTGGTGATCAAGAACCACACTCACAGGACACCCACCCACTAGGAGGGAAGCAAAGGTGCACAAAGATCCTTGAGGCAATGATATGGTATGATATGATGCCATGAGGGATCTTAGGGACAAAATTGGGGTCTTACACAAGTGGACTCCGAATTACGAAGGTCCATATGTTGTTAAGAAGGTCTTCTCCGGTGGAGCCTTGATGCTTACAACTATGGATGGTGAAGATTTTCCGTCCCTTGTGAACTCAGATGTAGTCAAAAAATACTTCGCATAAATTGACCCGCTGGACGAAAAGAATAAAAGAGTCCAAGCAAAAAAGGGCATCCCGGCGAACCCATAAAAAAAAAAAAAGGTTCGGGCAAAAGTTAGGGATAAGAATGAAAAGAATATGTACACCCGGTAAGTCGAAGACCCGCAAGGGCGGCTTAGGCAAAAATGGGTATCCCGGTGGATTGAAAACCTGGAAAGGCGATCCAGGCAAAAGAGGGATTAAAGCGAAGGCTACAGTCTGAGTTATCTGTACTTCATCGCGCTTCATCGTCTACCATCTTGAAGGATATGATCGGTCCAATCATTCTCCTTAGAAGGCAAGGAATGTGGGGGAAATTGAGGATCTGTGAGTCATAACAGAATTGGAAAATAGTGGATGCCGTGTTCACATTGCCAATAGGATAGTTTATTTTCCTTTTGTGCGCATTTACCTCTTTTTAGGAATTGCTTCCCGATGTATTTGCCGTTTCAGACCCATTTTCAATCAATAAAAGTCGTTATTCAGTTAAATTGCTCTCTTGTTTTTATTTTACCGTTTTGTTTGCAAAAACGTCCGAATTTTTGATAAACATTGCATATAAAAACATGAAGGCTAGACAATAATGTGCGGAAAGATAAACATTTGAAAATCATTTTGAATGTTGATTACACTTGGGTGTATCTTGTCCATACAATCCCCTGGGGCATGTATGTCTTGCTGTTTTGCAGATTACTATCTTTGATTACTGGCTAAAGCAGATGAGCCACCGTTTGTTCAAAGGTGTTTAAACATTGTCCAGTAGTGTGAGAAGTTGGGTTGTCCAAGACAAGTTCAGAACTGGTCTCCCCAGCGAGTCTAAGATCAGTGTTGCCTCGGCAGTCAGGCCTGGAGTTGATTGCAATCCCCAGCGGGTTGAGGATGTTTGTGTTCCCCAGCAGGTTCAAAGGCTACCCTATCCCCAGCTAGTCTGAAGACTGTTAGTCCCTACTGAGTCTGAAGGTTGCTATTTCCCCAGCGGTGGTGCCTGTGGGTAGTTTTGTTCCTCAGCAGTCGGGTTCGAAGTACTGTAATCCCCAGCAGGGTCGTGAATGCCTTTCCCCGGCAGGGTTGTGATTGTTTTCCCCTAGCAAGTCTCCCCAACAGAGGTTTGCGTTGATGATTTTCCCCAGCGAAGTCCCCCAAGCGGATCAAGTTGGGTGGAAGTTATCCCCAGTAGAGTTTATCCTGCCCGTGGGTTGGTAGTTATCCCCAGTGGAGGTGAGCATTGGTTGTTTCCCCTAGCGGAGTCCCTAAGTGGATTGGATTCATTGAAAGTTGTCCCCGGTGGGATTATTCTTTCCCAGCAACAGTGTTTTTCCCCAGCACGTTGGAGAAGGGTGTGTTCCCCAGCCAGAGATTCCCCAGTTGAGTTGGTTCCTCTACCACGCCCAGAGTGTCAGATCAGCAAAGCATCCACCGCAGATTTGTTGTGTCTCCCCACGGAGTTGGAGGATCAAATCAGAATTGTGCGCTCAGCAAAGCGACCAGTTCTCCCCGGCAGGAGTTTTCTCCATTTGCATCTTGCATGTAGTAATCATTGCATCCTTAAATCGCGTAGCATTTCCATTCAATATGGAGCATTACGCCATAGAAAAACTCAAACATATGCATACATATGTTAAACCGGATTGGACCATATCCCCAGCAGAGGTGGATTATCTTTCAACATCTGAACGACACATTTGAAGCAGTCTCTCCTGACAGCATTCAGAATCGACAACCCCCAGAGAGGTTTATTTCCTCGCCCGCTCGTGAAAGGAAAGCTTGACTCCCCAGAGTAATCCCCGGCAGGTGTCTGGCCTTGTCATTGACATGTGTAGATGTCATCCTTACGATACCCGTAGGTGCCATGTTGATCCCCGTGTGGGTCCTTCCTTTTTTGGTGTCAGTAGACATCATCTTTCGATGTTCGTAGCATCTGCTTTCTCCCATTCATCCGTTGATGTCTGGTTGAGTTATTCCTATTCGTCCGTTGACGTCTAGTCGTGGTTTCTTTATTCCTATTCGTCCGTTGACGTCTAGTCGTGGTTTCTCTTCCCATTCATCGTCTTTCGATGTCTGGTCGTGGTTTCTCTTCCCATTCATCGTCTTTCGATGTCTGGTCGTGGCTTCTTTCTCCCATTCATCTGTTGATGACTGGTTGAGTCTTTCCTATTCGTCAGTTGGCGTCTAGTCGTGGTTTCTCTTCCCATTCATCGTCTTTCGATGTCTGGTCGTGGCTTTTTTCTCCCATTCATCCGTTGATGTCTGGTTGAGTTTTTCCTATTCGTCAGTTGGCGTCTAGTCGTGGTTTCTCTTCCCATTCATCGTCTTTCGATGTCTGGTCGTGGTGTCGCATTACGCGAAAAACCGGCGGGAAAACAAGAACAACAGAGCCGCCACCGTGCATTATTTATCCCAAAAGAGGGAAAGGAAACGCTTAGAGTAAACCTGGAAAAAGCATGGTCTCGCGACCAAAGAGAATGGGATCGGGAGTCGGTTATGCGAAGGGAAGGTATTAGTACCCCTACGCATCCGTCGTACTCGACGGGATCCACGCACAATAGGAAGGGAAATGGTTGCTAAAACACTGCTCAAACAATCATCTACACAGGCTGAAAGAGACACAAGAAAACAAACAAGGATGACTCGGTAGGATATCGCATCCTGGGCCTACTTAGCCTATCAAGCATAGACATCAGAGTCAAAGTAGTTCGGACTGGGGGAACGACACATGCTCGCTAGGATGTCGCATCCTATGCATACGTATCTCCTTTGGACGAAGGAGAATCAGAGCAACTGTAGCTCGGCTAACACGCACACAAAACCACGCAAACACGGGCAAACATGGAACCCGATTGCTAATCGCTGGACTTACATCAGCTTCCGAACCAAACACACGCACACTGGAACCCGAATGCCACTCGATGGACTTACATCAGCTTCCAAGCACACAACAAGACAAAACAAAGACACAGACGCCCGGAGAGATCTGCTCATCTCCTGCCTACGTACCTCATCTGGTATGAGGATCAGGGCGACGTAGTTCCCCTACGGAGGGACACAGGACTAGCCTAACCAGATAACAGAGGGAGACACAACTAGGGAGACTACGACTCGAGCCTAGGTGTTATCATGCAAAATCATCCCTAAGTCAAGGTTTCTAGCTAACTTGCACAGGAAGCAAGCCTATCCTATTCAACGCAGGTAAACAGCAAATCAAGCATTCACAAGTAGCACACACTATATACACACAAGTGGGGCTCAATCAAGGGGTAAGACTGCAAGAGCAAGTCATCTGTACAGGGGTGGTGTTAGCTCTTAACCTTGACATTGAGAGCCAAGGTGAAGCCAGATGAAAGATGAGTGAAGATGAGACTTCACAGCTCTTATCCCTGGCCAGGGAGAGCTATAGACAAAGAAGTGTGGGTCCAGAAAGTGGGAACCCTTCTACACTTAAGACACTGACACAACTGTACAACTGTACAAGATCTTGGGTTTGTACCCCAATGCATCAACACAGTGGTGTGAGCAGAGGGATGACTCAACAGAAGAGCGGGAGATAGATTGCTTATCTCTTTTATCCGCCAATTGCCTTAACAAAAGACTTTTCCTGCTTGGGGACAAAAATAAACAAGCACAAACATTGCCTCTTAAGGAGGGCTTCAGACAGGTGCCTGGCCAAGTAACAGGCCAGGTCTTCCAGACTACATAGAGACAAGAATGTTATACCTCAATGCAAATTACTTATCAAGCAAAGCAAAGCAATATTAGCAACTAATGTACCTGAAATCAATCAAATACAATCAGTATACCAATCACAAAACCAAACAGCAAATGGTTCACAGTTAGCTATACACAGACAAACACAGGCTAATGCACAAAGGTGCAAGCCATTAAGGCTCAAACTCAAATGTCAATCCCTGCAACACAAAGTCAAAATTAGCCATATACAAGTCACAAGTCAAGTCCAATGGAAGCACATCATCAAGCATAGGCCATTTGTGCTATTAACCTGAAACACAACTCAAAAGTGAGATCACAAACCACTAGTCCAAGACTAGGGTCAAAAGGAGATGAAAAAGCAAAAACAGCAAGTGAAAAATGATCAAAACCAAGATAAATCAATTAAGAAGAGAATCCAATTGGCCTCACATCAAAACTATGCACCAAATTCATTTCATGCACAATTTAAGTCAAACTAGGCAAGTGTGAACCACATATGAGCAAACAGAATGATCACAATCAAACAAATACCAAAACAGCTTAATAATTTCCACAAAAATTCAAGTCTAAACAGAACACACTTAATGAGCTTCATATAAAATTTCAAGCTATTTGGACAAGAGGAAGTAGGGAAATTAAATTCAACAAGTCAGGACATGCAAAAATCAATCCAAACATAGGTCACAAAGCATGTGTCAACTTCAAGCAAATGTAAAACAGTGACAACAAATGAGAAATAAATGGGACCAAAGCCAAAATGACATTGAACATGTTAAGAATCACTCCACCAAATTTCTTCTTCATATGATAAGGTATGAGAATTTCACAAGCCATGTAAGTTAATCACTCAAGAAAAACCCTAAAATGACTAAACAGCAAACAAAAATCCCAATCAAATAGGAAATGGCTCAACAAATCCTACAAAAAATCATGCTCAAACTAGACATATAGATGTAATCACATGAAAAAATTGAGAACAAATGGCACAGCACAAGCAGGGAAACAAAATTCATGAAGATAGCATAACATAGTGTGACACACATTGTCACACTCAACTTAATCACATCATATCTCTCTAACCAGGAACTCAAAATTAGCAAACTATACATCAAAATCACCAGAAAAGAGTCAAGAACATGCCTATAAAATTTCACACATTTTGGATAAGGCATCAAGATTTCATGATTAAAATGGTAAAACATACACATGAAGCATACATGATCAAGATCACTAGGCAAAACCAAAAATCCACCAGGCACAACTTCCATTATCATGCCTAAATAAAACTAGAGGAAATTTGGAGATCAACACAAAAATCCCCATGCAATTTGGATAATCCATGATTTAATTATGATTTTTTGAAGTTTGATCTAAAAATGAAATAAACATTTAAACATGAAAATGATTTTAATTGAACTAATGGCAATTTTGTAATTACGCCTGGCCAGGGATGAAACGCGGCGTTTCAATTATTCAGTGGCGCACTAAGATTGGCCAGAAACGGCGGTAAACACGAATTCAAACGCAAAAGCCAGGCAGAAAGATCTAACACGCGATTGGAGCTGTTTTTCATCATCTTCATCAAATAAATTTCCAGAAAATTCGCGATGAACAAATTTTAACCAAAATCAACAAATCATATACCGTTGGAACCGTCTAAGCTAGCACAATCACAATATCACCATGAAATTATCTAATTCCTAACATACTGAACGGATCGAGCAAGAATAGGTTTTACATCCAGAATTCAATTCACGATTTCTCTCTCAAATCTTGATGGATTTCAATTCTACAAATTGCAATGAACTATATGGTCTACACTCTACAAGAACCACATCATGATTTAGAGAATAGTGAGAATCGAATTCCAACCTTTGATGATAGCAGTTGTTGAATTTGGTGGATTCGAGGTGTCTAATGCCAAAACAGATGCAGTATGAGGATGTAGGAGTGGATTGGAACACGTGCTGCAGCTCAATTATGCTCCAGGATGTTGATTCTTCAAACTGCCATGGAACTTGAGCTGAATTGGACAGTGGTGATCCTTCACTTTTCTTGCCAAAATCTCGATCAACAGTTCCTCATGAGCACCTGTGAATGATGGATCAAGCAAAAACTAGCACGATAGGTGATGATTTCAATGGAAATTGTGAGAAAAAGTGTGTGAAAATGTGAAGAAAATTGAGAGAAATTTTGTGATTTTTGCTTTGGATCTGAAAGAATGATTGTGATTATGCATTTCTGTTACAATTAGGCTTTTATACCTCACACTAATCCATTTGTTAATCTCAATTAGGCAAATTGGAATGATTAGTGCAAAATGCATTTGTTAAGCAAAGTGGCCAAAATGCCCTTTCCATTATGCAGCCAATGTATCAGTCTAAAAACAGCTCAAGCAAGTTCTAAATGACATTTAGGATGTGTTGCAATTGGTCCCAAGTGCAAATTCCATGTAATTCACAAAATCACCTTTTCATGCCAAAAATGCAAATTAGCTCACTTGAAAAATGCCATTTTGCTATGATGATTTTTGATGAAATGTAATGATGCACCATGAAAGTTCATGTTAAATGTGGTTTGCTCAAAGAAAGATCACCCAAATTGGCCTTTCCATGTGAAAGTTATGGCACTTTGAATTTAGGCATTTTCTGAAAATGAATGGACCATATCTTGCCAACCACACATGGGAATTTCAAGTTCTTGGACTTTTTGGAATGGTGAGATCAAGATCTTCAACTTTCATGTGGTACAAAATCCCATTTGAAGCTTGAATGATGAAGTAATTTTGAGGAGCAAAACTTTCCATTTTGGGCAGTTGAAATTACAGGTCACCTGCCATTTTAGGAAACTTTTGATCTGACTTTATTTTCTTCAACCTTGATCTTTGGTATGTCAAATGAGACTTGTATGGACATGAATGAGGCCTTTCAAACCATCTCCCACCTTCAAATCCATAAAATCAGGCACAGTTGACCACAGTTGACCACAATTGACTTTCTGGGGTTTCAGCTAAAATTCAGCTTGACTGATGACTTCTGAGCATCCAATCTTTGGCCAAATCACTCCAAAATGATCCTTAGACCATATGAACTTGATAAATTAACCCTAGGGCTTTGTCTCAATGGAAATTACACAAGCTTGCTTGTTTGACCTGATCTCCTGACCAGTTTACCTAATCTGTCTGAATGACCTACACTTGGGCAAAAGGCAATGCAATGCTATGCAATGGACTATGTTATGTTAATGACCTAATGATGAAAATGTATGTACACAAGGTAGGTGCAAATTTGAGGTGCTACAGCTGCCCCTATTCAATCAACTGGGAACCCGAATGGATGAGAGCAACGGCTGTCAGACTTTCAGGGTAAACAGGGGTTGAATACCAAGAACCGCAGAATTTGCACACTGCTGGGAATCACCAACGGAAACGTCCACCGGGATCTGATACTTATTTTGAGATTTTGATTTTTCTTCTCAAAGGATAAAGTCACCTCCAGACATCTCAACACGATGAATGGGAAAGGGCATCACAACTAGATGCCAACGGACAACTAGGAAAAACTCGACGTTTACCAAGACCAACGGAGAGGTAGCCAGGCATTAGTGAATGACTGGGAAGGGATACAACCATACGTCAACGGACGACATGGGAAAAACTCAACGTTTACCAAGACCAACGGAGAGGTAGCCAGACATCGACGGACGACGGATGAACTGGGAAGACTCGACCAGACGTCATAGGACGAAAGGGAGAAGCTCGACGTTTATCGACACCAACGGAGAAGGAGATCAGACATCGACGGACGACGGATGAACTGGGAAGACTCGACCAGACGTCATAGGACGAAAGGGAGAAGCTCGACGTTTATCGACACCAATGGAGAAGGAGAAAGCCACTTCACGAGGGAAATACACCACAATCAGAAACCGAATAGGACGTCTACTGGGGATTCTGGCTGGGAATCAACCAGACATTACAAATGACTGGAGAATAGGATGTACAACCAAACGTCAACGGGCGAATGAGAAAAACTCGACGTTTATCGAAACCAACGGAGAGGTAAATCCGCATGGGGAAGGGTACAGCTAGACGTCATCAGACGACTAGGAAAAACTCGACGTTTATCGACACCAACGGAGAGGGGGAACTCTGAGGGGAATCATCTAGATATCAACGTATAACTAGGAAAAACTCGACGTTTATCGAAACCAACGGAGAGGTAACCAGACATCGACGGACGACGGATGAACTGGGAAGGAGATATAACTAGTTATCAACGGATAACTAGGAAAAACTCGACGTTTATCGACACCAACGGAGAGGAGTACTTCTAGGGATAATGACCACAACCAAATCATCAACGGATGACCGGGAAGACTCGACCAGACGTCATAGGACGAAAGGGAGGATCAACTGGGGACGACCCTGTGGGGAAGGATATCAACTATACGCCAACGGACGCATAGGAAAACTTGACGTTTATCGACACCAACGGAGAGGAGTATAGCTACTTCACTAGGGAAGGAGGACGGCGTTACGAACATCGAAAGATGATATTTACAGACATCAAAGAAGACTAGACACTTACGCATGACTGGGAAATCACCGAAAGATGGTGTTTACCGACACCAAAGAAGCAACACACGCGGGTGCTGACAGGATACTGACATTTACAAGATGACAGGGCAAGGCTGAACACTTGCAGGGGGTCTCACTCGGGAGAATCAATCTTTCCTTTCACCAACGGATGAGGAAATAAACCTCTGTGGGGATTATCAATCCTGAATGCTGTCCGGAGCAACTGTAGCAAATGTGCTGTACAGGTGTTGATCAAAATCCGCCTCTGCCGAGGGTACAGTCTGATGGGGTTTCGAACACATGAATGCATATGTTTGAATTTTTCTATGGCGTAATGCTCCATCTTGAATGGAAATGCTACGCATTTTTGAAGATGCAATGATTACTACATGCAAAATGCAACACTGGCTAGGGAGCCACAAGATCAGAAACTCCAACTCTGCGGGGAGACTCTGCTTGAAGAATACTCTGCGGAGAGACTCTTATCGGGGAATGCTTTGCCGAGGAAGCACCGACTTCTCACTCATGCTGGAAAAAACAAAACTGCTGCCGGGGAAAGGATAGGCTCCGCTGGGGAACAAACCAGGCAACTCTTCGGGGATTAATCAATATTGTTCCACTGGGGAAAGCAAACTAGGCAACTCTCTGGTGAAACTACTCGCCGGGGAGTAACAAGACGACTTTATCGGGGAATGATAAAGCGACTTCACTGGGGAAGACTCAACCAAACCTCAGTTAGGATAGCCTTGGGGAATAATTGCTACTCCACTGGGGACGACCCACGCAATCCACAGGTAGAATAGACTCGGCTGGGGATGCAAACATCAATCTGCTACGAAAACTCGTCCAATCCACTGGTAGGATGAACTCTGCTGGAGAAATATTTCGTTGAAACCCGCTCCACTCGGGGACTAGCTAGGGAAAACCTCTGTTGGGGATGAAACACTTCTCTGCTGAGGATGAACCAAAATTTTGGCGGGTAAAAACACACATCAGACCCTGTGTTGGGAAGAAACATTCACAACCCTGCTGGGAAACAAACGCTCACGACCATGCTGGGGATGGCAATACTATTTCAAACCCGACTGCTGGGGAGATAATAGACTCTGATAGCTCTCAAACTTGCTTGGAGAGAAAATATCTGCTGGGGAATGCCCACAGATAATGACCTGCAAAACAACCACAATCAACATGCCCCAGGGATACATGGACAAGATACGCTCAAGTGTCCTCAACATTCAAAATGATTTTCAAATGTTTTATCCTTCTGCAAATTATTGTTAAGCCTTCATGTTTTATTATATGCAATGTTTATCAAAAATTTGGACGTTTTTGCAAACAAAACAGCAAAATAAAAACAAGAGAGCTATTTATCTGAATAACGACTTTTATTGATTGAAAATGCGCCTGAAAAGGCGAATACAATTGGGAAGCAATTCCTAGAAAGAGGCAATTGCGCACAAAAGGAAAAAATCTATCCTAATGGCAATGTGAACACGGCATCCACTATTTCCCAATCCTGTTATAACTCACAGATCATCAGTTTTCCTCCCAACTCCTTGCTTTCTGAGAAGAATGACTGGACCGATCACATCTTTCGAGATGACATATGACGAAGCGTGATGAAGTACAGATAACTCAGACTGTAGTCTTCGCTTTAATCCCTCTTTTGGCTGGATCGCCCTCTCGGGTTTTCAATCCACCGGGATACCCATTTTTGCCTAAGCCGCCCTCGCGGGTTTTCGACTTACCGGGTGTACAAATTCTTTTCATTTTATCCCTAATTTTTGCCCGAACTTTTTCTTTCTGTTTTTTGGTTCGCCGGGATGCATCTTTTTGCCTGGACTCTTTTATTCTTTTTGTCCAGCGGGTCAATTTATGCGAAGTATTTTTTGACTACATCTGAGTTAACAGGGGACGGAAAATCTTCACCATCCATAGTTGTAAGCATCAAGGCTCCACCGGAGAAGACCTTCTTCACAACATACGGACCTTCGTAATTAGGAGTCCACTTGCCCCTGTTATCTGTACCGGGAGGAAGGATCCTCTTCAGAACTAGATCACCGATCTGATAGCTCCGAGGACGCACTTTCTGATCAAAGGCTCGCTTCATCCTTCTCTGATACAACTGCCCATGGCACACAGCTGCTAGCCGTCTCTCTACGATAAGGCTTAACTCGTTAAACCTTGTTCGAATCTGTCGCACCCCAAAATTTGACTTTGGCTTTGTTGACCACATCTTGATTAATCTCGTTGTCTCGTATTCATCTCAATTTCTTAAACTTCGCGTGACAACTGGTTTGATTAGGTTTTGTGTGTTTTCATTGCTTACCGTGTTGTATTTCGTTGTTTTAGCAAAACCTGGCCGATATCGTTGCCTCGTATTTATCTCGCTTATCTCTGTTGTGCGTGGCATCGCTTCGATTAGGTTTTGTGCGTTTTTATCTATTTAATTGTTTGTTTGTCGGTATTTTGACTGTATTTCCAATATATTAGAGTTTTCGTATTGTCCGATTATTTGTGATTGTGTTTGTCAGTGTTTTTCGTGATGTCGTGTTGATTTTATTATTGCCTAGGGTTGTTTATTAAATTACGTGTTGTGCCGTGTGATTTAATCGAGTCTGTTTGAGTCGTGTTGTTGATTTTACTGGTTTACCGGTTTACTGGTTTATTGGTTTTATCAATTTGTCTATTTTGCTGTGCAAATTGTCATCGTCTTTATCGCGTTCGTGTCGCTCGATTTTATCGTATTTTAATCGTGTGCCGTTTAATATTATTTGTGCTTAATATTAATTGTGTTTAGTTGTTAATTAGTTTATTTAATTAGGATTAATATTATATTAGTTTATTATTATTATTATATAATATATAAATTATATTATTAATTTATGTTAGATATTTTTTAGGTTTCTTATTGTTTAAGTAATCTAAATATATATTATTAATTTATGTTAGATATTTTTTAGGTTTCTTATTGTTTAAGTAATCTAAATATATATTATTAATTTATGTTAGATATTTTTTAGGTTTCTTATTGTTTAAGTAATCTAAATATATATTATTAATTTATGTTAGATATTTTTTAGGTTTCTTATTGTTTAAGTAATCTAAATATATATATATATATATATAGATGTGGTTAGTAAGAAAAAAAGGAAGGAAGAGGTGGATCAGTAAGGAAAAAAACGTGTGGTGAGAGAAACAGAGAATTGAAAAAAATATTTGTCCAAAAGGTTACCGTATTTCACTTGTTCTTCATTTTCGGTAACCCAAAATCGTCCCGATTATTCACCGAAACACAAAACCGATTTCATATCTTCGAAGTTCGTTGAGTCCAGGTCACAAATATCCAAGGTTCATTTCATTCCGGCGTCGTTTCACCGATCAAAAGCGACGTTGAAGTCAGGTACTCACGAAGGCAGCCAGCACTGCGTTGGTGACGGTTTCCAGCTTTCGGTCGATCATTTGGACGATCAGAAGTTCATCCTCTTCACACAAGGTAATATTCTTCACTTATCTCTGAAATCGGCAAAGTTCCGGCTTGCCGACATGTGTTTTAATATATTATTTATCTAAATATATTTATTGTCTAAAATATAATATATATATATATATATATATATATATATATATATATATATATATATATATATATATATATATATATTACTCTTGTTTACTAAATATTGTTTATCTTTTATTATTATTTTGCATATATGTTTTATTTAAATGTTAGTTAAATTAATTATTTGTTTAAATATTTATTTTAATTAAATGTTTATTTATATCAAATGTTTATTTTGTCTAAAGTAAATGTTTATATTGTTTTTTTATATTTGTTTATGTTGTTACTAACCGTTTCGTTTCAGTTTCAGCTCGATTAACTCCACTAACTATTCGTAATACTAACTATTCATAGCTAACTGTGTTGTAATAATTTACTTTCTCGCATTTTTTATGTTCTGTATTGTGTGTTTAATCGTATTGTTCACGTTTTATGTTAAAAAATCGAAAAATCCAAAAAAGAGAAACCCGATGCGATTCCAACGGTCGCCGTTTAAGAAACCCTTTTCACACACTCACAAGCTTACTCTTGGGCTTCATATAATGAGCCCATTTATGTATTGTTTCAGGGTTTAGGTTCATTCAAATCTTTTGCCAGCTTTGGCTTTTCAATTTAAAAAACATTTTCAAAAGGACGTGTCAGTCTCGAAGCCTCCCGCCTAGGTCGAGCAAGAGATGGCAAGACACACCAATCTAAAATCAACAAAATAGACTTTCCCCTTTTCTTTTAGGAGAACTACGTGGATTCTGATTTCTCCATTACACCTTGGAGATACGTAGGCATGAAGTCTACGACTTTATCGAGTCCAAAAACAATAAAATCAAGTTCTTTTCTCATCTCCCCAATCAAACGATCAAAGTCAAAAAAGCAAAGCATTCACATAAACATAAGCAAAAAGGTTCCTGTGGAGTACCACAGATGTAGAGGGTGCTAATACCTTCCCTTTGCATAACCAACCCCCGAACCCGTAACTTTAAAGGGATTTATCGTTATTTTTCCCTTCCTCTTTTTGGATAAAATAAAAGACGGTGGCGACTCTTGCATTTAAAATATTTTTCAAACGGGTTAAGTTCAATCAATACTTAATCTCGTGAAAAATCCCTCCGCGACAGAATGGCGACTCTGCTGGGGAAATATGCTTAAACTTATTTGAGGGTTTAGCCTATCTTTGCTTGTTTATATGTTTGCTTTGTGAATATTTGCTAAATTGTATTGTTTGTAATGTTTGTTATTTTGGGTTTTGGGGGATACTTGTGATAAATCCTATACCCGGATTTGGGGCACATTTGAGATAGGATGGATGATAATTCAGGTTGACTTGATAGGAGACAATCCTTACCGAGTTGACTTGAGCCTTTGTCCGCTTGGTGGAGGCCTCTTTGAGGGTGATAGTGCTAAAACAAGTCATTTGTGAGGCATTGTTGCTTTCGACGGGCCCGTGAAGCCAAGGACCTTAGTTTACCTTTACCCCATCTTGGCCTTACTTAGGATGTGATGCGGTGACCACTTCGGACCAAAAGTCTGGTTTGGTTGATACGCGATATCACACTCAAGCGAGATTCTTTTGAGAATAATATTGGAAAGCGAGCAGTTGCTTAACCCGGTATTATCCGAAGAAGGATCCATAACCTTGGGAACTTTTAGAACCCGTTTGGCAGGTGAACCTTAGAACTTATCTTGGGGCTTTGTCCTAAACTCCATGCTAGTGATGAACTTTGAGCCTTGTATTGTTTGACCATGTTTGTGTTTGTTGCATTCATGCATGACATGCATTCATTCCCATCATTTCAACCTTTTTCCAAGGAACTTAAAGTGAGGATTGCAAATATTGCAGGAAACATGGATTTTGGACGGAGAAGTGTGAAAAAGTACAATCTCATCAATCCAAAGATAGATGAACTAAAGAAACTGGTTTCTTCGATCGCAGATCCTATTGGTTTCAGAGACAGATATGGGGCACTTATATCTTTATTGACACTTAGGATGGAAGAAGGGTTATTGCAGACATTAGTACAGTTCTATGATCCAGTCTATCACTGTTTCACATTCCCAGACTATCAACTCATGCCTACATTAGAAGAGTATGCCCAATTGCTTCACATCCCAGTTGCTGATACAATACCTTTCTCTGGTTCAGAAAAGTTACCCGAGCACAGTTCTCTTGCAAAAGTGTTGTACATGAAGAAGTCAGAATTCAAGAATAACTTCACCACCAAAGGAGGACTTCCAGGTTTCACTGCCAATTTCTTAATGGGGAAGGTTTCTTATTTTGCCAGTCAAGGTTGTGATATTATTGTGGAGCATCTGTTCGCCTTGTTGATCTACGGTTTGTTACTATTTCCTAATATTGAAGGTTTTGTGGATTCATATGCTATACGCATCTTCCTAAGTGGTAATCCTGTTCCAACTTTGCTCGGAGACACCTATCATTCCATCCATTACCGTACTTGGAAAGGAGGAGGAACCATAGTCTGCTGTATACCGTTATTCTACAAATGGTTTGTCTCTCATCTTCCTAAGTCAGCTACTTTTTGGGATCGCAAGTCAGGACTTCAGTGGTCACAGAGGATTATGTCTCTTACCCAGTCAGATATTGCATGGTATAGTAGAGTTTTAGACGATGTGAAGATCATTCATAGTTGCGGGGAGTTCCCCAATGTGCCCCTCATGGGCACAAAGGGAATCATTTCTTATAATCCAGTACTTGCTAGGAGACAACTCGGTTACCCTATGAAGGACAAGCCTCCTAACATTCTTTTAAAAGGTATTTTCTTGAGGGATAACGAGGAGGACCCTACTATGAAAGAGAGAGTAGTAAGAGCTTGGCATCGTGTTTGTCGCAAAGGGAGACTTGAATTGGGTAAGAAAGATTGTACCTCCTATGAGTCGTACCTCCAGTGGATCAGAGCCAGAGCTATACAGTTGAAAATGCCATACCCACATCATGATCCTATCAAACCCGCTCCGTTGAAGACCCCCTACCTTCCGCTAGATGACAAAGAAGAACTCCAAGCCACCTTGGAGAGGGTCAAGAAAGAGAGAGACGCTTGGAAGGATAAGGCCCAGGTGCTCGAAATGGAAAATGAAGAACTTCAGAGACAGTTAACGGAGCAGAGTGGAGAAGATCGTGCAGGTAAACGTCCAAGGGTGCAAGAGGATTTATTTTCCTCAGGCACAACAGATTACTCCCAGATTCCACAGTCCTCAGGTGCATGGAAAGGTCTTGTAGACAGTTTGGTGAAGGAGAAAGCTTTTATGCAGAAGGCCTATGAAGAAAGAATTGAGAGACTTGAAGGACAACTCCTACTTGTTTATGCTCGTCCTGATGACACATGTCCTTAAATGGTTTTCTTGGTTGTATTTTGGGTTGATAACTTTGTATATTTTGATAAAAATGCTTAAAATGAAAATTTTTGTTTTGTTATCAAAAATGTTTGCAATTCTATCTTTTCCTTCACTTAGAGTTCCTTGGAAAATCATTCATTTTGCATATCCATGCATCACGTGCATACAGGTTATCTGTCTCGGTCCAGTCTTCTAACAGTTGCTTCCCGCCAGCAGATCCATTTCAAGCTGACGCATAATTACAACACAAGAGCCAACTACAAAAGAAGAATGGAGATAACAGATAACGAGAACCGAGAATTGAAAGCTCAGGTTGACCGCCTTTCTGCTATGGTCGAGACATTGATAGCAAACCAAGCAGCCCAAGCTGCTCAACTTCAAACAGCACAAGCTCAGGTTGCCGAAGCACAAGATGCACAGATCCAGGCGCAAGCACAGGCAGCAGAGATGCGCAACCAAATGTTAACCGCCCGTCTACAAGCAGAGGAAGCCCAGGCTAGGGCTCAAGTTCATAATTCAGGACAGACTTCGGCACAGAATCAACCTCAAATTCAGAATCAGACAACAGCAGCACCCGTCACTACAGTCATTGCTTCAGAAATCAACGCTGTCCCAGTCACTTCTGTTACCATCACAGCATCCCGTCCTTGGGAAATACCCAGGGATCTTAATCAAGATAGATATCAACAAGAGTTCGTTCCACCAAATGCTCCTGTCTTCACTAATGTGCCTCCCGTTGTTCACTATACTCCTCACCTAGGAGAACCTGTCTATCACGGCCCTACCCCAAGTGAGGATCCTGGTCTCAATGATAGAATGGATGAATTCCAGGATCAGTTTGCGGAATTACAAAAAGAGATAAAAGCTCTTCGAGGGAAAGACAGAATGGCGACTGGAGTAGTTATGAAGAACTGGACCGCAGTTGACATCCCACATTGTGTCCACATATCAAAGTAATTAAGCTTTTCAGTTTTCAAAAATCTTCCGCTTTAGCCCAAAGCGCGAAGCATTAATTTTGTAAAATGGGCACTTTTGTCAAAAACGTACTATCCATGAAAAAGATCTTTTGTGTTCCTATACACTTGTGTCCTTTTATCTTTTAGCTTTTTCGGAAAATGGTAACACAAAAAAAACCTTAAAAAGAACACATTTTTGCATGTCATGGTCAGTCCTCTAAAAACAATTGTTTGTACAGGTTACTTAAACCCGTTGAACACAATGACATCATGCCCTCTCCCAACTTTGAACATTCTGTATTCGAAGCTGAAGAGGAAGAGTGGGATGAGATTCCAGAAGAGGTCGCCCGCCAGCTTGAAAATGAAGAAGACACTATTCAGCCATAGAAGGAGCCTTTGGAAACAGTCAACTTGGGTTCGGAAGAAAATGTGAAAGAAGTCAAAAATTGGAGCATTGTTATCCCCACAGGTCAAGGAGCAATTGATCAGCCTGTTGAAAGAGTATGTAGATGTGTTTGCTTGGTCTTATCAAGATATGCCTGGTCTCGACACTGACATCGTAGAGCACAAGCTACCTTTGAAGCCAGAATGTCCACCGGTCAAACAGAATTTAAGAAGAACACATCCAGATATGGCCGTTAAAATTAAAGAAGAAGTTCTGAAGCAAATAGATGCTGGTTTTCTTGCCACTTCAGTGTATCCAGAGTGGATAGCAAATATTGTGCCAGTTCCTAAGAAGGAAGGGAAGGTACGAATGTGTGTCGACTATCGTGACTTAAATAGAGCAAGCCCAAAGGATGATTTCCCCCTGCCTCACATTGACATGTTGGTAGACAATACAACAAAGTTTGACATATTCTCCTTCATGGACGGATTCTCCGGGTATAACCAGATCAAAATGGCTCCCGAAGACATGGAAAAAACTACATTCATAACACCATGGGGAACATTCTGTTATCAAGTGATGCCGTTTGGGTTGAAGAACGCAGGTGCTACTTACCAGCGAGCCATGACAACGCTCTTTCACGACATGATGCACAAAGAGATTGAGGTTTATGTGGATGACATGATCGCGAAGTCTCGTTCAGAAGAAGGTCACTTAGTGGATCTATTGAAGCTGTTTCAACGATTGAGGAAGTTCCGTCTTCGCCTCAATCCGAACAAATGCACATTTGGCGTCAGGTCAGGTAAACTCTTGGGCTTCATTGTCAGCCAAAAAGGCATTGAAGTTGATCCAGATAAAGTAAAAGCTATCCAAGAGATGCCCGCACCAAAAACAGAAAGGCAAGTGAGAGGTTTTCTAGGACGATTGAATTACATATCCCGGTTTATTTCTCACATGACTGCCACTTGTGAACCTATCTTCAAATTGTTGAGAAAGAGTCAGAATTGTGTTTGGACAGAGGATTGTCAGAAAGCATTTGACAGTATCAAAGAGTACCTCATGGAGCCTCCTATCTTGTTATCACCTGTTGCTGGAAGACCGTTGGTTATGTATTTGACAGTGCTTGAGAATTCTATGGGCTGTATTCTGGGTCAACAAGACGAAACTGGAAAGAAAGAGCATGCCATTTACTACTTAAGCAAGAAATTTACTGACTGTGAATCACGATACTCCTTACTCGAGAAGACATGTTGTGCATTGGCTTGGGTTGCTAAGAGATTGAGGCAGTATATGTTAAGTCACACCACTTGGTTGATATCCAAAATGGATCCAATCAAGTACATTTTTGAGAAGCCTGCACTCAATGGTAAGATTGCAAGATGGCAGATGCTGTTATCAGAATACGACATTGAGTATCATACCCAGAAAGCTATCAAGAGCAGTGTGTTAGCCGAGTACCTTGCTCACCAACCCGTTGAAGATCACGATGATAATGAGGATGAGTTTCCTGATGAAGATGTCATGTTCCTAAAATCCAGAGATTGTAAAGAGCCACTTCCTGAAGAAGGACCTGAACCAGATTCTCAATGGGGTTTAGTATTTGATGGAGCTTCCAACGTTTATGGACATGGAGTAGGTGCAGTCATTATCACTCCAGAAGGTTCTCATATTCCTTTCACGGCAAGAATTTGCTTTGAATGTACAAACAACATTGCTGAATATGAAGCCTGTATCATGGGTCTTGAAGAAGCCATTGACCTCCGCATCAAAAATCTTACTGTTTATGGTGACTCAGCGTTAGTTATCAATCAGATCAAAGGAGAATGGGAAACACGCCACCCTGGCTTGATCCCATACAAAGACTATGCAAGAAGATTGTTGACTTTCTTCACCAAGGTTGAATTGCATCACATTCCTCGGGATGAGAATCATATGGCGGATGCTCTAGCTACATTGTCTTCAATGTATCAAGTGGGTTTACCAAACGAAGTACCCAGAATTGTGATCAAGCGACTTGATAGACCAGCACATGTGTTTACAGCTGAGGCTAGTTTTGATGATAAACCATGGTACCACGATATCAAGCATTTCCTTCAGACTCAGGAGTATCCTCTTGGAGCAACAAAAAAAGATAAAAAGACTTTGAGAAGATTGTCAGGCAGTTTCTTCCTTAATCAGAATGTGCTCTATAAGAGGAATTATGACATGGTCTTACTCAGATGTGTTGACAAAAAGGAAGCAGAAATGTTGATGAAAGAAGTTCACGAAGGGTCCTTTGGTACTCATGCAAACGGCCACTCTATGTCAAGAAAGATGTTGAGAGCTGGTTACTGTAACACCCTTCTAAAATACCCCAAATATTTAATTAAAATAGCAATATATCAATCAGAGTAATTATGCAATTAAGGGTGTCACACAATCATTTCACACCATTCACCAATCATCTGTCATGCTCTTTTATTAATTCAAAACATAAAGCATTTGCACAATACGCAGCGGATAGAAATCAAATCAATCATGCAAAACATGTAACACATTACATGTAAAATTATTCAACAAGGTAAAACATCCCGTCTCGATGTTACATCTATCAGAGCATGACCCACTAAGGAGACTACACTAGACTCCAAGCACTAGCTTCTACTCAATCACTGCTCGTTACCTGAAAACATAGTTGTAAGGGTGAGTTCCTCAATCGATATAATAAGCATTATAAAATATCATGTAATGCTAAGTAAATAACGCATTAATCACCCTAATCATATCACACATTCGGTAACGGCAACCTCCACTCAAACATCATAATCATGCTCAACATAAACATCAAAACACACGTATAATATTGGATCACATCCATTCATATTATACACCAGACATACATTATGCAATGAGACTCCATGCATGCGGTACCGACTATTCGTGAACATATAGTTCACCTCACCGATCAAATCCAGATACGGCTACCAAGCCCACTAGTCCCACTCATTTGAGACCTAGTGACTCACTCACTAATTCCTCACCACGGAAATTAGCTACCACCAACTCACTAATTCCTCACTATGGGAATTAGCTACCACCATACAGACTACAATATGCATGCTAAATCACCTAGCAATGCAAAATCATCAACAATAATCCACAATGATTTACTCACTAATTCCTCACCATGGGAATTAGCTACCACCATAAAGGCCACACTGTGCATGCTAATTCACCTAGCAATGCAACATCATTAACAACAATCCACAATGGACATATGCTCACACTCTAAGCCATAAAACAGTCCATTCACCAACACATGCATAATATATACATTCACAACATTATGCATATTTTCACACATCATCAGCACATGTATCAAAACATCATATCATGTCAAATAATTAATCACAGTATTAGCATACTCCACTAATACCTATACTGCTCAAAACAGCGGGAATTAATCCCTATTACATCATACGCCAATATAGGCCAAACACCAATTATGCACACATTATTCAAATATTAATTTTTCCAATTTCCAACAGTGTTAACCGGTTAACGCCCTGGGTTAACCGGTTAACGCAACACAGAACACGCTTTCTGGCAAAACTCAACAGTGTTAACCGGTTAACGCCCTGGGTTAACCGGTTAACACAGACAGGACAGCAATATTTTCACAACTCACAACAGTGTTAACCGGTTAACGCCCTGGGTTAACCGGTTAACGCAGACAAAACAACAATTTTTCCCACTTAATAACAGTGTTAACCGGTTAACACCCTGGGTTAACCGGTTAACGCAAGACAGAAAGCTGTTCCTGCGCTAACACGAAGCAGAATGCAGAATTCTCCGCATTTTCCGCCGTTGGAGGACTTCCGGACCTCCGATTCCGATTCCGTAAAAAGCTATACGTTCGGGAATTCACAACTCACAGAAATACAGATTTAATTACAGCTTTAACACAACTTATCCAACACAATTTCTCAGCATTCAACATCCCAATTAGGGTCAATTCAACGGTTTATCACTACCCATTACATGTTAATCCATAATACCCATTAAACGACGATAAACCCCCCTTACCTGAGTTAATCCGGCAATCTTTAAGCTCAAGCTCTTCTCTTCTCCAACCTTCTTCCTCTTGCTCTGCCTCTTTGCCCTTTTCCTCTTTTTGAGCCGCTTCTCTGTTTTCACGTGAAAACCCTCTTTACCAAATGAAACTCTTTTTCTTATTCCAACTTATATATTTTCCAATAATTATTATTCCAATAATAATAATAATAATAATAATCCAAAAATTCCAATTATTTAATTAAATTAATAAATATAATATTAACTTAAATTAAATAATTATCTTATTTTTATCGGGGTGTTACAACTCTCCCCCACTAAAAGAGTTTTCGTCCTCGAAAACATACCTCAAGCGAATAACTCCGGATAAGACTCCTTCATCTGACTCTCAAGTTCCCAAGTCACATTTCCACCTGCTGGTCCTCCCCAAGCTACCTTTACCAAAGCAATCTCTTTACCCCGCAACTGCTTCAACTCTCGATCCTCGATCCTCATAGGTGATGTTTCAACAGTCAGGTTATCTCTCACCTGTACATCATCTACTTGGACAACATGCGACGGATCAAGAATGTACCTCCTCAACTGAGACACATGAAAAACCTCATGCAAATTCGCAAGTGACGGCGGTAAAGCGATACGATAGGCTACCTCTCCTATCCTCTCCAAAATCTGATAAGGACCAATAAATCGAGGTGTCAACTTCTTCGACTTCAAAGCTCGACCAACCCCAGTTATCGGAGTAACACGAAGAAACACATGATCTCCCTCCTGAAACTCAAGTGACTTTCTCCTCTTGTCGTGATAACTCTTCTGACGACTCTGAGCAATTCTCATCTTCTCCTGAATCATCTTAATCTTTTCCGTAGTCTGTTGAACAATCTCCGGTCCAACCACAGCACTCTCACCGGACTCATACCAACATAAAGGCGTTCGACATCTCCTACCATACAAAGCTTCAAACGGTGCCATACCAATGCTCGAATGGAAACTATTGTTGTAAGTAAACTCAATCAAAGGCAAATAACAATCCCAAGCACCTCCCTTTTCCAAAACACAAGCCCTCAAAAGATCCTCCAGTGACTGAATCGTCCTCTCAGTCTGACCATCAGTCTGCGGATGATATGCAGAACTCAATCTCAGCTTAGTTCCCAAAGCCTTCTGCAAACCTTCCCAGAACTTCGATGTAAATCTAGGATCTCTGTCCGAAACAATACTCGACGGAATACCGTGCAAACTTACAATTTTCTCAATATACAACTCAGCTAATCTCTCTAACGGATAATCCATTCTGATTGGAATGAAATGAGCCGATTTTGTCAATCTGTCAACAATCACCCAAATAGCTTCAAAATTCTTAATCGTCCTCGGTAAACCCGAAACAAAATCCATACTGATACTATCCCACTTCCACTCTGGAATAGCCAACGGTTGCATTAGCCCAGACGGCTTCTGATGCTCAACCTTTGACTTCTGACAAGTCAAACAAGAATAAACAAAACTCGCAATTTCTCTTTTCATTCCCGGCCACCAAAATAACTTTTTCAAATCATGATACATCTTCGTAGCCCCAGGATGAATACTCAGGCCACTACGATGTCCTTCCTCAAGAATACTCTTCTTAAGCTCGGTAACATCCGGAATACACACCCGATTACCAAATTTCAAAACACCATTCTCATCCACTCTGAATTCACCACCTTGACCTTGATTCACTAGAGTCAACTTATCAACCAAAAGCACATCGGATTTCTGACCCTCTCTAATCTCATCCAGAATACCACTCGTTAACTTTAACATTCCCAATTTAACACTATTGTGAGTACTCTCACACACCAAACTCAAGTCTCTAAACTGTTCAATTAAATCCAATTCTTTAACCATTAACATAGACATATGCAATGATTTCCGACTCAATGCATCAGCCACTACGTTTGCTTTACCCGGATGGTAATTCAAACCAAAGTCATAATCCTTCAGAAACTCTAACCATCTCCTCTGTCTCATATTCAGCTCTTTCTGATCAAACAAATACTTTAAACTTTTATGGTCACTGAAAACCTCAAATCTTGACCCGTACAAGTAATGCCTCCATAACTTCAAAACAAATACCACGGCTGCCAACTCTAAATCGTGTGTCGGATAGTTCCTCTCATGAACCCTTAGTTGTCTCGAAGCATAAGCTATAACCTGCTTATTCTGCATCAACACACCACCCAAGCCCAACAATGACGCATCACAGAAAACCTCAAATAGTTCTGACGGACTCGGTAATATCAGAATAGGAGCAGTAGTTAACCTTCTCTTTAACTCTTGGAAACCTTCTTCACATTTTGAGTCCCAAACAAACGCTTGCCCCTTTCTAGTCAACATCGTCAACGGTAACGCCAACTTAGAAAATCCCTCGATGAATTTCCTATAATAACCAGCCAAACCAAGAAAACTCCTTATCTCAGAAACTGACTTCGGAGCTTCCCACTTAGATACCGCTTCTATCTTAGAAGGATCAACAGCAACACCACCTCTTGAAATCACATGACCAAGAAAACTAACCTCTTCTAACCAAAATTCACACTTAGACAGTTTAGCAAATAACTTCTTTTCTCGTAGAACTCCTAAAACCACTCTCAAATGCTCAGCATGCTCTTCTTCAGATTTCGAATACACCAAAATATCGTCAATAAACACCACAACAAACTGATCTAGGTACGGATGGAAAATCCTATTCATATACTCCATAAACACTCCAGGCGCATTAGTCACACCAAAAGGCATTACAGAATACTCATAATGTCCATACCTCGTTCTGAAAGCAGTCTTCTGAATATCCTCAGTTTTCACACGTATCTGATGATAACCCGATCTCAAATCTATTTTACTGAACACACTCGCACCAACCAACTGATCCATCAAATCATCAATCCTCGGCAAAGGATACCGATTCTTGATCGTCACTTTATTCAGTTGCCTGTAGTCCACACACAACCTCATAGTACCTTCTTTCTTCTTAACCAATAACACTAGTGCACCCCACGGTGACACACTCGGACGAATAAATTTCTTATCCAACAGATCTTCCAACTGACTCTTCAATTCAGCTAACTCAACAGCAGACATACGGTACGGAGCCATCGACATCGGCCTAGTACTAGGTACCAAATCAATCGAGAACTCAACTTCACGCTCTGGCGGTAATTCATTCACTTCTTCAGGAAACACATCAGGAAAATCACACACCACAGCTAGATCGCAAATCACTAGTTTATCTTTAGCCTCCAAAGTCGCTAACAACATAAACAACTCTGCCCCATCTGCTACTGCTTCATTCACCTGCCTTGCAGATAGAAACAAACTCTTCCCTTCCTCAATCTCAGGAAAGATCACAGTCTTATCAAAACAATTGATATAGACTCGGTTAAACACCAACCAGTTCATACCCAGGATAACATCAATCTGCACTAGGGGAAGACACACAAGGTCCATCCCAAAGTCTCTACCAAAAATACTCAAAGGACAATTTAAACAAACTGAAGTAGTAGTCACTGAACCCTTCGCAGGAGTATCAATCACCATACTTCCATGCATCTCAGATATCTCTAATTTAAGTTTCACAGCACAATCCAAAGATATAAAGGAATGAGTCGCACCTGTGTCAATAATAGCTACAAGAGGAAAGCCATTAATATAACACGTACCTCGGATCAAACGATCATCTGCAAAAGTCTCAGAACCCGATAAAGCAAAGACCTTGCCTCCCGACTGGTTCTCTCTCTTCGGCTTAGGACACTGTGGACTGATATGACCCACTTCTCCATAGTTGAAACAAGTCACAGTCTTCAACCGGCACTCTGCAGCCAAATGACCACCTTTTCCACACTTGAAACACTTCCTCTCAGCACTGGTACACTCATGGACACGATGTCCAGCCTGACCACATCTGTAACACTTAGAAGGGGCACTAGAGTCTCCCCCACTAGGCCGCTTCATTCCACTCTGTCTCTGGAAACCTTTGCCAGCTGCATACGGTTTCCCACGATCATTCTGATTCTTGCCTTTCCTATCAACCCTCTGCTGATAGCTTTCCGCTCTGGCCTTGGTATCCTGTTCAAAAATCCTGCAACAGTCAACCAAATCAGAAAACACTCTAATCCGTTGATACCCAATAGCCTGCTTGATCTCGGGACGTAACCCGTTCTCAAACTTCACACATTTTGAAAATTCTCCAGCAGCCTCATCATAGGGAGTGTAATACTTCGACAGCTCTGTGAACTTAGCAGCATACTCAGTAACAGACCTGTTACCCTGCTTCAATTCTAAGAACTCTATCTCTTTCTTTCCTCTGACATCCTCTGGAAAATACTTCCTCAGAAATCTCTCTCTGAACACAGCCCAAGTGATCTCAGCATTCCCAGCAGATTCCAACTCAGTGCGGGTAGCAACCCACCAATCATCTGCTTCTTCTGACAGCATATGCGTACCGAACCTGACCTTCTGGTTATCGGCACACTCAGTCACTCGGAAGATTCTCTCGATCTCCTTCAACCACTTCTGAGCACCATCTGGATCGTATGCTCCCTTGAACATTGGAGGATTGTTCTTCTGGAACTCACTCAGTTGACGAGCAGCTCCCATTCCCACAACATTCGGATTCCCTCCAAGTACTCCAGCTAGCATACCCAGAGCCTCAGCAATCGGAGCATCATCTCTACCTCTTCCAGCCATCTCTATTCTGAAAACCCAATCAAGCTAAAACAATAAGTACTGATAGGGTTACACAACACCTATCCCGTACAGGGAAACAGAATAATTACGACTCGACTCGACCGACTATGCTCTGATACCACTAATGTAACACCCTTCTAAAATACCCCAAATATTTAATTAAAATAGCAATATATCAATCAGAGTAATTATGCAATTAAGGGTGTCACACAATCATTTCACACCATTCACCAATCATCTGTCATGCTCTTTTATTAATTCAAAACATAAAGCATTTGCACAATACGCAGCGGATAGAAATCAAATCAATCATGCAAAACATGTAACACATTACATGTAAAATTATTCAACAAGGTAAAACATCCCGTCCCGATGTTACATCTATCAGAGCATGACCCACTAAGGAGACTACACTAGCCTCCAAGCACTAGCTTCTACTCAATCACTGCTCGTTACCTGAAAACATAGTTGTAAGGGTGAGTTCCTCAATCGATATAATAAGCATTATAAAATATCATGTAATGCTAAGTAAATAACGCATTAATCACCCTAATCATATCACACATTCGGTAACGACAACCTCCACTCAAACATCATAATCATGCTCAACATAAACATCAAAACACACGTATAATATTGGAACACATCCATTCATATTATACACCAGACATACATTATGCAATGAGACTCCATGCATGCGGTACCGACTATTCGTGAACATATAGTTCACCTCACCGATCAAATCCAGATATACGGCTACCAAGCCCACTAGTCCCACTCATTTGAGACCTAGTGACTCACTCACTAATTCCTCACCACGGAAATTAGCTACCACCAACTCACTAATTCCTCACTATGGGAATTAGCTACCACCATACAGACTACAATATGCATGCTAAATCACCTAGCAATGCAAAATCATCAACAATAATCCACAATGATTTACTCACTAATTCCTCACCATGGGAATTAGCTACCACCATAAAGGCCACACTATGCATGCTAATTCACCTAGCAATGCAACATCATTAACAACAATCCACAATGGACATATGCTCACACTCTAAGCCATGAAACAGTCCATTCACCAACACATGCATAATATATACATTCACAACATTATGCATATTTTCACACATCATCAGCACATGTATCAAAATATCATATCATGTCAAATAATTAATCACAGTATTAGCACACTCCACTAATACCTATACTGCTCAAAACAGCGGGAATTAATCCCTATTACATCATACGCCAATATAGGCCAAACACCAATTATGCACACATTATTCAAATATTAATTTTTCCAATTTCCAACAGTGTTAACCGGTTAACGCCCTGGGTTAACCGGTTAACGCAACACAGAACACGCTTTCTGGCAAAACTCAACAGTGTTAACCGGTTAACGCCCTGGGTTAACCGGTTAACGCAGACAGAACAGCAATATTTTCACAACTCACAACAGTGTTAACCGGTTAACGCCCTGGGTTAACCGGTTAACGCAGACAAAACAGCAATTTTTCCCACTTAATAACAGTGTTAACCGGTTAACACCCTGGGTTAACCAGTTAACGCAAGACAGAAAGCTGTTCCTGCGCTAACACGAAGCAGAATGCAGAATTCTCCGCATTTTCCGCCGTTGGAGGACTTCCGGACCTCCGATTCCGATTCCGTAAAAAGCTATACGTTCGGGAATTCACAACTCACACAAATACAGATTTAATTACAGCTTTAACACAACTTATCCAACACAATTTCTCAGCATTCAACATCCCAATTAGGGTCAATTCAACGGTTTATCACTACCCATTACATGTTAATCCATAATACCCATTAAACGACGATAAACCCCCCTTACCTGAGTTAATCCGGCAATCTTTAAGCTCAAGCTCTTCTCTTCTCCAACCTTCTTCCTCTTGCTCTGCCTCTTTGCCCTTTTCCTCTTTTTGAGCCGCTTCTCTGTTTTCACGTGAAAACCCTCTTTACCAAATGAAACTCTTTTTCTTATTCCAACTTATATATTTTCCAATAATTATTATTCCAATAATAATAATAATAATAATAATCCAAAAATTCCAATTATTTAATTAAATTATTAAATATAATATTAACTTAAATTAAATAATTATCTTATTTTTATCGGGGTGTTACAGTTACTACTGGTTGACCATGGAATCAGATTGCTGCAAATTTGTAAAGAAGTGTCACAAATGTTAGATCTACGCTGATAAGGTTCATGTACCACCAACCTTTTTGAATGTGATTTCTGCTCCCTGGCCATTCTCAATGTGGGGCATTGACATGATCGGTATGATTGAACCCAAAGCTTCCAACGGACACCATTTCATTCTCGTGGCAATTGATTACTTCACCAAATGGGTGGAAGCAGCTTCGTATGCAAAGGTGACAAAGCAAGTGGTGGTCAGATTCATCAAAAATAATCTCATTTGCCGATACGGCATTCCAAACAAGATCATCACTAACAATGGCTCCAATCTGAACAACAAAATGATGGATGAATTATGTGAAAGTTTCAAGATCGAGCATCACAACTCTTCTCCTTACCGTCCCAAGATGAATGGGGCAGTTGAAGCTGCAAATAAGAATATCAAGAAGATCATTCAAAAGATGGTTGTTACCTACAAAGATTGGCATGAAATGCTGCCTTTTGCACTACACGGATATAGAACATCAGTCCGTACTTCAACTAGGGCAACCCCATTTTCACTTGTATACGGTATGGAAGCTGTGTTACCGATAGAGGTTGAAATTCCATCAATGAGGATACTAATGGAAACTCAGTTGTCAGAGGCTGAATGGTGTCAAAGCAGATACGATCAGTTGAATTTGATTGAAGAAAAAAGAATGACTGCCTTGTGCCATGGACAATTATATCAAAAGAGAATGAAGCAGGCATTTGATAGGAAGGTTAAGCCGAGAGAATTCAAAGAGGGTGACCTTGTACTCAAGAAGATGATACTATTTCACAATGATTCTAGGGGCAAGTGGACTCCTAACTATGAAGGACCCTATGTTGTCAAGAAAGCCTTCTCAGGCGGTGCTTTAATTCTTACAAACATGGATGGTGAAGAGCTTCCACGTCCCGTGAATACAGATGCAGTCAAGAAATACTTCGCCTAAAAAATGAAAAGAACAGCTCGCTAAGTTGAAAACCCGAAAGGGCGGCTTAGGCAAAAATGAGCGTCTCGGTGGACTGAAAACCTGAAAGGGCGGTCCAAGCAGAAATTAGAGACATAAAAAAACAAAGAGAATATTATCCCGGTAGATTGAAAACCCGAAAGGGCAATCTAGGCAAAAGTTAGGGATTTCAGGCAAGTAACTGCATAACAGAGATAAGATCATTGAAGTATCAGAATATTTTCAACAGTTCTCCAACTTTCTCAAGGCTGCAATACAGGTCAAAAGTGGAAGAGAGAATGATGTCATTGTAGTTCAACGTACCCTTTTTCCACGAAATTACCATTTTCCAATTTGTAAAGATCTATGGAATCACGATGTTGGCTGATTACCATCCTATCAAATCAATTTGAGCCTTTCTATATTTCTTGGCACTCTTAATTTTCATTTCAATTTACGAAAGTTCTTTTACTTTGACAGATATGTTTTGAAACAAAAGTTTTGAATTAAAAACAGTTTTTGAAAAATATAAAGATTATTTATTTTGATTTGTGGACATCAATAAAAGGATTGAGACATGTGGTCCCAGTAATTCTGAAATCATGTGATTCCAACTAGACATGTTCATATTACTATCCTTATATGTATATGATGAAAAAATCTCCACAGGTGTCTTGGCAGTAATATTCTCCAGCAGAGGTTGTGATTCTGGATATCCCCAGCTATGCTTCCTAGTTTTCCTCAAGAGATCATGCAAGAAATATTTCAAGAAGTTTATTCCCTTCACTTGGGGCATGAAGACTCCCCAGTTAATTGATCATGAAGACTCCCCAGTTTAATTGATCATGAAGACTCCCCGTTTAATTGATCATGAAGACTTTGATCCAGGTTTTAAGTTACAGATTTGGCCTATGGGATTACTACAGGTATTTCCCCAGTAATTTATTAAAGCGGGATCAGCAATGTCCCCAGCAGAGGATGAGAAGGAAGATTTGATTTCCCTGAGCAGGAGTAATACAGAGGTCTCCATCCCTCAGCGAGTGAAGAAAGTTGATATTCAGAAACTACAGGGAATCTCCTGTTGTTCTCTGTCCATTCAATAGAAGGATATGTCTCCTCCTCAGTAATGTTTTGTAGTAAAAGAAGAGTGTGTTATGCATTTTAAGCAAATTCAAGAATTGCAAGATTTCTCCTAAATTCTCATTTATATTCAAAGGTCAGACATCACTGTTCCCCGACAGAGTCTCCTAGAGGAAATATCTCGTAACCAGATATCAGACACCATAATCCCCTGCAGAGTCTTCAGATACAGAAAGTATCCATGATAATTAAAGCAAAAAAATCAAGGATAGATTTCCCCTATATTCTTATTCCCTGGAAAGATACCACCTATCCCCAGCGGACTTTATCCCCAGCAGAGTCTTCCAGAAGAATAATCCCTTCTGCATTATCAGCAAATTCAAGAATTGCAGGACTTCTCTTACAATATCATCTTATTTCCAGAGGATAACACCTTGTATCCCCACCGGAGTCCTCAGAAAGGTCCAATCCTCATATACCTCACAAATTCAAGAACCACAGGGAATCTCCTGCATTTTTGAAGTAGAAGGCATCTCCATTCTTCTACGGAATCCTCAGCAGAGACAGACTTTTAAAGAAACCTGGATATGGTGCTCTTGTACCAATTCCCCAGCAAGTCTTTGTACTACTCCCTTGCGAGTCTCAGTGCAAATCTCCAGCAAGTCCTTATGCAGCTGTTAACATTTTTAGTTATTCCTAGTTTTGTCTGTCCATCATGCATTCATTACTAAATATTCATGCATATCTATGACATATCATGCTTGCATTCATATGCACCTTGTTTCCTTGTTTATATTGTGGGTTGAGTCAATCTCTCCATATAGAGTATCCTCATAAGCAGCAAAATACCTTTTATTGGTCATGTTCCCCACAGAGATCTATGCCTCGTGGAAGATGGTTGTTTCAGTTGTAAATCCTGATGAGTTCATTCCTCTTCAGTTGAAGTCTTGTTTGACCGTTTCATTCTAGTTTCTATCCTAGTTTGAACCTCGTGTCTCCAGATAAAGCTCAGAAATTGCCAGTAAAAGAAGGCAACAATATAGTCTTTGTGACTCTCATTCAGTAAAACAGACATGACAGATATTGTGTCCAAGTCCTTTATACCTTTATCTTTGAGTTGGTACCCGTTACAAACTTGAGTTACCTATATCCATGAGTGGTAACCTTTGTTATCCCTCGGATAAATTAATTACTATCTCCATCTATGAGTTGATAACATCCTCACAGAAAGTTCCATGGTTCTACCTGCAACTTTGAGCTGGTAGCGTGCTTTCGTCTTTGAGTTTAGCACAGATTCCTTTTGATTCCACCTTCGTCTTTGAGTTGGTGAAGTACCTGCAACTTTGAGCTGGTAATATGCATTCATCTTCGAGTTCGCACATTTTCCTGTGATTCCATCTTCGTCTTTGAGTTGATGGAGTACCTTCATCTATGAGTAGGGTATGTTTGATCCTTGTTGAACTGATAGTGTGCTTTCATCTTTGAGTCTGCACAGATAACTTCTGATTCCATCTTCGTCTTTGAGTTGATGGAGTACCTTCATCTATGAGTTAGGTACATTTTGTCCTTCCACCGTCATCTTTGAGTCGGTAATGATAAACATCTCCAGGAGAATATGTTCTAAATTCTTTTAAACACCTTTGTCAATGAATCGGTGGTTGCCTTCAACTTTGAGTCGGCATTTCTCTGTCTACCTCATCAATGAGTTGGTAGTGTGCATTCAACTGTAAGTCTGCACAATGATCTTTAGATCTGATTCTTCATCTACACCATCATCAATGAGTTGGAATTTGATTTCCCTAGCAGTGTTATTATCAATCTTTTGAAGCTTGCCTTCAACTTTGAGTTGGCATGTCCTGTTTACCTCATCAATGAGTGGGTAGTGAGCTGTCAACCATGAGTTAACGCAATTCGATTCTTATTATGCCCTTGTTATACCTTCATCCTTGAGTTGGTATTCATCTTTTCTGTTATCTCCATCTTTGAGTTGGTAATGTACTGTCACATCAGTACTCTTGTTATATTGATCTTTTCCCACTTTCATCTATGAGATAGTGATGTATCGTCAACATTGAGTCGATATCTCTTTTCCTCCTATTTTCCATCTATGAATAGGTAGTGAATCTTCCCCAGCTGAGTATTCTCAGTGTTTACCTTCATGCATTGAGTCGGTGTATGTCCTTCCCCAGTAGAGTTTGCACTCCTGTGTCTCTGTGTCTGTCTGTCTTTTGCATCATGCATACATGCATTTGCGGTCAAATTTTGTGGCGTTTGTCATATTTAATTACCTTACGCCATTCGATAGCCTCCGGCTATCTGGCCTAAGTTAATTAAATAGGGGCATCTGTCGCACCCCAAAATTTGACTTTGGCTTTGTTGACCACATCTTGATTAATCTCGTTGTCTCGTATTCATCTCAATTTCTTAAACTTCGCGTGACAACTGGTTTGATTAGGTTTTGTGTGTTTTCGTTGCTTACCGTGTTGTATTTCGTTGTTTTAGCTAAACCTGGCCGATATCGTTGCCTCGTATTTATCTCGCTTATCTCTGTTGTGCGTGGCATCGCTTCGATTAGGTTTTGTGCGTTTTTATCTATTTAATTGTTTGTTTGTCGGTATTTTGACTGTATTTCCAATATATTAGAGTTTTCGTATTGTCCGATTATTTGTGATTGTGTTTGTCAGCGTTTTTCGTGATGTCGTGTTGATTTTATTATTGCCTAGGGTTGTTTATTTAATTACGTGTTGTGCTGTGTGATTTAATCGAGTTTGTTTGAGTCGTGTTGTTGATTTTACTGGTTTACCGGTTTACTGGTTTATTGGTTTTATCAATTTGTCTGTTTTGCTGTGCAAATTGTCATCGTTTTTATCGCGTTCGTGTCGCTCGATTTTATCGTATTTTAATCGTGTGCCGTTTAATATTATTTGTGCTTAATATTAATTGTGTTTAGTTGTTAATTAGTTTATTTAATTAGGATTAATATTATATTAGTTTATTATTATTATTATTATATAATATATAAATTATATTATTAATTTATGTTAGATATTTTTTAGGTTTCTTATGGTTTAAGTAATCTAAATATATATTATTAATTTATGTTAGATATTTTTTAGGTTTCTTATTGTTTAAGTAATCTAAATATATATTATTAATTTATGTTAGATATTTTTTAGGTTTCTTATTGTTTAAGTAATCTAAATATATATTATTAATTTATGTTAGATATTTTTTAGGTTTCTTATTGTTTAAGTAATCTAAATATATATATATATATAGATGTGGTTAGTAAGAAAAAAAGGAAGGAAGAGGTGGATCAGTAAGCAAAAAAACGTGTGGTGAGAGAAACAGAGAATTGAAAAGAAATATTTGTCCAAAAGGTTACCGTATTTCACTTGTTCTTCATTTTCGGTAACCCAAAATCGTCCCGATTATTCACCGAAACACAAAACCGATTTCATATCTTTGAAGTTCGTTGAGTCCAGGTCACAAATATCCAAGGTTCATTTCATTCCGGCGTCGTTTCACTGATCAAAAGCGACGTTGAAGTCAGGTACTCACGAAGGCAGCCAGCACTGCGTCGGTGACGGTTTCCAGCTTTCGGTCGATCATTTGGACGATCAGAAGTTCATCCTCTTCACACAAGGTAATATTCTTCACTTATCTCTGAAATCGGCAAAGTTCCGGCTTGCCGACATGTGTTTAAATATATATTTATATATAGATATATATATAGATATATATTATATATATATATATATATATATATATATATATATATAGATATATATATATATATATATATATATATATATATATATATATATATATATATATATATATAGTTCCGGCTTGCCGACATGTGTTTTAATATATTATTTATCTAAATATATATATATATATATTATTTTGTCTATTATATATCTCAATAAATATATATATATATATATATATATATATATATATATAAATATATATATATATATATATATATATATATAATATATATATATATATATCTATATATATATTATATATATATATATATATATATATATATATATATCTATATATATATTATATTTATTTTTTGTCTATTATATATTATTTGTCTAAATGTACATATATATTATTTTTGTCTACTATATATTTATTGTCTAAAATATATATATATATATATATATATATATTATATATATATAATATATTATATATATATATTATATATATATATATATATATATATATATATATATCTATATATATATATATATATATATATATATATATATATATATATATATATATTACTCTTGTTTACTAAATATTGTTTATCTTTTATTATTATTTTGCATATATGTTTTATTTAAATGTTAGTTAAATTAATTATTTGTTTAAATGTTTATTTTAATTAAATGTTTATTTATATCAAATGTTTATTTTGTCTAAAGTAAATGTTTATATTGTTTTTTTATATTTGTTTATGTTGTTACTAACCGTTTCGTTTCAGTTTCAGCTCGATTAACTCCAATAACTATTCGTAATACTAACTATTCATAGCTAACTGTGTTGTAATAATTTACTTTCTCGCATTTTTTATGTTCTGTATTGTGTGTTTAATCGTATTGTTCACGTTTTATGTTAAAAAATCGAAAAATCCAAAAAAGAGAAACCCGATGCGATTCCAACGGTCGCCGTTTAAGAAACCCTTTTCACACACTCACAAGCTTACTCTTGGGCTTCCTTATAATGAGCCCATTTATGTATTATTTCAGGGTTTAGGCTCATTCAAATCTTTTGCCAGCTTTGGCTTTTCAGTTTAAAAAACATTTTCAAAAGGACGTGTCAGTCTCGAAGCCTCCCGCCTAGGTCGAGCAAGAGATGGCAAGACACGCCAATCTAAAATCAACAAAACAGACTTTCCCCTTTTCTTTTGGGAGAACTACGTGGATTCTGATTTCTCCATTACACCTTGGAGATACGTAGGCATGAAGTCTACGACTTTATCGAGTCCAAAAACAATAAAATCAAGTTCTTTTCTCATCTCCCCAATCAAACGATCAAAGCCAAAAAAGCAAAGCATTCACATAAACATAAGCAAAAAGGTTCCTGTGGAGTACCACAGATGTAAAGGGTGCTAATACCTTCCCTTTGCATAACCAACCCCCGAACCCGTAACTCTAAAGGGATTTATCGTTATTTTTCCCTTCCTCTTTTTGGATAAAATAAAAGACGGTGGCGACTCTTGCATTTAAAAATTTTTCAAACGGGTTAAGTTCAATCAATACTTAATCTCGTGAAAAATCCCGCCGCGACAGAATCCACTCGGCCTCGTCCAGCTTGACATTCAATAATACCCTCAGAGAAGGAATCTCCACTTCAACTGGTAGGACCGCTTCCATACCATATAGAAGGGAGTACGGGGTTGCCCCGGTCGACGTACGTACTGAGGTACGGTACCCATGCAAAGCGAAAGGCAGCATTTCATGCCAATCCTTGTACGTCACGACCATCTTCTGCACAATCTTCTTGATATTCTTGTTTGCCGCCTCTACAGCACCATTCATCTTTGGTCTGTAAAGAGAAGAATTGTGATGTTCAATCTTGAAATCTCTGCAAAGCTCTTTCATCATCTTGTTGTTGAGATTCGAACCATTGTCAGTGATGATTCTCTCAGGAACTCCATAACGACAGATGATTTCTTTCTTGACGAACCGGGCAACCACTTGTTTGGTAACATTAGCATAGGAAGCTGCTTCTACCCACTTGGTGAAGTAATCAATCGCAACCAGGATGAAGCGATGTCCATTCGAAGCAGTAGGCTCAATCTTCCCAATCATGTCAATGCCCCACATGGCAAACGGCCAAGGCGAGTTCATGACATTCAACGGGCTTGGTGGTACATGCACCTTATCAGCATAGATCTGACATTTATGGCACTTCCGAGCATACTTGAAGCAATCGGATTCCATAGTCATCCAGTAATAACCGGCTCTCAACAATTTCTTCGATATTGCATGACCACCAGCATGGGTACCAAACGAACCCTCATGCTCTTCTTGCATCAACATGTCTGCTTCGTGTCTATCCACGCATCTGAGCAAGACCATGTCAAAGTTCCTTTTATACAGCACATCATCCTGATTCAGATAAAAGCTTCCAGCTAGCCTTCTCAGGGTTTTCTTGTCATTCTTTGACGCACCTTCAGGATACTCCTGAGTCTTGAGGAAGTTCTTGATATCATAATACCACGGCTTCTCATCGATCACAACAGCCTCGGCTGCAAACACATACGCAGGCCTCTCGAGTCGATTCACCGCGACGTGTGGCACATGATTCCACCAATGAACTTTTATCATGGAAGATAAAGTAGCCAAGGCATCAGCCATTTGATTCTCATCCCGGGGGACGTGATACAACTTCACCTTCTTGAAGAACGTCAGTATTCTTCTGGTGTAATCTCTATACGGGATCAAATGTGGCTGGTTCGTATCCCAATCTCCATTGACCTGATTGATCACTAGAGCGGAATCTCCAAAGATGTCAAGCGTTTTGATCCTCAAATCAATGGCTTCTTCTATTCCCATGATACAAGCCTCATACTCAGCTTCATTGTTGGTGACATCAAAAGTCAATCTGGCAGAAAAAGGTATATGAGCACCTTTCGGATTGATCAGCACCGCACCAACACCATTACCATTCACATTCACAGCCCCATCAAACATCAGTGTCCACTTGTCATCAGGATCCGGTCCTTCCTCGACAAGAGGTTCTTCATAATCTTTCATCTTAAGATACATGATGTCTTCATCAGGGAATTCAAACATCATAGGCTGATAGTCGTCGATCGGTTGTTCGGCGAGATAGTCTGACAAAACACTACCTTTGATAGCCTTCTGCGACGTGTACTGGATATCGTACTCTGTTAAGGTCATCTGCCAACGGGCAACACGTCCAGTCAGAGCCGGCTTCTCAAAGATGTATTTCACTGGATTCATCTTAGAAATCAACAAGGTAGTATGGTTCAGCATATACTGCCTCAGTCGGCGAGCAGCCCAGACCAAAGAACAGCAAGTTTTCTCAAGCTGTGAATATTTGATTTCACAGTCGGTAAACTTTTTACTAAGGTAGTATATGGCATGCTCTTTTCGACCAGACTCGTCATGCTGTCCCAACACACACCCCATCGAAGTCTCGGTGACTGACAGGTACATTATCAATGGTCTCCCTGGAACGGGAGGAATCAGGATTGGAGGTTTCTGTAAATACTCTTTTATCTTGTCAAAAGCTTTCTGACAGTCATCATTCCATTTGATTGCCTGATTCTTTCTGAGCAATTTGAATATTGGTTCACACGTGGCAGTTAGGTGAGATACAAACCTTGCAATGTAATTCAATCCCCCTAATAACCCACGAACCTGCTTCTCTGTTTTCGGTTCAGGCATTTCCTGAATAGCTTTGACTTTTACTGGATCAACCTCAATCCCTTTCTCACTGACAATGAAGCCTAACAGCTTCCCTGATCTCACCCCAAACGTGCACTTGTTCGGATTCAGCCTCAGTTTGAACTTGACCAATCTGTGAAACAACTTCTGCAAATTAACCAGGTGCTCCTTTTCTGTCTGCGACTTCGCAATCATATCATCCACGTACACTTCAATCTCTTTGTGCATCATGTCATGAAAGAGAGTCGTCATTGCCCTCTGATAGGTAGCACCGACATTCTTCAGCCCAAATGGCATCACCTTATAGCAGAACGTGCCCCAAGGTGTAATGAATGTTGTCTTTTCCATGTCCTCTGGCGCCATCTTAATCTGATTATAGCCCGAGAAACCATCCATGAAAGAGAATACCGAGGATTGAGCCGTATTATCCACCAATACATCAATGTGAGGTAATGGGAAATCATCTTTCGGACTCGCTCTGTTCAAATCCCGGTAATCGACGCACATTCTGACTTTGCCATCCTTCTTTGACACGGGAACGATGTTGGCTACCCACGGTGGGTAAGTTGTTACTGACAAGAAACCCGCATCGAACTGCTTCTGAACCTCTTCCTTGATTTTCACTGCCATATCAGGACTCGTTCTACGAAGCTTCTGCTTAACCGAAGGACAACCATCTCTGAGAGGTAGCCTATGAACCACAATATCAGTATTCAGCCCAAGCATATTTTGATAAGACCAGGCGAATATCTCCATATACTCTCTCAGCATCTCGATCAACCTGCTCTTGACCTTTGGCTTCAAAGCGGCCCCAATCTTGATATCCCTTCTGGCGTCCTCAGTACCCAGATTCACAATCTCCAACTCTTCCTGATGAGGTTGGATGACCCTCTCCTCTTGCTTCAACAATCTAGCCAATTCTTTCGGGAGTTCACTATCTTCATCACTCTCCTCTTCGGCCTGGTAGATGGGATTGTCGAAATCATACTGAGCCATAACAGATTTGTTCATAGTGGATACCATAAGGTCATTTCTGCATGTTAATGCTTTATTTTAGAAAAAGAGTTCAAGAAAGTCACAAAAACAAAAACATTGCCATTTTTATTTTTTTTTTGAAAAATGAAAAAACGAAAATAGAAAGACAGGGATCACAAAGTTATTTGCAAAACGTCCTTTATTAATGATAATCATTGAAAACATGAGGCCCTACAATGAACCACTACGTCTTGGGCAGAACGTAGGGTTTTGTGCAGAATGAAAAAACAAAAGAAAATTACTCTGTCTGAAGAGTAACTTGGACTATATCCTCCGCAGTCCAGTTGTTGATCACTTCCCCTGGTGCACTCGGGCGAACCCAGCAGTCGAGATCAATGTCACTGTCACTGTCTTCAACATCAGCTGCGAAGACGTCACCGTGGTTCATCAGCCCTGTGCTGGTAAAGGTACTAGGACCTGCTGCCCCCTGCTCTGCTCGGAGAGGCTCATATCCAATGCCGAATTTGTCTTCCTTGACAGGCAAGTTCACCATCTTGCCCCAGCCCTCAGCCTTACCGGAATCAACAACCGCTTTAGCCTGCTTGTAAGAAGTAATTGAAGCACCTGGCTTCCTCTGTTCAGCATACGCCACCTTCTCAAGAGCCACCGTCTCGAACGCCTGGCATAAAGTCTCGTGGATCTCGCCATCCACCTCGACATACTTGAACGAGGATAAATGACTCACCAGGATATCCTCTTCACTGCATACGGTCACAATCTGACCGTTCCAGACGTATTTGAGCTTCTGGTGGAGAGTCGACGAAACTGCCCCTGCTGCATGAATCCATGGACGTCCTAGTAGGCAACTGTCAGCAGGCTGGATGTCCATGACATAGAAGACGATGTCAAACTCCTCAGGACCTATCTTCATAGGCAAAGTGACTTCCCCAAACACAGAACGTTTGGATCCGTCAAAAGCACGAACTATGAGGTCGCTAGGCGTCAGCACAACCCCTTCAACAGGTATCTTCTTCAAGATTTGCTTCGGCAGCACATTCAACAAAGAACCCGTGTCCACCAGTACGTGAGACAGTACAACCCCCTTGCACTCCATAGTGATGTGCAAGGCTTTGTTATGATTCCGCCCCTCGGGCGTCAGATCAAGATCTGTAAACCCCACGCCATGTCGGGTACTCACGTTAGCAATTACACCCTCAAGCTGGTTGACTGAAATCTCCTGAGGTACATACGCCATATTCAACATTTTCAGCAAGGCGTCTCGATGTGCCTCAGAGCACAGCAGCAGAGATAGAATAGAGATCTTGGAGGGAGTTTGATTGAGTTGATCCACAATCTTGTAATCACTCTTCTTAATGAGGCGCATGAACTCCTCCACGTCCTTTTCAAACGAGCCACCAGGCACATTCGTCTGAGCAGGCGCTTCATCAACTACGGCCTGTTTACCCTTAGCTCTAGTAGATGCCTCAGCATTGGCATCCCTCAACGATTGAGGCGCAAACAGCCGACCACTGCGAGTAAAGCCTCCTGGTCCACCCACATTGTCCACAACAGGACTCACAACCGCAGGAGCTTTACTGACTGGTGCAACAATCGTCACGGGCGCTTGATTCGAAGGTTTGACCCTATTCTCAGCCCTCCTGTTGCTTCGGTAGGCATTGTCATACTTCCAAGGCACAACACTACTGTTCACAGCCCTTCTTACCGGAGCAACGATAGTTGTTGGAGTATTGGCAAAAACTGGTGCAGCAATGGTAACCGGATTACCACTTGTTGTAGACGCACTACCAACAGCCCTCGGCCCACGTCCTTCAGACGGTTTGAAAAATATTGTGACAGTAGACACTGCCCCACGATCTTTACTATCAGCTCGACCAAACTGGACACAGCCCTCATCAATCAGACGTTGAATACCAGCCCGCAACAGTTCACAACCATTGTCTGACTCTACACAGCCCACACAGTCTTCATCACAGCCTGGATGAACACCACTATTCAACAGACGGCTCTTGACAACCAGCAACGAAGTCTGAATTTCATCAACCCTGTCAACCAGATCTTCAGCTTCACTTTCAACATAATTTACCCGGTGAGCACCATGCGCCGGCATAGGATTGTTAACAACGTTAGGCACAGGAGAGAAATTGATCGCCTTGGAATCGATCAAATCCTGGACTTTGTGCTGAAAAGCCCGACACTTCTCAATGTGATGTCCTGGTGCCCCCGAATGAAAATCACACCGGACATTAGCATCGTACCCAGGCGGCAATACTGTCGGCGGAGCCATAGTTCTCAACTCAACGAACCCTAATCTGAGCAACTCAGGCAGTAGCTCAGCGTAGGTCATTGGCAAAGGATCAAAGCGTCGCTCGGGCATCCGCTGCCTTGGCTGATACAGACGCTGTGGCTGTTGTTGTTGTTGCTGTCTCCGTTGTTGAGGAGGTTGACGTTGTTGAGGTGCAGGAATGGTCACTACAGCAACCTGTCTATACTGATTCTGATTTCTATTCGGCCCTCGGCGGTGTTGAACAGCGTTGGTTTCACCTTCTCTACGGCGAGGTGCCCCAGAGAAAGGTTTCTTTGATGAAGAGGAACCCACATCATTGATCTTCCGAATGGGCAACTTCCCATTCGGTCCATAAAGACACCCTACAGTGTGCCGATGAACATATCAGTCAACTCCCTTTCCAGCATAGGGGGTTGGACTCTCGCAGCAAGCTCACGCCACCTCTGGGCGTATTCTTTGAAGCTTTCATTGTTCTTCTGGCACAGACTCTGTAGCTGAGTCCGGCTCGGTGCCATATCCATGTTGTGCTTGTATTGTCTGAGAAAAGCTTCTCCCAGATCCCTCCAACATCGGATAGAATCTCTTTTGAGCTCCATGTACCAATCCAAAGATGCCCTAGATAGACTATCTTGGAAGAAGTACATCCACATTTTCTCGTCATCTGTATATGCCGAGATCTTCCGATAGTATGCCTGCACATGAATGCGAGGGCAAGAAGTACCATTGTACTTGTCAAAGGTGGGCGCTTTGAACTTATGGGGAATTCTCAATCCTTCAACCAACCCCAAATTTGTGACATCGAACCCAAGAGAGTTCTGGCATTCCATCGCTCTTATTTTTTCAGCCAGGGCATCAACCTTACGATCCCTATCCTCCCTTCTGACAACATCACCATCATCTTCACTCAGCATTGTGAACATGTCCTCTTGTCTGTCGACAATAGGAGCTGGATGACGCACCGGAACCTGGGTAGCTCTGACATTGACCTCTGCAGCAAGAGGCTGTCCATCCACTCTTATACCCCTGAGTTCATCTCCCGTAGCATAGCCATAAACGAGAGCAGCAGCAACATTAACGGTCTCATGAACAGGTGGACCAACAGGTGAACCACGGTTAGACGCCTGAATAACCGTCTCTTGTCTCTGAACCAAAGCACGGAGCTCCTCCTGACCCTGAGCAACCCCTTGCATCATCGTCATAAATTGGGCCATGTTCGCCCTCATCTCAGCTAACTCATTCTGGACCTGATCCATGCTCCTTCGTTGATTAAGTCTGGTAGAATACCGGTGTGGTCGCTGATCAGCTATCCTGTCTGACACAGGAACCAAAGTGAGAAGTCGGCACAAGAACACCTGTTATGCAAATGTTATGAGTATGATGCTAATGCATATGATGCAAATGATAATGATCATTTCTCAGGCATTCAAAGAGCCTGATCCATCTTCAAAAGATGGCAACCTGCAACAACACGAAAGCAACAGGGAAATACAGAAACAGCATGCAACAGAGCAGTGAGTACAGAGTGAAACAACAATCTCATCTATAAATGCAACTGGATCATACAACAAAGATCAAATATCCAAAAAAGTACAACAAAGAATCCCACCCAACAAGCCTGGGGGTGATTCTCAACATAACATCAGGAAAGTACAAGCTAAGACAAGTTACTTCCAGGAATGAGCGTCTTCAAGTAGTGACACTGGTCTATCAACAGTTCACACTCTGAACATTCTGGCAAGGGAGTGATCTTCTCCTTCAACTGTCTTCTGAGCTCTAACACCTCTCCTCCAAGGTGGTTTTCTGATGCAAGCCTCTGGTCGACTTCCTTCTTCAACTGGATATCTTTGTCTCTGATTTGCTTCTCCAAGTCTCTGATCTTCTTCAGATAACTGGCTTCAGCTCTCTGCAATCTCAAACACTCCCTGTGCTCTACGTCTAGCAAGGTCTCCATCTCTACATAAGATCTCTTTTTGCTCCTTACTCCACCAATATCTGCATTCTGGACATCTCTGAGTTGATGAGTCAAACTCAGCCTATCAGATTTGGCTTGATACAACTCCATCTGGGCATCTTGCTCTTTCTCCTTCAGATGGCGATTCTCCATCAGAGCTTGCTTGTACTTCTCAACAGGCACAATTTCAGCAATAATCAAGGGTGGTTGCACTTGCAACGGATTCATCCTATCATAGGGCAACAACAAAGTTTCCACTCTCTTCTTCACCCAATCGGTGTAATCAGGCATAGCAATGGCAAACTTCTTCCCTAAGACAGATCCATCTCTGACGCTAATGGACTTCCAAGCTCTCCCAATCTGCTCCAATCTAACAGGGTCTCTTCGCTTCTCAAAACACACACTCTCAGCTATCTCAGCTTCAAGTGGCCTTCCACTCATCACGAACCGTAACTGGCGAAGAGAAAGAACTGGGTTGTAATTGATGCAACCCCTGGTCCCTACAAGTGGCACGTTCCGGAACTCTCCACAACTCATAATAACATCCCGCACATCCATCCGGTAAGACTGCCATCTGATATCATATGAAGTAAGAGACATCACCCTCTGAGTCCACCTATGAGTGCTCTGAGCATCAACAAACGGTCCACTGACTGGCAGGAGAGACATGAACCATCTGAGCAAAAGTGGGAGACAACATCTGATAGCTCCACCTTTACCATGCCTACTGTGGATAGCATAGTAAGTGTCAGCTAACAGAGTAGGAACCGGATTCCCTCCAATGAAGATGCAGACTGCAGCATAGTCAACAAAGTTAGGCATACTCGGAAACAGGACGATCCCATAGATCATAACAGCAAGCTGGGCATAAAAAGCTTCCCAATTCCCCTTCTCTGCTTCTCCTCTAGCAACTCTCAGCAGAAACTTCAAAGGCAGCCCAACTGTATCCCCACTGGTCTTCCAACTATCACTGATCTCTCTGATACTCAGATGAAGAGCCCTAGCAATAACCCTGAAGTTAACTTCCTTTGGTACGTCCAAGAAAGGAATCTGATGCTGAATAGGGACGCACAACAGAATGGAGTACTCCTCGAGAGTTGGCGCCAACTGATAGTCCTGGAAAGTGAAGCATCTCAGCTCCGGGTCATAGAACTGTAGGAGAGTCTGCAACGGCACCGGGTCGACTACCATCTTCAACAAAGTCAACAGATCCCCATACTGGTCACTGAACCCCTTCTGATGATCCCTGGTCACAAGGCTACTCAACTCAATCAGAGACGTCAGGGGCTCACGGTGGAAAATGTAGGAACAAGTCTTCCGCTTCGGCTCTGGGACTGTTGCCATCTCTATCAGTGAACCAAGCTCTGGAATGTACCTGAGAAATGATATGCATGCAGGGATTAGTTTTTCTTTTTTCTCTTTTTTCCAAAAAAAATTATTTTGCATTTCTTTTGAAAAATAAACATGCTATAATGCACGTGATGCAGACACGACTGGCAAGCTGTGCATCTCTGAACACAGGATCGAAGCTTCGGCTCGAACTCTGATCACAATCATCTGAAACCCAAGGTCAACTGATCAACTGTCATCTGAACCCAATCTGAGAAACTGAGTCACCAACAGAACCCTGAGTCACCATCAAGTCACCATCAGTCACCAACAGTCACCACCTGTACCTGTTAAAGTGATCATTCCCTCCCCACTCACGGGTGTCATCTAGGCCAGGGTAAGGTCGAGAGAAACGCAGGATAAACAACCCTTTCAAGAATATCATCCTGTGCACACCAGATGTAAGCACCGATAATACCCCATCAGAGTCTGAACTGCTCGTGATATCAATGTTCCGCTAAGTGGCGTACACCACCCGCTTCCCATGAATCACTCTATTCCTAGGTTTCCTAGATTGCACTTATAGCCTGGGTATTGGGCCTTTTACCTCGAGTAACTCCCACCCCAAACAGAGAAACACAGCCAGCACAGCAGATGAATATGAATGAATGCAAACATTAATGCAAACAATAAATGCGAACAATAAACAATGAATGCAATAAATAACAGCACAAAGCAACCAAAGCCCTAACCTAGAGAGCGCTAGGAGAGACTCGCTCGGGGAAGATGGACAAGCAAGAGGTCAACTTCTCATATCCCCATCAGAGTCGCCAGTTGTCGCATTACGCGAAAAACCGGCGGGAAAACAAGAACAACAGAGCCGCCACCGTGCGTTATTTATCCCAAAAGAGGGAAAGGAAACGCTCAGAGTAAACCTGGAAAAAGCATGGTCTCGCGACCAAAGAGAATGGGATCGGGAGTCGGTTATGCGAAGGGAAGGTATTAGCACCCCTACGCATCCGTCGTACTCGACGGGATCCACGCACAATAGGAAGGGAAATGGTTGCTAAAACACTGCTCAAACAATCATCTACACAGGCTGAAAGAGACACAAGAAAATAAACAAGGATGACTCGACAGGATATCGCATCCTGGGCCTACTTAGCCTATCAAGCATAGACATCAGAGTCAAAGTAGTTCGGACTGGGGGAACGACACATGCTCGCTAGGATGTCGCATCCTATGCATACGTATCTCCTTTGGACGAAGGAGAATCAGAGCATCCGTAGCTCGGCTAACACGCACACAAAACCACGCAAACACGGGTAAACATGGAACCCGATTGCCAATCGCTGGACTTACATCAGCTTCCGAACCAAACACACGCACACTGGAACCCGAATGCCACTCGGTGGACTTACATCAGCTTCCAAGCACACAACAAGACAAAACAAAGACACAGACGCCCGGAGAGATCTGCTCATCTCCTGCCTACGTACCTCATCTGGTATGAGGATCAGGGCGACGTAGTTCCCCTACGGAGAGACACAGGACTAGCCTAACCAGATAACAGAGGGAGACACAACTAGGGAGACTACGACTCGAGCCTAGGTGTTATCATGCAAAATCATCCCTAAGTCAAGGTTTCTAGCTAACTTGCACAGGAAGCAAGCCTATCCTATTCAACGCAGGTAAACAGCAAATCAAGCATTCACAAGTAGCACACACTATATACACACAAGTGGGGCTCAATCAAGGGGTAAGACTGCAAGAGCAAGTCATCTGTACAGGGGTGGTGTTAGCTCTTAACCTTGACATTGAGAGCCAAGGTGAAGCCAGATGAAAGATGAGTGAAGATGAGACTTCACAGCTCTTATCCCTGGCCAGGGAGAGCTATAGACAAAGAAGTGTGGGTCCAGAAAGTGGGAACCCTTCTACACTTAAGACACTGACACAACTGTACAACTGTACAAGATCTTGGGTTTGTACCCCAATGCATCAACACAGTGGTGTGAGCAGAGGGATGACTCAACAGAAGAGCGGGAGATAGATTGCTTATCTCTTTTATCCGCCAATTGCCTTAACAAAGGACTTTTCCTGCTTGGGGACAAAAATAAACAAGCACAAACATTGCCTCTTAAGGAGGGCTTCAGACAGGTGCCTGGCCAAGTAACAGGCCAGGTCTTCCAGACTACATGGAGACAAGAATGTTATACCTCAATGCAAATTGCTTATCAAGCAAGGCAAAGCAATATTAGAAACTAATGTACCTGAAATCAATCAAATACAATCAGTATACCAATCACAAAACCAAACTGCAAATGGTTCACAGTTAGCTATACACAGACAAACACAGGCTAATGCACAAAGGTGCAAGCCATTAAGGCTCAAACTCAAATGTCAATCCCTGCAACACAAAGTCAAAATTATCCATATACAAGTCACAAGTCAAGTCCAATGGAAGCACATCATCAAGCATAGGCCATTTGTGCTATTAACCTGAAACACAACTCAAAAGTGAGATCACAAACCACTAGTCCAAGACTAGGGTCAAAAGGAGATGAAAAATCCAAAACAGCAAGTGAAAAATGATCAAAACCAAGATAAATAAATTAATAAGAGAATCCAATTGGCCTCACATCAAAACTATGCACCAAATTCATTTCATGCACAATTTAAGTCAAACTAGGCAAGTGTGAACCACATATGAGCAAACAGAATGATCACAATCAAACAAATACCAAAACAGCTCAATAATTTCCACAAAAATTCAAGTCTAAACAGAACACATTTAATGAGCTTCATATCAAATTTCATGCTATTTGGACAAGAGGAAGTAGGGAAATTAAATTCAACAAGTCAGGACATCAAAAAATCAATCCAAACTAGGTCACAAAGCATATGTCAACTTCAAGAAAATGTAAAACAGTGACAACAAATGATAAATAAATGGGACCAAAGCCAAAATGACATTGAACATGTTAAGAATCACTCCACCAAATTTCATCTTCATATGATAAGGTATGAGAATTTCACAAGCCATGTAAGTTAATCACTCAAGAAAAACCCTAAAATGACTAAACAGCAAACAAAAATCCCAATCAAATAGGAAATGGCTCAACAAATCCTACAAAAAATCATGCTCAAACTAGACATATAGATGTAATCACATGCAAAAATTGAGAACAAATGGCACAGCACAAGCAGGGAAACAAAATTCATGAAGATAGCATAACATAGTGTGACACACATTGTCACACTCAACTTAATCACATCATATCTCTCTAACCAGGAACTCAAAATTAGCAAACTATACATCAAAATCACCAGAAAAGAGTCAAGAACATTCCTATAAAATTTCACACATTTTGGATAAGGCATCAAGATTTCATGATTAAAATGGTAAAGCATACACATGAAGCATACATGATCAAGATCACTAGGAAAAACCAAAACTCCACCAGGCACAACTTCCATTATCATGCCTAAAAAAAACTAGAGGAAATTTGGAGCTCAACACAAAAATCCCCATGCAATTTGGATAATCCATGATTTAATTATGATTTTTTGAAGTTTGATCTAAAAATGAAATAAACATTTAAACATGAAAATGATTTTAATTGAACTAATGGCAATTTTGTAATTACGCCTGGCCAGGGATGAAACGCGGCGTTTCAATTATTCAGTGGCGCACTAAGATTGGCCAGAAACGGCGGTAAAAACGAATTCAAACGCAAAAGCCAGGCAGAAAGATCTAACACGCGATTGGAGCTGTTTTTCATCATCTTCATCAAATAAATTTCCAGAAAATTCGCGATGAACAAATTTTAACCAAAATCAACAAATCATATACCGTTGGAACCGTCTAAGCTGCACAATCACAATATCACCATGAAATTATCTAATTCCTAACATACTGAACGGATCGAGCAAGAATAGGTTTTACATCCAGAATTCAATTCACGATTTCTCTCTCAAATCTTGATGGATTTCAATTCTACAAATTGCAATGAACTCTATGGTCTACACTCTACAAGAACCACATCATGATTTAGAGAATAGTGAGAATTGAATTCCAACCTTTGATGATAGCAGCTGTTGAATTTGGTGGATTCGAGGTGTCTAATGCCAAAACAGATGCAGTATGAGGATGTAAGAGTGGATTGGAACACGTGCTGCAGCTCAATTATGCTCCAGGATGTTGATTCTTCAAACTGCCATGGAACTTGAGCTGAATTGGACAATGGTGATCCTTCACTTTTCTTGCCAAAATCTCGATCAACAGTTCCTCATGAGCACTTGTGAATGATGGATCAAGCAAAAACTAGCACGATAGGTGATGATTTCAATGGAAATTGTGAGAAAAAGTGTGTGAAAATGTGAAGAAAATTGAGAGAAATTTTGTGATTTTTGCTTTGGATCTGAAAGAATGATTGTGATTATGCATTTCTGTTACAATTAGGCTTTTATACCTCACACTAATCCATTTGTTAATCTCAATTAGGCAAATTGGAATGATTAGTGCAAAATGCATTTGTTAAGCAAAGTGGCCAAAATGCCCTTTCCATTATGCAGCCAATGTATCAGTCTAAAAACAGCTCAAGCAAGTTCTAAATGACATTTAGGATGTGTTGCAATTGGTCCCAAGTGCAAATTCCATGTAATTCACAAAATCACCTTTTCATGCCAAAAATGCAAATTAGCTCACTTGAAAAATACCATTTTGCTATGATGATTTTTGATGAAATGTAATGATGCACCATGAAAGTTCATGTTAAATGTGGTTTGCTCAAAGAAAGATCACCCAAATTGGCCTTTCCATGTGAAAGTTATGGCACTTTGAATTTAGGCATTTTCTGAAAATGAATGGACCATATCTTGCCAACCACACATGGGAATTTCAAGTTCTTGGACTTTTTGGAATGGTGAGATCAAGATCTTCAACTTTCATGTGGGACAAAATCCCATTTGAAGCTTGTATGATGAAGTAATTTTGAGGAGCAAAACTTTCCATTTTGGGCAGTTGAAATTACAGGTCACCTGCCATTTTAGGAAACTTTTGATCTGACTTTATTTTCTTCAACCTTGATCTTTGGTATGTCAAATGAGACTTGTATGGACATGAATGAGGCCTTTCAAACCATCTCCCACCTTCAAATCCATAAAATCAGGCACAGTTGACCACAGTTGACCACAGTTGACTTTCTGGGGTTTCAGCTAAAATTCAGCTTGACTGATGACTTCTGAGCATCCAATCTTTGGCCAAATCACTCCAAAATGATCCTTAGACCATATGAACTTGATAAATCAACCCTAGGGCTTTGTCTCAATGGAAATTACACAAGCTTTCTTGTTTGACCTGATCTCCTGACCAGTTTACCTAATCTGTCTGAATGACCTGCACTTGGGCAAAAGGCAATGCAATGCTATGCAATGGACTATGTTATGTTAATGACCTAATGATGAAAATGTATGTACACAAGGTAGGTGCAAATTTGAGGTGCTACACATGGCTTTTTTCTCCCATTCATCCGTTGATGTCTGGTTGAGTCTTTCCTATTCGTCAGTTGGCGTCTAGTCGTGGTTTCTCTTCCCATTCATCGTCTTTCGATGTCTGGTCGTGGCTTCTTTCTCCCATTCATACGTTGATGTCTGGTTGAGTCTTTCTCCCATTCATACGTTGATGTCTGGTTGAGGCTTTCTCCCATTCATACGTTGATGTCTGGTTGAGCTTTTCCTATTCGTCTGTTGGCGTCTAGTCGTGGTTTCTCTTCCCATTCATCGTCTTTCGATGTTTGGTCGTGGTTTCTTTCTCCGACGAAAAATCAAAATCCCCAGTAGAGTCGTCAGTAAACGTCTTGTCTGGTCCAGTGATAAATATCAAATCCCTAGTGGAAGTTGCCATTGGTGAACATTCTTTTCTTTAATCATCTCCCGCGGAGTGCAAATTTCTACGGTTCTTTGGTATTCAATCCCTGTTTACCTTGAAGGTCTGACAGCCGTTGCTCTCATCCGTTCGGGTTCCCAGTTGATTGAATAGGGGCAGTTGTAGCACCTCAAATTTGCACCCCCCATTTGTACATTCATTTCATTTTTAGGTCATTAACATTGCATTAACATTGCATCTTATCAGTCAAAACTGGTATCAGGAGAATTCATCTGTGCAAGAGACCAGGCATTTCCATGAGATAAAGGCCCTATGGTTGTTCTAGAGAGCTTACATGAATCAAGGTTCATTTTGAAGCAACTTGACCAAGTGTTAGAGGTTCAAAAGTCCACAGTGCAGTTTCAGGTCATCTGGGGCCCATGAAAGTCAACAGCAAGTCAACTGAGGGCTAGGAGGTGGAGAAATGGGTTGAGACACTTCATTCATGTCCCAAAGAGGTTTACTCAACATGTCAAACTCATACCTTGAAGATTTTGAAGCCAGATCAAAAGTTTCCCAAAATGGAAAGTGACCTGTAATTTCAAGTTTCCAAAAATGGCAAGTTTTTGGACCAACTTCAACTTGACTTTCCAACATCAAAGAAGCTTCAAATGAAATTTTGTCCAACATGAAAGTTGAATATCTTTCTCTCCCATTTCCAAAAAGTCAAAGATCATGAGCATCTGATGAATGGTTGAGGAGATATGATCAGATCATTGCCAAGTGTGCATGGAACTTCAAAAGGCCATAACTTTTGACTCATAACTCCAAATTGAGTGCTCCTTTTTGCATAATTATTCTCATGACATAAACTTTCCAAATCATTCATCACATTGCACAAAATTTCATCATATGGTCATTTGCATATTCATGCTTATTTTGGAGGGAAAATGCTAATTTTGAAATTGGTGCATCATGGGAACAAATCACCATTGCCATTGTGTTAATTGGAAGTTTTTAAGTGAAATTGATCAGCCATATAGCACTGTTCACGTGAGATTGATCCATGCACCACCAATTTTCCAAATTTGCCAATACACCTTATTTTTCACTTAATCTCAACTAAACATGATTAATTTTGATTAAGAGTGGATTAACACAGAGTATATATACATAATCCTAACAGAATTGTGGAGGTTTTTGCTCATTCTAGATCCAAATTCTCTTTTCCTCCAATTTTTTCTCTCAACCAAAATTCGAATTTCTTCCACATAAGCCTTCAATTTTCTTGCATTTTCTTGTTCTCTGGTATGGATTTGGTGTAGATTAAGCATTGAATCATCAAATTTGGACCAGAATCGTGTGGTGCAAGCTCAAGAACACATACATGGAAGTTCAAACCTGAGTTGGATCTAGGTCGTGTCAAGCCTCAATCATTGCATAAAGCTTCAAGTTATCATCTCAGGAGTTGAATTGGATCAGTTGAAGCCTTGAATCGTGCGTTTTCAGGAACTGCTCTTCAAGAGGTAGGTTTTTCGAATCTCATAATTCCTCAATCCATTGACATGATAGTGTAGATCTCATGATGCTGATTAATCTGATGTGAATTTCGTGTGAAATGATGTACTATTGACTGAGATATGCGTGTTTGAAGTTTTGTACATCAAATTTATTTTGCTCGATCTGCATTTGTTGTGATGATTTAGCATGAGTTGACACTGGATTCTTGATGTACGTTGCATGAGCTTTAATTTGGTATAATTACTTGTGGAATCTGGAAAAATTTCTGGAAATGTTCACTGTTCCTCCGCCGTCTTCGCGAGGAAGACGGTTGTTTTAGCCCTAGCCCCGTCGTCTGCTACTTGTGTTTGCTGGCTAGGGTTTTGGTGTGCTGGCTGCCACATATGCGCGCATGTTGGGCTTTCCATTGGCCAACAATCCTTTGAACTGCCATACATAGGCTTTGACCGTGACATGGAAGCCAGCGTGTTTAATGAAGCTACGCGTTTTGATCATAGCCTCGCTTCGATTCTTGGCAATGTAGTTTCTGGATTATTTGTGCATGCGCTCCATTTTTTGAATTGTAACAGACTTCGATTCCAGCCTATTCCATTTTTTCAAATTACATTGCCATTTCTTCATTTCCCTCCACAATTGCCTATGTATGTCACATTTTATTTCAATTTTTTTGCCACCTTCTAAAATTCATATAAAATAGTAAAATCATCCAATTAATTCCAGGTTTTTTGCTACTTGATCCTTGAAATGTCTAGAATTTTATGGTGTTGATTTTATGACTTTGCCATTTCTGGAATTTGAATTGTGATTGGTTGATTGATCATGTATGCTTTTGTGACATTGTCTCATTCTTTCTATCATGAAATGCTTGATATTGATCCAAATGCCATGAAATTTTGCATGATTGTTCCCAACATGTTGATGGATGTTTGAGGCTTGATTGCGCATTTTTCTCATTTTTCATTTCTGTTTTATGTACATGATTGCATGGTGTGACAATGTGTGTCACACGATTTGATGATCAACTTGTGCATTTCCATATCCATATCAAATGAGCTTTTCTGTTTATGATTTTTGGCATGATGATTGTGCTTGATGTGATGTATGCTCATAAAAATTTCCAGAATTGTTTGAGTCATTTCTGTTTTGATATGGAATTTTGATTCTTAATGTCCATTTGAATGCTTTGAATTTGCCTTTGACTTCTCTTGCTTATTACATGACTTTGCTTGGTGATTTTGATTTGGTCCTTTTTAGGACATGTTCATGATTGTTTAAATGAGCTTTATGTTGAGTTTTAGTTGCTGTTTTGACTTTTTTCTCCATCTTTGCCTTAGGGGTTTGGACTCACATTTTGAGTTGTGCATTTCAGGTTTTCAAGCAATTAGCCACATTGGTTGATATGATCTCATCACTTGAGATACAAGTTATTTTGGTTGACTAACCCTTGCTGTTTGTAGGCCATTTGAGATGATGAAACAATTTGAATGCTTGCACATAAAGCTTGCTTGTCGTGTATATTGGGAACCACTATTGTTTGTCTGATTGATAGTTTGTCTGAACACTATATTGATTGTTTGGTTGTTTACACAGGTACTTTAGTAGCTTTAACTCAGTGCTTGAGTTGCTTTGCTTTGCTTGTGGTTGACATACCACCTAGGTAATTTCCTATTCTCCATGTAGTCTGGAAGACCTGTCATGTTATGTTGGCAGGCACCTGTCTGAAGCCCTCCTTAAGAGGCAATGTTTGTGCTTGTTTATCTTTGTGCCTTGTACATTCAAAGACCTCCTAAGTGAAGAGGCATTGGCAGATAGAAGGGATGTGTAATCCATCCCCTGCTATTCAGTTGAGTCTTTCATCTTGCTCGCACTACGTGCTGATGTATTTGAATAAACACCCAAGATCCTTGTATATAGAGTCAGTCAAGTGGAGTAGAGTCCCACATTCTGGACTCCCACACTTCCATTGATTCTGGCTCACCCAGACCAGGGTTAAGAGCTATGAGGTCTGATCCTCATTTCCCATTTCATCTGCTTCACCCTAACTCTCAATGTTAGGGTTAAGAGCTCAAAACACCCTTCCAGTTGGCTTATTTGTCGAGGTTTATATGACCCCTTGACTAAAGCCCAACCTTGTATGAGCCACTTGTTTGCATATAGTGTGTGTGATTGCTCTCTTGTGCTTGTGTTTGCTTATTTGCTGTTTAGGCTAGCTTGCGTCCTGTGCGAGTTAGGACTAGAGACCTCAACATAGGGATCGTATGCATGACAACTTCTAGGCTTGAGTCGTAGTCTCCCTAGTAGTCTGTTATCTCCCTAGTCTCTGGTTAGGATAGAAGTTTCTTCCTTGTTAAGGGGAACTACGTCGCACTGATCCTCATACCAGATGAGGTACGTAGGCAGGAGATTGAGCTGATCTCTCAGGGCAACCTTTTGTTTTATTTGTGCTTGTTTGGAGTCTGATGTAAGTCCAGCGATTGGCATTTGGTTTCCAATGTGTGTTTGTTTGTGCGGAGTCTGATGTAAGTCCAGCGATTGGCATTTGGTTTCCAGTGTGTGTTTGTTTATGCGGAGTCTGACGTAAGTCCAGCGATTGGTAGTCGGTTTCCTGTCTGTGTTTCTTTGTTTGGAGTCTGACGTAAGTCCAGCGATTGGCAGTCGGTTTCCTGTTTGTGTTTTGTTTGGCGTGCGTTAGCCGAGCTACGAGTGCTCTGATTCTTCCTCTGGTTAGAGAAGATACGTATGCACAGGATGCGACATCCTAGCGAGCACGTTTCCCATTCCCCCGAACTACGTCGACTCTGATGTTTGTGTCTGACAAACTACGTAGGCCCAGGATGCGATATCCTGCCGAGTCCCTTTCTTCCGTCTTTCATCTGTGTTTCACTCTAGTTTGTGCAGTTTTCGAGCAGTTATCTAGCAACCTTTCTTCTATTCTTTCTGAGCGTGGATCCCGTCGAGTACGACGGATGCGTAGGGGTGCTAATACCTTCCCTTCACATAACCGACTCCCGATCCTTGCAATCTCTGGTCGTAAGACCATTTCCTTTCCAGGTTTACTTCGAGCGTTTCCTTTCCCTCCTTTGGGATAAATAACGCACGGTGGCGGCTCTGTGTCTTTTCCCGCCGGTTTTTCGCGTAATGCGACACGTATGTCATCGGAATCGGATCAAAAGTGACCTTTTTCCTCTCGTAACTTGTGCTGGTTTGATTACTGTTTCGAGGCTGATAGGCCTGCTGTTGCGGAAGGTGCTGTTGTTGTTGATATTGCTGAGGTGATTGTTGATTGTTGCTATGTTGCTGATACTGTTGGTTGTCTCTGAAAACAGGTGCTATATGAGCCACCTGGTGCTGGTTACCGATGGGACGCACAGTCTTCCTCCTCACAAAGGGTCTTCTAGGTTTCACATGGGAGGTTACAGCATGTGCCTCTCCATCTTTCTTCTTTGCAAACGCCCCATAACGTTTGGCAGAAGAGCCTTCTTCCTTGGTTAGACGTCTTTCTCTAACCCCTTCTTCTAGACGCATCCCCATATTCACCATCTCGGTGAAGTCAGAAGGAGCGCTAGTGATCATCCGCTCCTAATAGAATGAACTCAAGGTCTTCAGAAAGATCTTGGTCATTTCCTTCACTTCTAGCGGAGGCACGATCTGTGCTGCCAACTCTCGCCACCTCTGGGCGTACTCTTTGAATGTTTCTTTGTCCTTCTGGGATATGGCCCTTAGCTGATCTCTATCGGGAGCCATATCCATGTTATACTTGTATTGCTTGACGAAGGCCTCGCCAAGGTCGTTGAAGGATCGGATGTTCGCACTGTCCAACCCCATATACCAGCGCAGAGCGGCACCGAACAGACTGTCTTGAAAGTAGTGGATGAGCAATTGGTCATTATCAGTCTGAGTTGACATCTTCCTGGCATACATGACCAGGTGGCTGAGAGAACAAGTGTTCCCCTTGTATTTTTCAAATTCAGGGACCTTGAATTTCACAGGGATCTTCACATTGGGAACCAAGCATAATTCAGCAGCAGACTTGCCAAAAAGATCCTTTCCTCTAAGAGTCTTCAATTCCTTACGAAGCTCAAGAAATTGGTCGTTCATAGCGCCCATCTTCTCATGGACATCTGGGCCCTCAGACGGCTCAGAATGATAGATGGTGTCGTCTACCCTAGGCATGGTATGCACGACAGGCGGAGGGACAGCAAGGACCGGGCTAGATGCCGGCATAGAAGCAAAAGTTGGAGCAAGACCCTCAGACATGACATTGGGAGGCATCCCCCACGGGAATCCGGTTGGCATAGAGGCTGGAGCAAAATGTGCACTGGCTGCAGGCACAGTTGAGGAAACAATCTCAGAGATGACTGTCCTCTGGGGAGGAGTTGAAGGTGTTGGAGAAGATTGGCTCTGGGCATCCAAGAATGATTCCATCAAAGCACTCAGTCTGGCGACTTCTTCTTTGAGTTCACGGTTCTCTTGCTCTAGATGATCCATCAGTCTTGCAGAGTTGGCTCTAGTGTAGTACCGGTGAGTTAGCTTGTCTTCAAAATAAATGAAGAGCCCAAAGTTAGACCACAAGACCAGAAGCCGGGAACAAAACCTGCTTATGCATATGATGCATGCAATGCTTGTGCATATGATTTGTTTTATATTTCAAAGGAACTTTAGGGTTTTATTTGCAAATTTTGGAAATATTAACTGTTTATCACATATGGAAATATCTCATCACATAATATCAGGGAAAAGAAGTACAACATTGTCAATCATATACAAGAGAAAAGGAAAATAATCATCCTATGGATCCCTAGGAACAATCATCTAAAGCTCGGGACACAGGAAGATAGGATGCACGAAGCCTCTTCACCTCCCTCTCGTAAGCTGCCTCCATATCTGCCTTTTCCTTGGCGAGTCGGTCGTACTTCCTCTTCTAAAACTTGGAAGACTGGGGAAGTAGAGAAGTCCATGCATCATTAGGATCACCAATAACCTGATGCTCGAGGAACTCTATCAAAGCATCTTTCTCCTTAATCTGCTGAAGCAACTCTTCCCTTTCACGGATCCAGGCACGTGATAGGTCTTCGTCTCTCAACTCCTCTACTCCTTGGTTAGGGAGGGTTGAAGGCCCAGCCATAACCAAAGGTGTAGGTCTCGGATATTCGTAAGGCATGAGATACTCAGATGCTCTCTTCCTTACCCAAGCAGTGTAAGGCTCCAAACTGTCTTGAAAATAGTGAATCAATAGTGAATCAATAGCTGATCATTATCAGTTTGCGTTGACTTTTTTATGGCATACATAACAAGGTAACTATGTGGACAAGTATTTCCCTTGTACTTTTCAAAATCTGGGACTTTGAACTTCACCGGGATCTTCACATTTGGCACTAAGCAAAGTTCAACAGCACTCTTACCGAATACATCTTTTCCTCTAAATGTTTTATATTCCTTACGTAACTCAAGGAACTGATCCTTCATCTCGTCCATCTTCTCATAAACATCTGGGCCCTCAGACGACTCAGAATGGTAGATGGTGTCCTCAACACGAGGCAAGGTATGAACAACTGGAGGCGGCACAAACATGACCGGGCTAGATACCGAGATATAAGCAAATATGGGTGCAAATCCTTCAGGCATGAAATTCGGTGGCATTCCCCACGGGAATCCAGCAGGCATAGTTGGACCAGATTGAGTAGCAGCAATAGGCACAGTTGAGGTAGCAACCTATGAGATGACAATCCTTTGAGGAGGAGAAGTTAAGGGAGTTGGTGAAGACTGATTCTGCACAACAAGAACAGACTTCATCATAGCAGTCAAGCGATCAATTTTATCCTTTAATTCTCTATTCTCTTTCTCTAATTGCTCCATAACTTTGGGTTGATTGGCGCGAGTGTTGTATCGGTGAGTCAGCTTGGCTGAAGCACAGAAGAATAACCGATAACACATATGGCAGAAGAAAACTTGTTATGCAAATGATGCATGAAATGCAATGTTTTTGTTTGTTTTTATTTTCAAGGAACATACTATTTTACTTGCAAATATATAATAACAATAGTAACGATTCGATTGACCATAAAAATCTCTTTTATTCATAAAACTTGAAAGGATTACACTGAGTACAATTTCCAAAACCAAAGTACAAGTATAAGAGAAAAGGAAACTAATCATCCTAAAGATCCCCTAGGAACGGTGTCAGATGATCTGGGTGCAGGCGCGTACTTCCTTCGGATGCATCGAATCTCAGACTCAAAGGATGTCTTCATCTGAACCTTCTCGAGGACAAGCTGATCAACAATCTTCTTCCAAGAACCGGAAGGCTGAGGCATGCTAGAGGAAGATGTACCCTCTGGTTCTCTCTGCCTCTTCACTACTCGGTCTTTAAGAAGTTCAATAAGCGCGTCTTTGTCCTTTGACTCAAGCTGCAACTCCTTATGCTTTTGACTTAAAGCATGGAACCGCTCTTCCCACATATCTCTCTCTTGCTTCATCTTGGTGAGCGCAACTTCCAATTCCTCTACATCTTGATTAGGGAGAGTTGATGGCTCAACCACAACCATAGACATATGTCTCTCACAAGCATATGACATCTTCAGTTCCAAAGCTCTCTTCTTCACCCAATTAGTTTAAGTTTCGAAAGCTACACAGTTGGGCGGACCAAACTCAAATCTTCCTTTCCTATGCACATTATGCCAAGCATGAACCATCTTCTGCTTCAAATGTTGGGGATCTTTACCCTCTTGATATAAAAGACCTTCTAACTGAGTGTTATTAGGTTTATCTCTCAAGGGGAACCCAAGTTGACGACGAGCTAAAGCAGGGTTATAGTTGATTCCTCCTTGTGTACCAATGAGAGGCACATTAGAGAATTCACCACAACTGTCAATAATAGCCAAGCTATTCATCATAGAATCATACCAAATGATATCATCATTAGTGAGGGACATAAGTCCCTGAGATCACCATAGACATCGCTTGTTCTCCAAAAAAGTAGGCATCTGAGGAAAGTACGAAATAAACCACTTGTACAGAAGAGGAACACAACACACGATAGTCCCATCACCTTTAGAATTCCTCAAGTGCAAAGAGAAGTACACATCACCCAATAGAGTACGCACAAAATTCCCAATCAAGAAGATTCTAATGGCGTTACCATCAACAAAACCGTCAATGTTAGGGAACAAAGCCAAATCATAGATGAGCAACACAAATATGGCTTCAAAAGCGTCCACACTACCGGCTTGAGCAAAAACAATACCTTTTCCTACGAGAAACTTAGAAGTCAACCCAAGCATTTCTCCTTTCTTAATCCAATGAGCCTCAATCTCAGACTTCTTTAAATGAAGGGCTTCAACTATGATATGAGATTTGGGAATCTCCTCAAATCCACTAAATGGTACTTTGTCAGAAATATGTATTCCCAATAGATTGGCATACTCCTCTAACATAGGCATAAGCTGATAATCGAGAAAAGTGCAGCAACGATAGAGAGGGTCATAAAACTGAACCAACACACTCAAGAGTCCTTCAACCACATCAGTAGATAACACATATAAAAACTTCCCATGACGTTTCTTAAAGTCCAAGGGATCTAATACAAAGTATGATAACTTCCTTAGCTCTTTCAAGTCAGGACATCTGAAACTGTACTTCTTAGTGTTCCTTCGTCCATAATCCATGGTCTGAAAATATTTGCAAATAAAACCTCAGTTCCTTGAAGTTATTTTTCGTGTGATGAATGTTATGATGTGCATGAATGCATCAATGCAACAATCATAAATAAGGTATCACACACAAGGCAAACAAAAGTCAAGGGATGAATCAAGTCTTTGTCAATATCAATCATCCATTTTGGTGGATTTATGGTTTTCACCTTATCAACACCCAAGTTCCATTGATATTAACAAGACTTGATTGGATCAACCAAGAATCAAAGGGTTTGTTATGAGTCACAAGCATGGAGTCAGGTTAAGAACCATCTCAAAGGGGTGTACTAAGGATAAAACTTGTAGATCATGTTCTAAAAAGATCCCATAGTCTTAATTCCATCTATCAGATATTACATGTAAGGATGACTGATTCATCAACCCATAATATTCTCAAGAGAAACTCGTCTGAGTGTAGTATCATGTAACAACTGTTATCAAGTCTACACCTGAACAGTCTCCGAACTACATCCTAAATAGGCCAAGTTGGGTTAAATGTTCTACGGTCCTCAACTTCTCGGACCCCAAATCAGAGATAGTAATGTCTAACCACAAATATTAGTGTGACATTTCCAAATCCAAAAAGGTCTCCACTTAGCAGATGGGTCTCAAGCCAACTTGTTAAGGACTACTCCACATAAGTCGAACATGACTATACCATCCTCCTATCTTAATTTCACTCAAGTTCGGGTTAGAACTTATCTCACTACTCAGAGATCACCAAGCACAACAAGAAGATTATATCACACAAACAAATACACATACATCAGATATACAGTTATATACACACAAAAAAGTAGGCTAAACCCACTGGAGACTACTCCCCAGCAGAGTCACCACTTAGTTTCTGTAGTGGTAAGTTCATGATCATCAAGCTATGGATAGGCTAGACATCAAATAAACAAGAGTCGCCACCGCGCTTTTATTGTTTCTAAAGGAAAAAGGAAAATTACAAAGAAAACCCAAAGATAAGAAGTTTTCAAATCAAAACTAATAAAATGCCAAAGATTACAAGTAAAGGGGTTGGTTACACAAAGGGAAGTTGTTAGCACGCAAAGTATCCTAGGTACTCCTAGGGAGCCCTTTTTTATGTGTGTATATTTTTTTGGTATAAAAGATGTTTGAAACAAATAGAGTGTGGGGATGAGAAAAAAAATTCATTGATTATATTTTTGTGTTTGACAAGACCTTCGGACTTGTGCCTACGTACCTACATAAAAATGAGGGATCAAAACCTCGTAGTTCGTGGTAACAACTTCAAAACGAGTGGATTGCTTTTAACAAAAGTTTAAATTTAAAAGAGGCACAAAGGGCCCAAAAGTTTGAATGAGTGTTAGTTCTTTTTGTCTTTTGAAATTTTAAGTCAATATGATTAGATTCATTTACAAGTTTGATTGAGAAAAGAGTTTAACATGCAATGGATATCATACCCTAATTTTCAACCCTAAGATGCCACCATAATTTGTATCATTTTCATGACATCTAGCATCTTTTCACTACTAACATATTGAAAATACAAAAAGATTTTCTACTTTGTTTGTCTTAAGCTAGGGTTTTGCACCAAGAGCTTTCAAAGATTGATCAATCAAGACATGGCATGAGTTTAAACATTTCGAACTCCTCATCCTTCCCAAGTAATCAAGTGACTTCCATAAATAAGAATCAATTTCAAGATCATTTCATCTCTAATTTATCAAGGCTAGAGTTCATCTGATACCCTCAACTAGGGTTTTGACCCAAAGTCAACTGGTTGACTTTTTAACCAAGGCATGATCCCAAAGCTTTAAGTATGGTTAAAATACTTCAAATATATCATAAGTGATCCATTCACATCATACAATACTTCTAAGAGATCTCATTCATTAAAGATTGCAAGAATTGGATTCATCCGATATAAAGTCAACTGAGGCAAAGTCAATGTTTGACTTTTGACATTTTTGGTCAACCATGGACTTCTCAACTCAAGGATAACGAAAATATATTTGATGGATGCATTTTATCAAGAGTAAACAAGAAATTTGAGGTTACTTGCAAAAAGGGCAAGATTTGGTTATGTAAATTTTTCAAAGTTATGAAAAATACATGTTCAAGTACCCATCTTTCCAAGGCCATAACCTGTGATCCAGGCCACTATTTTCTTTTCTCCAATGATCATATTAAAGGTATTACTTCATACTTCAACTTTGTCCTTAATGATTGATTCCAAAAAAATGCAAGGATTTCAAGTTATGAAGCCATGAAGTTGGTACCATAAAATTAAAACACTTAGAAAAATTTTCAACCAAATTTGCCTTCAAAAAATGGCTTACTTGATCATCACTTTTCAGCATGATCCACATTGATTCAAGGAAAACTCCCAACATGGAAGTTGTATAGGATGGTCTTAGCTTTCATAAAAGTCTAAGAGCATGAAATTTTCATATTTGAGCTAGGCGTTTCGAAGAGTTGAAGTTGGCTGTCCAAATCTGAATTTTCGGTCATTTTCATGACAAATTCATCATGTAACCTTGAGCCAAAGCTACATGATCTTGCTTTATAGACTATCTTGCTTCTAAATCTCACCTTAATCAGAAGATTACACAAACCCTTGAAGTATTACACAAGGGATTGAACCATTGATCAAGTCTTGATGCCATCTTTGGAAGGTTTTGCAAAAAGCTTCATATCCATTTTGATAAAGGTCAACTTTTCCAACCACTCTTGCATTGAGCTTCTAACTTGTTTCTTCTAATCACACATAACCTCTAAACTAGTAGCAACATCCTAAAAGTACCTCTAAACTCCTCCTTTCACTCCACCTTTTCATTATGATCCATTATGATTTTTTGTGCAAAATGAAACCAAGTCACCAAACTAGCATTTCAATTGAACCAAGATTGATTTCCGCAAGTTACATGAACCATATAGAGCCTCTATAAATAGAGAGACAAGTCTCATAACTCAACACACAAGAATTGGCACAAAAACTCCATTGTAGCAAATTCTCCAAATCTCAAACTTCCAAATTCCATTGTGCTTGTGTTTTCTCCAAACCAACACTTCTAACAACATCTAAACATCCATTAGAAGTTGTCCAAACACTTGAACAACTTCTGTAACAGCCCTACCATCATATTCTAAATCACATTTTCATAACTTGCAACTTTATTTAGAAAGGAAGAACCAAGCACCCTTAGCTCAAGTCAGGCATTCAAACACCTTCCTAGAGGTTTAAGGAAGTTGTTCAGATTATAAAATCACATCTGGAACACCCCTACTCCAAAGGACGATTTTCATTTTTGAGGTATGTATTCATTTCTGCAATTTATGATTTAAGACACAATTTTGCATCATTCTTGTTACCATTACACTTGCCAAGATGTCAGGAACAAAACCCCTATGATCATTGGTCTTAGTTGGTGATGTTTGGAATTTAATTTTAAATTCAATTTTTAGGGTTCATATGCATTTTGTTTGATTTCTGAATATTTATGAAAAATAAATTAAATTGGTGAGTACCATTAGATTCCTTGCGAAATTCTAAGCACTTTTGGTCTTTACAACTTTTGATTTCGTTAAGAATTGAGAGAGTTAGAGGTTTAACAATAAGTGAAAATGGTGGAAATTATCGACTACGGGATGAATGAGGAAGATGAAGTTTGGAGCCATTTTTAAATTTTAAAATTCATTTTAATATATATTTTAATTGATGTAATTGAATACATGAAATGGCATTGCGCCCTAGTGGTAAAACACTGGTTTGTTAAGACATTGGGCGTGGGTTCGAATTTGGTCTGTGTGATGATTTTTTTGTTTTCACTTGTTAAATGTTCATTTTTCTTCATAACTTCATGATCCCTTAACATTTTTGACTCATTCTCTTTGACATGTGTTCATGTGAATGTCTATTTTATTATGACACCAAAAAAATACCAAAAATATTATTTATTTCACCACTTTTGATTGGATGGAAAACATGTGCTTTAAGTATTTCTTAAGGCTCCTAATTGATTCTTTCGGCTTATGTCTTATTTGTTCTTGATGTTGAAAGTTTGTATGATTAAAGCACACTCTTTTAAATGTTGATTGTTATCCTTAACATGTTTGAACTTGATTATTTTCATACAATGTATCAATTGATTCACCTTGGAAACATGTTTGAATAAATGGTTAGGAGGTGATTAGGTTTCCACTTAAGCTTGGTCTTATCATGAACTTTGATTCAAGTCTAATGTTTATTTTATGAAGACTTACAATGTGATGCATGTTTGACCTAAATTGATTCATGTTATGTTTACCATGTACCAATGAATGATTTTACCATGTCAAGTATGATTTTGTCTTCACCATCAATATGTTATGTCTTATGATGTTGTGTGAAAGTTCGTCATGTCTTGTTTATGCTTATCTCAATGCCTAAAAAACCATGTTTAATATTGTCATCCATACCTTGTGATTGCCATTGTATTTAGCCATATTGTGTGCCTTAATGTTAATGCATGTTCAACCTTGTTATTGTTTATATCGAAGGGAAAGGAATCATGACATTTTTGTCATTTTGCATGAGTGAGTTCATCTACATTCTATACAACTTTGCTTCCCCTTAATCCAAAAACTTCTAGATACAATCTTAGGTTCCCCTAAATGTAAACCTTAGGATTCTATCTCTCTCTCCTTCTTATAACCACTTTCATAATAATCTTTGACTTAGGTAATTGTTTTCCCTTTTATTTCTTAATCAAATGCTTCAAAACACTTAAGCATATTCAAAGATCTTTTCATAAGACCTAAAAAATACAAACTTAATTCAAACCATTTTGCCACTTTGGCTTTTCCATGTTTAAAACCTTTTCATAAAAGGATTAGACATGAGTCATCCCTAGTTGAGATTTAAATCTCCTACCCCATAACATTGTTGAGATTGATATTGATTCTTTTCCATTTGGAAGAGGTATGTGGCATGCTTGTTGATCTTATATCCAAGTGAGAGCCCTTCTTTCAATTTGATGAAAAGATCTATCTTCCACATGTTTGTGGTGATTTAAAAGTGAGTTTTCTCCTTAAGATGACAATTTGTCTTTTTCTCATAAAATCAACATCAACAAATCCCTTCTTACTTTGGAACCTGAACTACGAGGTTTTGATCCTTCACGGGTATGTAGGCATAAGACTCAATGTCTTTTCAAATCATCAAACAATAAAAAATGTTCTTTTTATCATCTCCCCAATAAAATAGCAAACAATTTAAAACCAAATACATATATCTAAAAGGTTCCTGTAGAGTACTACAGATGATTAGGGTGTTGACACCTTCCCTTTTCATAAAACACCCCCGTACCTTTAGAATCTCCCCCCCTTTTGCTTAACTTAAGTTTAATATTCTAGCTTTGCATATACATATTGGGTTTATTTTTGAATCTTTCCCCTTCCCTTGGATAAATTAAAGTTCGGTGGTGATATTTTGATTCATGAGTCAAGTCTAATCAATAGCTTGGTCTTCGATTCTTCACCGCGACAGAAATTGCGACTTCACTGGGGACTGGAATATTAAGTGGGTAATACCTAACTTGTTTATATGTGTTTATTATTATTTGTTGCTATGTTTTCTTGGGTTTCATTATGAAGATCTATAAGTGGTGAGGAAATCTTAACCCGGATTAGAGAATACAAATAAGATAGGATGGTGGTATAATCAAAGTTACATGTCTGGATTAATCCTAAGCATGATTAACATATGATATAATCCCGCTCAGTGGAGACCCCTTTGATGGTAATATTTGTTGTTACGAGTAAATCATAGTGGCATTATTATCTTCGATCTGGGAGTCTAAGAAACTGAGGACCTTTAGAACCCTTTCAACCCCTCTGAGCCTTTTTAGGATGTAGTGCGAAGATTATCCAGGTGTAAGATCTAAGGTAATTGTTACGCGATGCTACACTCAGACGAGTTTCTCTTGAGAATATTATTGGTCTATGAGCAAGTCGTTAAACTGATAATATCTGAAAGATGGATCTATGACTCTAGGGACCACTTTAGAACCTTATTCTACAGGTACAAAATAAACCTATTAGTTCATACATTGTGGGATGGTTAGTCCCTTGGCTTCATGCTTAACGTCAAAACCCTAAACTCGTATTTTTGAAACATTCATTCATGCATTCATGCATCCATAACAACCTTTTGCATAAAAACCAAGAGACTCAATAGTTTTCTTTTGCAAATATCGATAGGTAAAATGGAACTTGGAAGGAGGAATACAAAGAAATACACTTTCAAATGTCCTGACTTAACAGATTTGAAGAAGCTTGGTTCTATGATAGTTAGGCCAGAGGATTTCAGAGCTCAGTATGGAAGAATTTTGGGTATCTTGAAGACCAAGGTTGAAGATGGAGTTCTCAACACCCTGGTAAAGTTTTAGTTCTCAACACCCTGGTACAGTTTTATGATCCACTCTACCATTGCTTCACATTTCCAGACTACCAGCCTATGCCTACTCTAGAAGAATACTCTTATTGGTTTGGTTTGCTAGTCTCTGACAAATTACCATTCAGTGGTTCAAAGAAGACCCCTACATCAGCAACTATTGCAAAAGCACTTCACCTAGAAACGTCTGTTGTGAAGGCCAACTTCACTGAAAAAGGAGGGATTCTAGGTCTAACCTCTAGATTCCTGTTGGAGAAAGCCTTTATTTTTGCAGAAGCAGATAGTAAATATGCCTTTGAATCCATTTTGCTCTACTCATTTATGGAATTGCGCTCTTCCCAAACATTGATGACTTTATAGATGTTAATGTTGTACGTATCTTCTTAATTGGTAACCCAATACCCACATTACTTGGAGATACCTACCATTATATCCATCATAGGACTAAGAAAGGTGGTGGAACCATTCTTTGTTGTGTACCTCTCCTATATAAGTGGTTTATTTCTCACTTACCCAGATCCAGGCTCTTCGGGGAGAATCCGCAGAAGCTCAGATGGTCTTAGAGGTTCATGTCCATTGATCAAGGGAGTATACATTGGTATGACCCCTCCTATGATGTTGGAGTAATTATTGACAGTTGTGGTGAATTTCCTAATGTATCTTTCCTTGGTGTACATGGGGGAATTAACTACAACCCCATCCTTGCCAGACGCCAGTTAGGATATCCTATGGCAGATAAACCCGATAACCTTCTGTTGTCAGGTTTCTTTTACCTCAACGAAGAAGAGAGTTATGGTCTGAAGGATAGATTCATACATGCTTGGTGCAACATTCACAGGAAAGGAAAAGACCGATTAGGAAGAAAGAATTGTGTTGCTTTTGAGCCCTACACCCAATGGGTTTGTGCTAGAGCTAGTGAATTTAAGATGACCCGTGCTCTTGAGAATCCCTCTTTCCCTTTTGCTATAACATCATCATCCACCACTCCTATTGAGAATAGGGAAGAGTTTCAAGATATTTTGGATCGGTTGAAATTGGAAAGAGACACTTGGGAAGGCAAGTACCATGTCTTAAATGATAAGAAAATGAAGATGGAGCAGCAGCTAAAGGAGAAGGATGATTTTATTGAGATTTTGGAACAACAAGCTGTGAAGAAATAGGAGGAACAAGAAGGTTTACTTCTGTCTAAAGTCCAGCCATTTCATGAGTACTTCAACATACCTCCCACCTCAGGTGCTTGGAAGGGAATCGCTGACAAGCTTATGATCGAGAATGCTCAGCTAAAGAGGCAGAAAAGGAAGCATCAGCCAACAACAGGACCTTCTACAAATGAGATTCCTTAGGACTCATAGACTTAGCTATTTTCCTCTTGTATTGTTTAGAATCGTTGAAATTGTATTTCATTCTTTGTAATCCCTCAGTTGTTTAATAAAAATAGGTTTTTGTTCAGCTTATACCAAATTTTATCTCTATAATATTTGCAATAAATTATTGAATTTCTTAAAAATTAAAACTCATCTTTTGCATTTTCATATCATGCATCATTCAAGCACAAGTTCCTGCATTTCAAGAAACTTACACGTGTCTTCTCCCTCCAATAGTCAAACTGCATCACCAATACAATACTCGAGCCAGTCGCCAGAGAAGGATGAGTCAGCTTGAACAAGAAAACCAAGAGCTCTGGGAGGAAGTAATCACCTTGAAAGATGGTTTGGAAAAGCTTACTGCTATGATGGACACTTTGGTGGCTGCTCAGAATCAGTCATCGAACAATTCTCAAGATCCATTGCAACAAACAACAATCTCTGAGAACGTCTCGATGCCCATTCCAGTGGCAGCCGTAAATGATCAACAATATCACATGCCACCTGGTTTCCCTTGGGGCATGCCTCACGGTTATATGCCAATAGGATACCGCCCTCAAAATGTTGAAGCTCTAGTAGTGACTGATGTGATGTCTGTAACTCCTCTTGTGGTGCATACAACTCCTTATAATGAAGAAAAAAAAATTCACGCTGCTCCAAGCAAAGTTGTGGGAGTAGATGAAAGGTTAGAGGGATTTCAAGATCAGTTCTTAGAAATGCAAAGGGAAATCAATGCTCTTTGAGGTAAGGATCTTTTTGGTAAGACCACTTCTGAACTCTGCTTGGTTTCTAATGTTTAAATTCCTCCTAAATTCAAAGTACCAGACTACGAGAAATACAAAGGAAATTCATGTCCTCAAAGTCATTTGGTGATGTATGCTAGAAAGATGTCCACTCAGACTGACAACCATCAGCTTTTGATCCATTACTTTCAATACAGTTTAACTAGTGCCACTTTTAAGTGGTACATGGGCTTGGACGGCGCAAATATTCGTACTTTCAACGACCTTGGTGAAGCTTTTGTTCGTCAATACAAATATAATTTAGATATGGCTCCAGACAGAGATCAACTCTGGGCCATGTCTCAGAAAGACAATGAGAGTTTCAAGGAATATGCTCAAAGGTGGCGTGAAATCGCTACACAGAATTTCCCTCCATTTGAAGAGAAAGAGATGACTAAAATATTTTTGAAAACTCTGACTTTATTCTACTATGACCGCATGATCGCCAGTGCACCCAGTGATTTCACCGAGATGGTAAACATGCGCATGCGACTTGAGGAAGCAATCCAAGAGGGACGTTTGACTAAGGAAGTCAGCGCTTCTAGTCATGTTAAGAAATTCTCCAATAATTTCTCCAAGAAGAAAGAATCAGATGTTAGTGTCGTTTCATATGGCAGACAAAGAAGAAAGTATCAACATGTTGCAGCCGTTTCACCAATCATTAGTCCACCAATGGTAGCGCCAATTTATCAGCCGCAGTTCTCGCATCAATATCAACAACATTATCCTTAACAACATCAACAATAATAACATGTTCAACAACAACCACCAAATCAACAGCATCAACAACCTCCACAACAGGCTCACTCTTAATTCAACAATCAAAATCGTATTCAAAAAAGGCCACAGTTTGATCCTATCCTAATGTCCTATGCAGAATTGTTTCTTGCACTGCTAGCTAAATATCATTTCCAGAGAAGGTCTCCACCACCTGTGCCAAAGGACTTTCCCTATTGGTACAAGGCAGATCAAGTTTGTGCTTACCATCAAGGGGAACCAAGACATAGCAATGAAAACTGTTTTGGTCTAAAGTCAGATGTTCAGAGGCTCATCAAGAGTGGTATTCTTTCATTTAAGGATGTAAATCCCAACGTTCAAGTTAATCCTCTACCGCAACATGGTTCAACCTCGATTAACATGGTATATGGTAGCTCGGGCAGTTTTCGGATCTATGATGTACGGTTGTTGGGAGAGAACTTAGTAAAGAAACACGCCAGATATAGCAAGAGTGGTTTTGTGCCTCCACATAACTACGCCTCTTGCGGGGTTTGTTCTAGGAACTCTCAAGGATGCCTAATTGTTGTAACGGGTCTCTAGGATCAAATGGACCAAGGTTACATTGTGGCCTACCAAGCCATAGATTATAATCAGGTCAATATGGTCAATAGTGACAATGACGTAAATGTCATAGTTCCTCAGTTCAACGACTCCGAGCCTATACATATTACTTATGACAGTCGGAAGACTTCTATGACTCCTCTGGTCACTAACTTACTGGCCCAGTTCCCTACCAATCTGATAAAGTCATGCCTTACAAGTACAATGCTACAATGATTGAGAATGGAAAGGATGTTCCTCTACCCTTCATTGTTAATGTCGCTGATGTAAGGAGAGTCACAAGGAGTGGGCATATATTTACAAAAAGGATTGAGGATGTCGCAGCAGGAAAGCAGGCTCATGTTGAGATCCCTTTTGAACCGGTTGGCCAATCTAATAACATGAATCTGAAAAATGATGATGATGAGGTGTTGAAGCTCATCAGGAAAAGTGAATACAATGTGGTGGAACAATTACTGCATACACCTTCCAAGATATCTGTGTTATCTTTGCTGGTGAACTCTGAGGCTCACCGTGAAGCTTTGCAGAAAGTCTTAGAACAAGCTTATGTAGACCATGATGTGACGGTTGGACAATTTGATGGTATCGTCGCTAACATCACGACCTGCAACAACTTGAGTTTTAGTAATGAAGAGCTCCCCAAAGAAGGAAGAAATCATAACATGGCATTAAATATCTCAATCAACTATATGAATGACTCTTTGTCAAGTGTGTTAGTGGATACAAGATCGTCTCTCAATGTCATACCGAAGTTGACACTTTCTAGACTTTCTTTTCAAGGTGCTCCTATGAGGAGTAGCGGGATTATTGTCAAAGCTTTTGATGGTTCCAGAAAAACAATCATTCGAGAAGTTAACCTTCCTATGACCATCAGACCTCATACTTTCTAGATAACATTCTAGGTGATGGACATAGAAGCTGTGTATAGTTGTTTATTGGGCCGACCTTGGATCCATGAAGTTGGGGCAGTCACTTCCACTCTGCATCAGAAGCTTAAATTTGTGAAGAATGGGAAGCTAGTGACAATCTGTTGGGAGAAAACACTGGTTGTGAGTCACTTATCATCTTTCTCTTATCTTGAACCTAAAGAAGCTGTTGGAACTTAATTCCAAGCCCTTTCTTTGATTGACAAAGATGTCAAGAGAGGAGTATCCATCTCTTCATTCAAGGATGCACAACGGCTAGTAAATTATGGTATAACCGATGGTTGGGGAACGGTTTTGGATCTCCCAAAAAACAAACACCGAGAGGGTTTAGGCTTTTCTCCTACTTCCAAGAAGATTGCAGAAGGAAGTAAATTTGTTCGTTCAATCAAAGAAACTTTCCATAGTGGAGGGTTCATCAATTCCACTTTGCCAGAAGTTAGTGTAGACACAGAGGATGATGATTCAACATGGGAACCCTACTGCGACGATCCTGAATATGATCTTGAGGCAGAAGATGCATATGTTCCTTTCTACTTTCCTCATCATAGAGAACTTGAATACATCCCGGGGTCAGAAGACGAAGCAGCTGAAGCCAATGCCATTGTGGAAGACAATCCTAAAGATGTTACGACCGACTTCATAGCTCGCGGAGTAATTCTCCAAAACTGGACCTTTGTAGATGTTCCTATTGTTGCTCACATTTCAAAGTAATATTTTGTTGTCTGTTTTCTTTTCAAAAAAAATCCTTTCGTTATGCCTAAGGCTAAAGTTACAATGTTTGGGATTGTGTTTCAAGAATTAAATCAATGAAAATGATATTTTCTTTCCATATTGTCGTTTTATTGTTTTTCTATTCTTTATGGAAAATGGTAATCTGAAAAAATAAAATAATAAACACTTCCAGATAGCTGCACATAACTTCACACTTTTATTTGTTTCTAAAACAAGCATAAAATCATATGTGCAGATTAATGCATGACATATCCATTAAAACCAATGACCCTATGCCCTCTTGCAACTTTGAATTCCCTATGTACGAAGCGGAAGAATAAGAAGAGGAAAACATTCCAGATAAAATCTCTAGACTGCTCGAAAATGAAGAAAAGACCATTCAGCTATTCAAAGAGCCTATGGAAGTAATCAACTTGGGGTCTGAAGAGGATAGAAAAGAAGTCAAAGTTGGAGCATTGCTCGCGCCAGAGGTCAAAGAGAGGATGATTGAGCTTCTCCGAGAATATACCGATGTGTTTGCTTGGTCATACCAAGACATGCCAGGGTTGGACACCGATATTGTGGAGCATCGTTTACCGTTGTGGCCAGAGTGCCCACCGATCAAGCAAAAGTTAAGAAGAACTCGTCCAGACATGGCGATCAAAACCAAAGAGGAATTGCAAAAGAAAATTGATGCAGGTTTCCTTGTCACATCAGAGTATCCGCAGTGGTTGGCCAACATTGTGCCAGTTCCCAAGAAGGACGGGAAGGTTCGCATGTGCGTTGACTATAGAGATCTAAACAAAGCCAACCCTAAGGATGACTTTCCTCTGCCACACATTGACATGTTGGTCGATAGCACCGCCAAGTTCAAGGTCTTCTCTTTCATGGAAGGATTTTCCGATTATAATCAAATCAAAATGGCACCCGAAGATATGGAAAAAATAACTTTTATTACACCTTGGGGCATATTTTGCTACAAAGTAATGCCTTTCGGCTTGAAGAATGCTGGTGCCACCTCTCAACGAGCTATGACTACTCTTTTTCATGACATGATGCATAAAGATATTGAAGTCTATGTAGATGATATGATAGCAAAATCAATGACTGAGGAAGATCATGTTGAGTATCTTTCGAAACTGTTTCAGCACTTGAGAAAATACAAACTCTGCTTGAACCCAAACAAATGCACTTTTGGGGTTCAATCAGGAAAGCTTTTAGGCTTCATCATTAGTCAAAAGGGTATTGAAGTTGATCTCGACAAGGTTAAAGCCATTAAGGAAATGCCAGCACCTCAAACAGAAAAGCAGGTGAGGGGATTCCTTGGACGTTTGAACTATATTTCAAGGTTCATATCTCATATGGCTGATACTTGTGCTCCCATTTTTAAGCTCCTCCGAAAGTATCAGTGTTGTGTTTGGACGGATGATTGTCAAAAAGCCTTTGACAGTATCAAAGAGTATTTGCTAGAACCTCTTATCTTGTCCCCTCCAGTTGAGGGAAGACCATTGATTATGTATCTGGTTGTACTAGAAGAATCTATGGGATGTGTCTTAGGTCAACATGATGAAACAGGAAGAAAAGAGTATGCCATCTATTATTTGAGCAAGAAATTCACTGACTGCGAGTCACGATATTCCATGCTAGAGAAAACTTATTGTGTTATGGCTTGTGCTGCCAAGCGTCTCCGTCAATATATGATGAATCACACAACTTGGTTGATATCCAAGATGGATCTGATTGAGTATATCTTTGAAAAACCTGCATTGCCCGGAAGAATTGCTCGTTGGCAGATGCTCTTGTCTAAATATGACATTGAGTATCACACCCTGAAAGTTATCAAAGGAAGTGTCTTGGCCGATCATTTAGCTCATCAGTCAATCGACGATTATGAGTCTATAAATTTTGAATTTCCAAATGAAGATGTGATCTACTTAAAAGCCAAAGATTGCAATGAACCACTGCCAAATGAAGGGCCAGATCCAGGTTCTCAATGGGGTTTAATATTTGATGGAGCAATTAATGCTTATGGTAATGGTATTGGGGCAGTAATAATCACTCCTCATGGCTCACATATCCCTTTCACTGCAAGATTAACATCCAAGTGCACGAACAACATGACGGAATATGAAGCCTGCATTATGGGTCTAGAAGAAGCCATTGATCTTAGAATAAAAAATCTCGATGTTTATGGAGACTCAGCTCTAGTTGTCAATCAAATTAAAGGAGAATGGGAAACTCGTCAACCCGGCCTAATCCCATATAAAGACTATGCAAGGAGGTTATCTACTTTCTTCAACAATATTGAATTTCATCACATCCCTCATGAGGAAAATCAGATGACAGATGACTTGGCAACTTTGGCTTCCATGGTCATTGTGAATTGTTGGAATGATGTGCCTAAGATAGATGTTATGCGTCTTGATAGACCTGCTCATGTATTTGCAATGAAAGAAGTCTCTCATGACAAGCCATGGTACCACGACATCAAATGTTATCTCCAGAGTCAAGAATACCCACCTGGGGCACCAAACAAAGATAAGAAGACCTTGAGAAGACTGGCTAATAACTTATTTCTGAATGAAGATGTGTTATACAGGAGAAACTTTGACATGGTTCTGCTCAGATGCGTGGATAGACACGAAGCAGACCTGTTGATGCAAGAAGTTAATGAAGGTTCCTTTGGTACTCATTCCAACAGACATGCAATGGCTAAAAAAATGTTAAGAGCCGGTTACTATTGGATGACAATGGAAGCTGACTGTTGCAAGTATGTGAAGAAGTGTCACAAATGCCAGATTTATGCTGACAAGATACATGTACCTCCGACTCTCCTCAACATTCTCTCTTCTCCATGGCCTTTCTCTATGTGGGGCATCAACATGATTGGTATGATTGAGCCCAAAGCTTCCAATGGACATCGTTTCATTCTGGTGGCTATTGATTATTTCACAAAGTGGGTTGAAGCGGCCTCATACACCAATGTGACCAAGCAGGTGGTAGTTAGATTTATCAAGAACCAACTTATTTGCCGTTATGGTGTGCCAAGCAGAATCATCACTGATAATGGTTCAAACCTGAACAATAAAATGATGAAGGAAATGTGTGAAGAGTTCAAGATTGAACATCATAGTTCCTCTCCCTACAGACCAAAGGTAAATGGTGTTGTTGAAGCTGCCACAAGAACATCAAGAAGATCATTCAGAAAATGGTAGTGACTTATAAGGACTGGCATGAGATGCTCCATTTTGCTTTGCATGGATATCGTACGTCCGTCCGCACTTCAACAGGGGCAACCCCCTTTTCTCTTGTCTATGGCATCGAAGCAGTGCTCCCAATAGAAGTAGAGATTTTGTCAATGCGTGTCTTGATGAAAGCTAAGTTATCTGAAGCTGAATGGTGTCAAAACAGGTATGACCAACTGAATTTGATTGAAGAAAAGAGGACGACGGCTTTATGCCATGGTCAATTATATCAGTAGAGAATGAAGAAAGCATTCGACAAGAAGGTTTAACCTCGCGTATTCAGAGAAGGTGACCTTGTGCTTAAAAAGATTCAATCTTTCATATCTAATTCTAGGGGCAAGTGGACTCCAAATTATGATGGCCCATATGTTGTCAAGAAAGCCTTCTCTAGGGGGACTTGATTCTTACAAATATAGATGGTGAGGAGCTCCCACGTCATGTGAATATTGACACAGTCAAGAAATACTTCGCCTAAAAAAATAAAAGAATAGCTCGGTAAGTCGAAAACCCAAAAAGGCGGCTTAGGCAAAAATGAGCGTCTTGGTGGACTGAAAACCCGAAAGGGAGGTCCAGGAAAAAATTAGAGACATAAACAGAAAATGATTATCCTAGTAGATTGAAAACCTGAAAAGGCAATCTAGGCAAAACAAAGGATTATGGCAAGTAACTGCATCAGATCAGATTGGATCACTTGAAGCAACGCCTGCCTGTCAAAGCTCTCAACTGGCCCTTATCAGAAGCCCAAATACATATGGAATTCAAATTTGTTAGGGAGAATAGTTTCATTGTATTTTAATGTAGCCTTTTCCCATATTACCATTTTTCTAACTTTGTAAATATCCATGGGATGACGCCATTTGCGGATCACCATTCTATTAATAAAAATTGAGACTTATCAATATTATTGGCAATCCTTATTTTGTTTTTGCTCCGCAAAAATATAATTTTTATTTTGATAAAAATTCTTGAAACGAATATTTGAAAAAAATTGTTTTTTTCAAAATAAAATTTTGTTTTGATTTGTTGAATGCAAAAAAGAACATCCATAGTTAAATCCCCAAGCGGCGAGTAAGTTGTGAAGTGTTGGAAATTGGAACTCAATGTTCCCCAGCAAAGTGCTAAGCTTGGATTTTCTATCAAGCTTTAAAATAAACAGTCGAGATTTTTCAAGCGATCTTCATTAGAATCATTTTGAAGGTTTTCATGACCATCCTACACCTGTCCTTGGTAGAGTCTACATGTTTTTTTCCTAAGCGAAGTCTTCTTCTCCAGGGAAATTGGAACCCTACAGCAAGATCTTTTCTCCACCAAAGGTTCACATTTCATCCCCAGACGAAGCATATTCCTCTCCCTAGAGAGAATTGGACCTCGTAACGAGACTTTTTCCTTTGATGACCTTTAACGCATCTCCAGTGATGTTTTCCACCTTAATGAGATTAGCCAAGCTCATGTTGAGCTATGAAACATATTATGTCCCCAACATGTCTGTTTTGTCTGTTTTTGTCAGCATAAACATAACGTGCATACATGCATATATACATACATGCATATATATCATGAATAACCAAATTTACATCCATTTTGCATTCCTTGATGACATTTACCTTAATTTCTTTGAATATGTTCATCCTTGGGTGTTATGTTTCCTTCCCCATAGGAGTCGTCAACCTTAAGCAGAGAGTTTACATCCTTTCTAATTCCCCACTGAGTTCATTCCCCGTGAAAGATGGTTTTTTTAGTTGTCCTTTTCCATCTCTGGATAGGATAAAATCCCAATTGAGCTTAATTCCCCATTGGTAGAGTCTTACTTGATTTCTTTTCCTCTCAAGTTGTTCCTAGAGTGAGCCAAATATTTGGAAATTAATAATGAATCTCTCGAGGTTGTTAAACCTGGACCGAGAGTGAATTTATTTTGCACTATCTCCCTAGGAGAAGCATTTTTCATTATCGCCAGTGAAGACATATCCTTTTTCCTAGTGTGAAAACAACTGGTTATCTCTTTTGAGAAGCTTTCCTATCTCGAAGGAATTATCAATATAGAAGTTTTCTTCCATCAAATGGTTTTCTCTCCAGAGAAGTTTAATGAAGACTTCCAACAGGTAGATGTCTCTTTATTTGAGCAGCTTGTTTCATGATCTCTGATCCCTAATAAGTAGTTGTCTTTTCCCGAGAAGCTTATTGACGCCCATTTTGGATAACAAATGGCAGCCTCTTTTTGAGAAGTTTTTTTATCCCCAATGAAGTTATCAACATATCAAACGTTATTTCCAACAAATGGCCATCTCCCAAGAAAATTTCGTCAGAGAAGTTTGTTGAAGACTACTACAAGCACCTTTCTTTTATCACAGGACTTTATATCCCCGGTGAGGTATTCCGTTACAAGGACTTATATCACCAGTGAGGTGTTAGTCACAACCAATGGTACTTTCCCCAGTAAATCACGGTGGAAGTCTGTTGAGGATCCTTACTGCGATTTTCTCTTTATTTGAGAATTCAAGTTTTTTATAAGATTAACTGACCCACATCCTTCGAAGATACCCGGTGAAGTTACTTCTATTTCCCCAACAAGTGGTAACCTTTTTTAGGAGCTTGTTCGTTAATCCTTTCCGAGAGAAAGACTCGGTTAAAGAAGAAACCAAGGCCCATTCGTTGGCTTATGACTCAAATCACGGATAAGTTTATTTTGCCTTTTTTTAAGTGGAATACTTAAGTAAAGGAGAAGTTGAATCATGTTTTGATCATGTAAGCATATTTGGACTCGTTATTTGAACTGGTGGTCATCCCTACCTTCGAGAAACCTGTTGTGAAAGTTATAACTCGTTATTTGACCAGGCGGTCATCTCTACCTTTGAGAATCCTGTTGCGAAGATATTTCCTCGGTGAAGCGTACTTTTATTTTGACTCATTATTTGAACAGGCAGTCATCTCTACCTTTGAGAAACCTATCGCGATCCAATATAATTCTAACAAGATGATTACCTTTACTTAGGCTACCACATCTTTGGTAGTAGGTAATATACCTCCCTCCTTGAGCTACCCTATTATTTAAGTTGCCCCGTGATTGGAAGTCGGTAGTCTCATTGCCTAGTAGGGTTGATAATCTCATCCCCTTGGAGACATCACCCCTTCCTCAGTTTAAGTCGAGATCCTTTGGAATGATCTATTCCCCAGGAATCCCTGATCCATTTGAATTTGCAAATTTTCTTCCTCAGCTGAAGTTGTAGTCTTTTCCTCATTGGAATTCTTTTTGTATGTCCCCACAATGGTGTTCCTTTATCCCTGTGTGTTTTCTCAACTAATATTACTCCCCTATGACATTGTTCCTCACAAAATTCCTGAGTCCTGCATGCATACCATATCATAAGCATTTGGTGGCCTCTTAGGGCCAAAAACAGTGCATGTTTGTATTTAAATCTCTTCAATTACGTCGAGATGAAAAATCCAATATTCATATCTCCGAATTGAAAAAACATAAATAAGGGCATCTGTCATACCCTAATTTTCAACCCTAAGATGCCACCATAATTTGTACCATTTGCATGACATGTAGCATCTTTGCACTACTAACCTATGGAAAATACAAAAAGATTTTCTACTTTGTTTGTCTTAAGCTAGGGTTTTGCACCAAGAGCTTTCAAAGATTGATCAATCAAGAATTGGCATGAGTTTTAACATTTCAAAATCCTCATCCTTCCTAAGTAATCAAGTGACTTCCATCAATAAGAATCAATTTCAAGATCATTTCATCTCAAATTTGTCAAGGCCAGAGTTCATCTGATACCCTCAACTAGGGTTTTGACCCAAAGTCAACTGGTTGACTTTTTAGCCAAGGCATGATCCCAAAGCTTTATGTATGGTTCAAATACTTCAAATATATCATAAGTGATCCATTCACATCATACAATATTGCTAAGAGATCCCATTCATTAAAGATTGCAAGAATTGGATTCATCCGATACAAAGTCAACTGAGGCAAAGTCAAAGTTTGACTTTCGATATTTTTGGTCAACCATGGACTTCTCAACTCAAGGATAATGAAAATATGGTTAATGTATGCATTTGATCAAGAGTAAACAATAAATTTGAGGTTACTTGCAAAAAGGGCAAGATTTGGTTTTGTAAATTTTTCTAAGTTTTGAAAAATACATGTTCAAGTACCCATATTTCCAAGGCCATAACTTGTGATCCAGGCCACTATTTTCTTTGCTCCAATGATCATATTAAAGGTATTACTTCATACTTCAACTTTGTCCTTGATGATTGATTCCTAAAAAATGCAAGGATTTCAAGTTATGAAGCCATGAAGTTGGTACCATAAAATTAAAACACTTAGAAAAAATTTCAACCAAATATGCCTTCAAAAAGTGGCTTACTTGATCATCACTTTTTAGCATGATCCATATTGATTCAAGGAAAACTCCAAACATAGAAGTTATAGAGGATGGTCTTAGATTTCCAAAGAGTCCAGGATCATGAAATTGTCGTATTTGAGCTACGTGTTTCGAAGAGTTGAAGTTGGCTCTCTGTAAGACCCCAATTTTGTCCCTAAGATCCCTCATGGCATAATAACATAGCATTGCATAGCCTCAAGGATCATTTGAGCATCTTGGCTTCCTTGCCCTTTGGTTGGGATCTCCTGTGAGTGGTTTGAGATCACCAAGCATGCTTGCATTGTATATCATTGTTTTTCTTGTTTTAATCACTAACCAAAAGCACCAAAAATATGTCATCTAACATTTGTTTTGCAGTCTTAGCAACCACATGATATCATATGGAGCTTATATGAGCTATGGTTCCATTTTTGAGCAAATTCCCCAAGTGGTAAAGGCTCAAGTTCATCAGGCATTGTCAAGGTCATCCGAGGACCAATAGAATCAACTGTGCAGTTAATTGAAGGCTTTGAGGTGTGGAAAATGATTTGAGAAATCCCATTCATGTTCAAACAAGGCCTATTCATCATGTCAAACATCTATCTTGAAGATTTTGAAGCCATGGCAAAAGTTTCCCAAAATGGAAAGTGACCTGTAATTTCAAGTTTCCAAAAATGGCAAGTTTTTGGTTCACATTCAACTTGACTTTCCAACATCAAAGAAGCTTCAAATGGATTTTTGGTGAACATGAAAGTTGAATATCTTTCTCTCCTCTTTTCAAAAAGTCCTATATCATGATCATATGATAATTGGTTGAGAAGTTATGAATAAATGATCACAAAGTATGCATGGAAGTTCAAAATGCCATAACTTTTGATTCAAAACTCCAAATTGGTCCACTCTTTTTGCAAAATGCTCCTTGTGACCAAGAGATTACAAATAAATCATTGCCTTGCATGAAAAAATCTCACATGATCAAGGGTCCATACAAGTGTATTTTGGAGGGAAATTTGATAATTTGAATTTGGTGGATCACATGAGCAAAATTCCAATCCAATGTTGTTTATTGACTGATTTCAAATGATTTTGAACCTTGCATGGGCACTGTTCATGTGCACATTAGCCATGCATAGTCACATTTGCATTTTTTGCATCACACCTCATTTTTCCTTAATCACAATTAACCAAGGCCAAATCCTTATTTCAGCATGATTAAGGGACCATATATAAGCCAAATCTTAATCACAATGAGGAGAAATAACAAAATTTGGATCAAAATTTCATTTCCCTCTCAAAATTCTTGCATAATCATGTTTATCATGCATCATTGATGAAGAATCATCATCTGGTTTGAAGAATACAGTGCAGATTCGAGTTCCACAAGTGCAAACACATGAAGATGGATTTCTGAAATTGGAGTGAATTGAGGTGGTTTCAGCTGATGTTTCTTGCATCAAGCTTCATAACAAGGTTGAGGAAGAAGATCTAGAAGTTTTGAGGCCTTGAACACGCGAATTCATCCACTGCCATTTCCAAGTAGGTGAAAATCGATCCATTCCTTTTGCTTATTTCTTGCCATGATTATGTAGATCTTGTTGTGTTGATGATTCTGATAGCTTTAGATTGTGATTTGGTTAAGTAATGAGTTAGATATGTTGATTTGAAGTTTTGTTTCCAAAAATGTTTTCCTTCGATCTGCTTGATTCATGATGATTTAGAGGAAATGAATATGATATCTGTGATCTATGTTGCAAGACTGTTCTAACGGTGTATGGTTTGCAAAATTCTGGAAAAATTTCTTGTTCCTCCGCCGTGTACACGGTCGGAGAAGACGGTGGAAACCACCGTGTGCCGCCTTCTGGTTTTGACCTAGGGTTTCTGTCTTAAACGCAACGTTTCCTTCGCTTTGTGACCGTCCACACACGGTTTCGAACCTTCGCTTGTGCATTTTGTTTTAAAATTCCATTTGAGCGCTTCTTGATCCGTCCTTGCACGGGTTCAAATCCTAGCTCATGTTTTTGTGAATTTATTTGGTTAAATGTTCTCATTATCCTTGCGCGCATCAGTTCGATTCCTCACCATGCATTTCTTCAAATTTCATTTGATTTTCTCCTTGACCGTGCTTACATGTGTTCGATTCCTGGCCTTATGCACTTTCTGATTTTCATTCACATTTCATTTTCCATATGATTTTCATTTTATTTCATATTATTTTCATTCAACTTTCAAAAATCATAAAAAATAGCAAACATATCCAAATTGATTCCAATTTTTTTTCACATGTTTGTTTTAATGTCTAGTATTTTTTCAAATTATTTCCATGATTTGTGTGTTTCTGGATTTTTACTTTGTGAGTTATGATTGAACATGATGCCATATTGATATGCTACACTCATTTGATTGTAAAATGCTCATGGTTTATCCAATGGATTTGAAATTTGACATGCTTGATCCTAACATTTGATGTAATGTTTTGGCTTTGGTTTGGAATTTTTATCATTTGATATCACTGTTTTGGACACATGAACATATGGTGTGACAATTTGTCTCATATATTTGATGTTGCATTTGTGCATTTTTATTTACATATCATTTGAGCTCTTCTGGACCTAATTTTTTGCATGATGCTTGTTCATAGCATGTTGAGTTCACATAAAATATTTCATAGCCATTGGATGCTTTTCTGTTTTGATTTGGATTTTCTATTTTTCATGTCCAATTTTGATCACATTGCTTGCCTTTGCTTTACATTGATCATTTGATGGCTTTTCCTTATGAATTGGTTTTGGTCCTTTTGAGGACTCTTTCTTGTTTGATTGAATGTGCTTCATGTGAAATATTGACTTCTGTTTTGGTCATTTGACTTGCTTTTGAACCTAGTCTTTGCACTAGTTTGTTTTGTACATACTAATTGTGCGTTGTGTTTCAGGTATAAGCATTTAGCCTTGATGGTTGGTGTGGTCTCATTACTTGAGATGCCAATTGCTTTGATCACTAACTCTTGTTGTGTTATAGGTCCATTGATGTGATGAACTCATTTGAGTGCTTGCACTTGTGACTTGCATTGTGTAGATAGTGGAAAGTTACACTGTTGTCTGTTTGGTTTTCTGAATGCAATATTAACTGTTTGGCTTTTGTACAGGTACATTAGTTGCTAGCTCTTGCTTTAGCTTTGCTTTGGAGTGTGGTTGATACACCACTTAGGTAGCCAATCTTTTACTCCATGTAGTCTGGAAGTCCTGTCACCTTTTTGGCAGGCATTTGGCTGAAGTCCTCCTTATGAGGCCATGTTTGTGATTGTTTACATTTGTGCTAAAGACCTCCAAGTGAGGCATGTTACTTGATAAGTCCTCCTAAGTGAAGAGGCAATTGACAGATAGAAGGGATTACCAATCAATCCCCTGTTATCCAGTGAGTCGTTCATTATGCTCGCACTACGTGCTGATGCTCTTGAACAAGTACCCAAGATCTTGTTTAGTGTCTGTCAAGTGGAATAGGATCCCTCTTTCTGGATCCCCACACTTTCTTTGATTTAAGCTCACCCAGGCCAGGGTTAAGAGCATGAGGTCAAATCCTCATTACCACATTTCATCAGCTTCACCCTAACTCTCAATGTTAGTGGTTAAGAGCTCACAGATCACCTGATACAATTCGGCTTGTTTGTCGAGGTTGATATGACCCCTCTTGACTAAAGCCCAACTATTTAATTGAGCCTCTTGTTTGTATATAGAGTGTGATGCATTGTTTGCTCGATTTCTTTTGCATGTGTGTGCATCTGATGCTTGTTTTGTTTTGAGGAGTTAGATATAAGTCCATATATTGGCATTCTGTTTCCTATTTGTTTTGAGGAGTTAGATATAAGTCCAGCTATTGGAATTCTGTTTCCGTTTTGTTGTGCAGGAGTTGGATGTAAGTCCATTGATTGGCATTCTGTTTCCTCTTCCTGTGGTTCTCTTATGAAACTTGCTTATTGCTTTTACCTTGTGTTGCCTTATTCCAAAGGAACTTACTTAGATCATCTCTATGATCTCGAGAAAGGAACTCCTATTTGTGGTTGCATCGCTTAACCTTCACCCTTTTGCTAACCTTTCTCCATCCTTAACCCAAAACCAAAAACTTTTGTGCTAACATTTGACTTGTTTTCAACATTAGAAACCTAGGCCTTATGCCTCTGATTTTGAAACTTTCTTTTCATAATACTCATTTTGAATTGAACTTTAAGTCAACTTTGACCATCTTTGTGAATACTTCTAATTGGTTAATTCAACCCACTCAATTGCTTTTGTGGCCCTTGTCCACTTCTTAATCTAAACTTTCATGCATTAGCCATAGATCTGAATTATCTTAGTGGTTGATGTAAATCTCACCTTTTGTCCTTAGTGATTGAAATGTAAGACTTCCCTGCTTATTATAGGGTTAACCTCTCACTAGCATGTTGAAGTTGTTCTCACATGGTGAACTTGTGGTTGTTCAGGTCGAGTTTTCTCCCTTTGATAATGAAAGACCTTAAGGATTTTGTTTAAAATCAATCCACTCACTATTTTGAATTTTGTTACCCGAACTACGGGGTTTTGATCCTTATCTTTCATGAGAGGGTACGTAGGCAATGGGTTCATCCATCCAAACACAAAATGTAAATAAACTTGTATATTCTTCTCTCATCTCTTCAATCATGTTTGCACAAAATAATTTCATAAACAATAACCTGTACAACAAGCGTGAAAAGGGCTCCCTAGGAGTACCTAGGATGTTGTGGGTGCCTAACACCTTCCCATGACATAACCAACCCCCTTACCCAGATCTCTGACCCTCTTTTACTAGTTTTGTTTATAAAACTTTATAGGTTTTTGTTCGCTTTCTAACCATTCCTTTGGATAAATAGAAGTGCGGTGGCGACTCGACTTTGTATGATTTACCTTGGATTTAGTTAATATTTCCAATGGTAACGAATACACCGCTACAGAAAAGTGGCGACTCTGCTGGGGATAAATTACTCCTTGGTGGGTTTTGCCAACTTTTCACGCTTGTTGTGTTATACTTGTTTATGACATATTTTTGGTGCAATTTGGGATTACTGTATTGATTGTAATGTTTGAATTGCTTGATATATCAATTGCTTGCATTGCTTGGTGATCTCTGTGAGATGAGTTCTATACCCGAACTCGAGTGCACCTTAGGATAGGAGAATGGCATAGTCTCGTCGACTTGTGTGGAGTTATTCCTTAGCAAGTTGACTTGCGAGTCCATTCACTTGGTGGAGGTCATGTTGGGATAATAATGTCACACAAGTCATTTATGGTTAGACATTATTCTTTCAATATAGACCATAAAATCCAAGGACCTTAGTTTACCAAGCCCATCTTGGCCTATTTTTAGGACGTAGTGCGGAGGTCGTTCAGATGTAAGATTTGATACGATTGTTACGCGATACTACACTCATAAGAGTCTCTCTTGAGAATATTTTTGGAATACGAGTATTCGTTCCTCCGATAATATTCGAAAGATGGGATGATGACTATGGGAACCTCTGGTAGAACATGTTCGACAGGTTTAAACCCTAGTACACTCCCTTTGGGTGGTTCTTAACTGAGACTCCATGCTCGTGACTCGCAACAAACCCGTGATTCATGGTTGATCCGTTCACACATCCTTAATATCAATGGAATTTGGGTGTCGATAAGGTGTAAACTATACTCCATCAAAATGGATGATTGATATTAAGGAGGGTTGAACTGTTCATATATCGTTAATATCAATGGAACTTGGGTGTTGATAAGGTGTAAACCATAATCCACCAAAATGGATGATTGATATTAAGGATAATATGAGCCATTCCATGACCTTTGTCTGGTGTGCTTTGCTTGATCCTTGAGTGTGATTGTTGCATTCATGCATTCATGCATTCATCTGCATCCATATCATCAGATAAAAAAAAGAAAATTTTCAAGGAACTTAAGGGGGTATATTTGCAAAATTTTCAGATATGGAAAGACAAAAAAGGCATACAAAAAAGTACAGCTTCAGACAGCCCGATCTGAAAGAGTTAAGGAATATGACATCCTATGTACTAGATCCCTTGGGTTTCAAAGCTCGTTTTGGGAAACTTCTTCCTCTTCTGACTACTCAGGTTGATGAAGGGTTGATGGGTACTTTGGTGCAGTTTTATGATCCTTTGTACCATTGCTTCTCTTTTCCGGACTTTCAGCTTTTGCCTACCCTTGAGGAGTATGCCTATCACGTGGGTACACCTATTCTGGATCAAGTGCCGTTCAGTGGCTTGGAGAGTATTCCTACTTCTCAAGAGATAGCTGACTTGTTGCACATAGATGAATCCTTGGTTAAAGCTCATATGACTACCAAAGGTGGAATTCAAGGTCTCCCTTCTGAGTTCCTCATCGCTCAAGCTACTGTTTATGGGAAGGCCATGAGTGAGGATGCCTTTGAGGCCATATTTGTACTTCTCATCTATGGATTGGTATTGTTCCCCAACATCGACAAATTTGTGGATATGAACGCTATTAGGATCTTCTCTACTCTTAATCCCGTTCCGACTCTGTTGGGTGATACCTATTTCTCTTTGCATCTGAGGAATGCAAAGGGTGGTGGCGCTATTGTGTGTTGTTTGTCTCTATTGTGTAAGTGGTTTATTTCTCACTTACCTCAGACGCTCGCCTTCAAGGAGAACAATGGATGTCTACGGTGGTCCACGAGACTTATGTCTCTCACTAATGATGATATCTCTTGGTATAATCGTGTATATGATGGTGTGCAGATTATCGACTCTTATGGTGAATTCTCCAATGTGCCTCTTCTTGGTACATGTGGTGGGATTAGCTACAACCCTGTTTTAGCACGTCGTCAGCTTGGGTTCCCCCTAAAGGATAAACCTAATAACATTTTGTTAGAAGGTGTGTTCTTTCAGGAGGGTAAAGATCCCCAAGGCTTGAAAGGCAAAATGGTTCGCGCTTGGCGTAAGATCCATAAGAAAGACAGGAATGAGTTGGGTCCTAAGAACTGCATTGCTATGGAGCCGTATACTGCTTGGGTAAGGAAGAGAGCATCCGAGTATCTCATGCCTTACGATTATCCGAGACCTACACCTTTGGTTGTGGCTGGGCCTTCAACCCTCCCTAACCAAGGAGTAGAGGAGTTGAGAGACGAAGACCTTTCACGTGCCTGGATCCGTGAAAGGGAAGAGTTGCTTCAGCAGATTAAGGAGAAAGATGCTTTGATAGAGTTCCTCGAGCATCAGGTTATTGGTGATCTTAATGATGCATGGACTTCTCTACTTCCCCAGTCTTCCAAGTTTTGGAAGAGGAGGTATGATCGACTCGCCAAAGAGAAAGCAGATATGGAAGCAGCTTATGAGAAAGAGGTGAAGAGGCTTCGTGCAGCTTATCTTCCGGTGTCCCGAGCTTCTAGGGATCCATAGGATGTTTATTTTCCTTTTCTCTTGTAATGATTAACAATGATGTACTTCTTTTCTCAGATATATTTGATGAGATATTTCCATATGCGATAAAATGCTTAATATTTCAAAGTTTGCAAATAATACCCTAAAAGTTCCTCTGAAATAAAAACAAATCATATGCACAAGCATTGCATGCATCATTTGCATAAGCAGGTGTTGTTCTCAGCCTCTGGTCTTGTGGTCTAACTCTGTTGCTCTTCATTTATTTTGAAGACAAGTTGACTCATCGGTACTACACCAGAGCCAACTCTTCCAGATTGATGGATCACCTAGAGCAAGAGAACCGTGAACTCAAAGAGGAAGTCACCAGACTGAGTGCTTTGATGGAATCTTTCCTGGCAGCCCAGAACCAGCCTTCTCCACCACCTTCAACTCCTCCCCAGAGGACAGTCATATCTGAGATTGTCTCCTCTACTGTGCCTGCTGCCAGTGCCCATTTTGTGCCAACAGCCATGCCGTCCGGGTTTCCGTGGGGGATGCCTCCCAACTTTATGCCTGATATTCCTGCTCCAACTTTTGCTTCGATGCCGGCATCTAGCCCGGTCCTTGCTGTTCCTCCTCCTGTCGTGCATACCGTTCCTAGGGTAGACGACACCATCTATCATTCTGAGCCGTCTGAGGGCCCAAATGTTCATGAGAAGATGGATGCTATGAATGACCAATTTCTTGAGCTCCGTAAGGAATTGAAGAATCTTCGAGGAAAGGACCTCTTTGGCAAATCTGCTGTCGAGCTGTGTTTGGTTCCCGGTGTGAAAATTCCTGTGAAATTCAAGGTCCCTGACTTTGAAAAATACAAAGGGAACACCTGCCCTCTCAGCCACCTGGTCATGTATGCCAGGAAAATGTCAACTCAAACAGATAATGATCAGCTACTCATCCATTATTTTCAGGACAGTCTGTCCGGTGCTGCACTGCGTTGGTATATGAGTTTGGATAGTGCGAACATTCGTTCCTTCAATGATCTTGGCGAAGCCTTCGTCAAGCAGTACAAATATAACGTGGATATGGCTCCCGATCGGGATCAGCTCAGGGCCATGTCCCAGAAGGACAAGGAAACGTTCAAAGAGTACGCCCAGAGGTGGCGAGAGTTGGCAGCTCAGATTGTGCCTCCGCTGGAAGAGAAAGAAATGACCAAGATCTTTCTGAAGACCTTGAGCTCATTCTATTACGAGCGGATGATTGCTAGCGCTCCTTCTGACTTCACTGAGATGGTGAACATGGGGATGCGTCTAGAGGAGGGATTCCGTGAAGGACGACTAACCAAAGATGAAGGCTCTTCTGCTAAACGTTATGGGGCGTTTACAAAGAAGAAAGATGGAGAGGCACATGTTGTGACCTTCCATGTTAAATCCAGAAGACCCTCTGTAAAGAGGAAGCCTGTGCGTCCAGCCAGCAACCAGCATCAGGTGGCTCATATAGCACCTGTTTTCAAAGACAATCAACAATATCAGCATAATAATCAACAACCATCTCAGCAATATCAACAACAACATCGTCCTCAACAGCAGGCCTACCAGCCTCGCAATAGTAATCAAGCCAGCACGAGTTATGAAAGGAAGAATATCACGTTTGATCCGATTCCGATGTCATATGCAAAACTGTATCCCTCTTTGATAGAGAGGAAATTGATTACTCCCAGAGACCCACCGGCTATACCTGTTAACCCTCAGTGGTGGTATAAGCCTGAGTTGCATTGTATGTATCATTCAGGTGCTCCCGGCCACGACGTGGATAATTGCTTACAGCTGAAGATCAAGGTTCAAGACCTTGTAAGGTGTGGTATTCTGAGCTTTGAGGACGTAGGTCCTAATTTTAAAAAGAACCCGTTGCCCGAGCATGGGAAGTCTGTTAACATGGTCCAGGGCTGCCCTGGTAAGTACAAGGTCAAATATGTTAGCCATATTCGACAATCATTGGTCGAGTTGCATCGTTTGCTGTGTGAGTACAGTCATTTGGAGCACGATCATGATAGATGTCGAATCTGCTCTGTCAATAGATTGGGTTGTCTCCTAGTGCGCAAAGATCTTCAGGAATTGCTGGACGAGGGGACCATCGAGATCCTTCAGAACCGGAATGTTGATGAAGATGAACCTGAAGTCAATGTGATTTCTCCGGTGTTTCGGATACCTGAGCCTGTTATCATTAAGTATGATGGTAGCAAGCCGAAGGTTTCTCCTTCCCTGATTATCAAACCTGCCGGCCCTGTGCCTTATTCTTCCGAGAAGGCAATTCCCTTCCGATACAATGTTGTTGCTGTTGAAGATGGGAAAGAAGTGCCTTTGCCTTCTCCCTCTGTGGTGAATATTGCTGATGTCAGTGGGTTGACTCGTAGCGGTCGTGTGTTTTCTGCACCCCCGAAGCCTCAGGTTGTTGCTGACTCTGTTGAGCGTCCGGTTGGGAATGCAGTGAATTCTCCTAATCCGGCACCTGCTGCTAAACCCTCCTTCGTACAAAAGACTCCTGCTTCTGTTGGCCCTAGTGGCAATTTTAAAGAAGACTGTGATGATATGCTGAAGCTCATCAAGAAGAGTGAGTATAGTGTTGTAGACCAGCTTCTACAAACACCATCCAAGATCTCCGTGCTATCTTTACTTCTGAATTCAGAACCGCATAGAGAGGCTCTGCAGAAAGTCTTGGATGTGGCTTATGTTGATCACAATGTCACTATAGAACAATTCGATAGCATTGTTGCAAACATTACTGCTTGTAACACTTTGAGTTTCTGTGACTCTGATCTCCCTGAGGAGGGAAGAGACCACAGCTTGGCATTACACATTTCCATGAATTGTAAACACGACACCATGTCCAACGTGCTGGTGGACACTGGGTCATCCCTGAATGTATTGCCGAAATCCACTCTCTCTAGATTGTCGTTTCAAGGGCCTCCCATGAGGCAGAATGGAGTTGTTGTGAAAGCTTTTGATGGGTCGCTTAAGACTGTGATTGGGGAAGTTGATCTCCCAATCAAGATTGGACCAAGTGATTTCCAGGTTACCTTCCAGGTTATGGATATCCACCCATCTTATAGTTGTCTCCTAGGCAGACCATGGATTCACGAGGCTGGCGCCGTGACATCCACCCTACACCAGAAGCTGAAATTTGTTAAGAACAAGAAACTGGTTGTGGTAGGGGGAGAAAATGCTCTCCTGGTTAGCCACTTGTCTTCCTTCTCGTACATAGATGCTGAGGATGAAGTTGGAACGCCTTTCCAAGCTTTATCTATAGCTGAGCCTGTTGAGAAGAGAACTCCTTCATTTGCTTCCTATCGAGATGCGAAACTGGCCATTGAATATGGTGCAGTTGCTGGTTTAGGAAAAATGATCGAGCTTGAAGATAACAAGTCTCGGGCTGCCATTGGCTTTTCTTCTGGGGTCTTCAACGAGAAAGGGCTATTCAAGAGTGGAGGTTTCATCCACGCTTCTCAGAGTGAGGAAGTTGTTGCTGTCTTGGAAGAGGATGCAGAGGATTCTGACAATTTTGTCATCCCTGGCGGGATCTACAACAATTGGGTCGCTGTGGATGTTCCTACAGTCATTCATAAGTCAGAGTAATAATCACTTTGTTTGAAAACCCTTCTCCCATGCCAAAAGGAGAAGTGATGACATTGTTGGCAACATTTAATACAATGATATTTTCATTCAATAAATTCATGTTAAATGTTTGTTTTTCCAATTGTTTTCCCTTTTTGCTTTTTGCATGAAATTGGTGATCACAAAAAACCCTAAAAACAAGAATAAAATCAATCTTTCATCTGCATAATGATTGCCTTGTTTGATTTCTAAAAAAGCTTTTCATATCCAAAATCATTATGCTGGTTGATTTCTAAACCCATTGAACATAATGATCCAACGCCATCTCCCAATTTTGAATTCCCTGTATTCGAGGCAGAGGAAGATGATGTTGAAGAGATCCCTGACGAGATTACCCGACTTCTTGAGCACGAAGAGAAGATCATTCAGCCGCATCTTGAGAATCTGGAAACAGTCAACTTGGGGTCAGAGGATTGTGTTCGAATAGTGAAGATTGGGGCACTCCTGGAAGAGTCTGTCAAGAAGGGGTTGATCAAATTGCTACGAGAATATTCCGATATCTTCGCTTGGTCGTATGAAGACATGCCAGGTCTAGATACAGATATTGTGCAACACTTCTTGCCTTTGAAGCCTGAGTGCGTGCCTGTGAAGCAGAAGCTCAGAAGAACTCATCCTGATATGGCAGTGAAGATCGAAGAGGAAGTTCAGAAGCAAATTGACGCGGGGTTTCTGGTGACTTCTACGTATCCTCAATGGGTGGCCAATATTGTGCCCGTGCCTAAGAAAGACGGAAAAGTCTAGATGTGAGTGGATTACCATGATTTGAATAAAGCTAGTCCGAAAGATGATTTTCCTCTACCACACATTGACATGTTGGTAGACAATACAACTAAATTCAATATCTTCTCCTTTATGGACGGATTTTCCGGATATAATCAGATCAAAATGGCACCCGAGGATATGGAGAAGACAAATTTCATCACACCTTGGGGAACATTCTGTTATCGAGTGATGCCCTTCGGTTTGAAGAACGCCGGAGCCACGTATCAACGAGCTATGACTACCTTGTTTCATGATATGATGCACAATGAGATTGAGGTCTATTTTGATGATATGATTGCTAAGTCACGAATGGAAGTTGAACATGTAGAGCATTTGTTGAAGCATTTTCAGCGTTTGAGGAAGTTCAAGCTTCGTCTGAATCCCAACAAATGTACATTTGAAGTCTGTTCTGGCAAGTTATTGGGCTTTGTTGTCAGCAAAAGAGGTATTGAGGTTGATCCTGCAAAGGTCAAAGCAATACAAGAGATGTCTGCGCCCAAAACTGAGAAGCAAGTCCGATGTTTTCTTGGCCGCTTGAATTATATTTCCAGATTTATATCCCATATGACTGCCACATGTGCGCTGATATTCAAGCTCCTCCGGAAAGATCGGTCTCATGATTGGACCGAGGATTGCCAGAAAGCTTTCGACAGTATCAAAGAGTATCTGTCTGAACCTCCGATCCTGTCTCCGCCAGTGGAAGGAAGACCCTTGATCATGTATCTGACAGTTCTTGAAGACTCAATGGGTTGTGTCCTTGGTCAGCAAGACGAATTCGGGAAGAAAGAGTATGCTATTTACTACCTGAGTAAGAAGTTCACTGATTGTGAGTCTCGATACTCAATGCTTGAGAAGACATGTTGTGCCTTGGCTTGGTCCGCTAAGCGTTTACACCAGTATATGATAAATCATACAACTTGGTTGATATCCAGAATGGATCCGATCAAGTATATCTTTGAGAAGCCTGCTTTAACCGGGAGGATTGCCCGTTGGCAGATGTTGTTATCTGAGTATGATATCGAGTATCGAGCTCAGAAAGCTATTAAAGGTAGTATCTTGGCTGACCACTTGGCACACCAGGCGATTGAAGATCATCAGTCAGTTCAGCACGACTTCCCAGACGAGGAGATTATGTATTTGAAAATGAAAGATTGTGATGAGCCTACACTCGATGAAGGGCCAGATCCTGGTTCCAGATGGAGTATGGTGTTTGATGGCGCTGTAAATCAGTATGGAAATGGTATTGGGGAAGTAATCATTACTCCTCAGGGCACACATATTCCTTTTACAGCAAGGCTAACTTTCAAATGCACGAACAATATGGCTGAGTACGAGGCCTGTATTATGGGATTGGAAGAATGCATTGATCTAAGGATCAAGCATCTCGATGTGTATGGTGATTCGGCCCTCGTTGTCAATCAGATCAAGGGTGAATGGGAAACGAATCAGCCTGGTCTTATTCCATACAGAGATTGTGCGAGGAGGATTTCAACGTTCTTTACAGAAGTTGACTTTCATCATATTCCTCGAGAGGATAATCGAATGGCAGACGCTCTTGCTACGCTTGCTTCAATGATTGTGGTCAAGTATTGGAATGAAGTTCCCAATATCACCGTGATGCGCTTGGATAGACCAGCTCACGTGTTTGCAGTTGAAGAAGTACAAGATGATAAGCCGTGGTATTACGATATCAAGTGTTTCCTTCAGAGCCAGATCTACCCGCCTAGGGCATCTGTGAAAGACAGGAAAACTTTGAGAAGATTGTCAGGTAGTTTCTACCTCAATGGCGAAGTGTTGTATAAGAGAAATTTTGACATGGTTCTGCTCAGATGCGTGGATAGACACGAAGCAGACCTGTTGATGACTGAGGTCCATGAGGGTTCATTTGGTACTCATTCCAATGGACATGCCATGGCTAGAAAGATGTTGAGAGCAGGATACTATTGGCTGACAATGGAGTTTGACTGCTGCAAATACGTGAAGAAATGCCATAAGTGTCAGATTTATGCGGATAAGATTCATATTCCTCCGAAACTTCTGAATGTGATTTCATCACCATGGCCTTTCTCTATGTGGGGAATTGACATGATTGGCATGATTGAACCGAAAGCGTCCAACGGACACAGGTTTATTCTCGTAGCAATTGACTACTTCACCAAATGGGTTGAAGCCGCATGATATGCGAACGTAACCAGGAAGGTGGTCGTGAAGTTTATCAAGAATCAGCTCATATGCCGTTATGGTGTGCCTGATAAGATCATTACTGATAATGGATCTAACTTGAACAACAAGATGATGGAAGATTTGTGTAGCGAGTTCAAGATTGCACACCATAATTCTTCTCCTTACAGACCCAAGATGAATGGGGTTGTTGAAGCTACCAACAAGAATATCAAGAAGATCATCCAGAAGATGGTTGTCACATACAAATATTGGCACGAGATACTGCCATTTGCTTTGCATGGATATCGTACATCCGTCCGCACTTCAACAGGGGAAACCCCTTTCTCTCTTGTTTACGGCATGGAGGCTGTACTCCCAGTAGAGGTGGAGATCCCATTAATGAGAGTCTTGATGGAAGCCAAGTTGACTGATGCTGAATGGATTCATAGTCGTTATGACCAACTGAATTTGATCGAAGAGAAGAGATTGACTGCCATGTGTCATGGTCAGTTATATCAGCAGAGAATGAAGAAAGCATTCGATAAGAAGGTCAAGCCTCGTGTGTTCTAAGAAGGTGACCTTGTGCTCAAGAAGGTCTTGTCTTTCGCGCCCGATTCCAGGGGCAAGTGGACTCCAAACTACGAGGGTTCATATGTTGTCAAGAGAGCCTTTTCAAGCGGTGCTTTGATGCTTACAACAATGGATGGGGAGGATTTCACTCGTCCTGTGAATTCAGATGCAGTCAAGAAATACTTCACCTAAAAATAAAAACAGAATAGCTCGCTAAGTTGAAAACCCGAAAGGGCGGCTTATGCAAAAATGAGCGTCTCGGTGGAAAACCCGAAAGGGCAATCCAGGCAAAAGTTAGAGACATGAAAAAAAAAAGAATATATTTGCATCCCGCTAGATTGAGTACCTCACCCTGGGGAAATCTAGGCAAAAATTAGGGATTTGGCAAGTAACTGCATCTTGACAAGACTGTGTTCTACATCTGTCATCCGCCAGAAATTCTTCATTCGTCATCAACTGAAGCTTCGAAAACATCGAATTCGGAATTGGTGGAGAAATGGTCATTATGTTCAATGTAGCCCTTTTCCAATATATATCACCAATTTCAAACTTGTACAGATCTATGGAGTCTTGCCATTTGCAGGCTACCATTCCATCAAATAAATTTGAGCTTTTTATCCAATTATTTGCACTCTTATTTATTTCTATTCAACAAATGTTTTGCATGTTTTAATTGATAAAATATCATTGTTTTGAAAAATGAATTTTTCATAACTTATTTTTAAACAAAGTGAACATTCACAATGATAAAAGATACTTAAGAGATCCTCAGTGCTCTCCCAAGGGTGGTATGATTCCCAACAGGGTAAGGCATTTGTTCGTATCCCTTGCATCGCTGTATCTTCCTCCTCCGGGCCCCTTTCGTGGTTCATTCCCAGTAGAGTGTTGTTTGAAAACTATTGTGGGGCAGTTCCCAAGCAGAGCGCTTGTTGAAGATTTAAACCTTCATCTCTCTAGCAGAGCAGCAATCTTTCCTCACCAGCAGGTGTGATACTCTCTGGAAGATTCGGTATTTGGTGGTTGATCCCCAGATTTCCTTCGGATATATCCCCACCAGAGTGGTTGGTGTGGTGAACTTTATCTATGTTGGTTCATCCCTGAGTGGTATGTTTGTTGAGATGTTCACCATTCTCCCTTTCAGCAACAGGGCAGGGATCCTCTCTCCTCAGCAGGACGTAATTTCCTCAGCAGGTTGGGTACTCGGTGTTTGATCACCAGTTTCCTCTCATCTCTTCCGCAGTGAAGTTGCCAGCAGAGTTTGTTTTGTGGCCATTTCTGCCTGTGCAATAAACTCTTTTCTCCGGTTATGACTGATGATCCCTCCGGAACCTCTTATGTTTTCCTCCCCTGCAGAGGTTGGGTGATTCCCTGATGACTCTGATCCCCAGTAGAGTTGCGTGTGTGGCAGATTCTACTTGTGCGATATTTGCTCCTCAGCAGGTGTGATCTCCTCAGTGAGTTTGGTTTTTGGTGGTTGTTCCCCAGACTCCTATTATATCCCTCAGTAGATTCCCCAGTGGAGTTGCTTGGAGTTGCTATTGTGGCAGTTTCTGCCTGTGCAATGAACTCCTTTCCCCAACTGAGACTGATGATTCATCTCTGCAGAGATTTTGTTGTCTTGGACTCCTGGCAGATTGACTGTTCTCCGGTGATCCTGGCTTTCTCGCTTGAGATGTAGTACCGGGTGTTTGATTCCTGGACCTGTTTGTGTTAGATATGTCTGTTTGTCAGCATTCATCAAACATAAACCACGCATATACATGCATAATCATTAACATTCAGATATTCATGTCGCATTCTTTGCCATATATCTTTTGATTGTTGTCTCCTGCTAATTGGTGATATAGATCTCCCCAGTAGATCTCTCCAAGCAGATGTCGGGTGTCTAATCTCTCAATATAGAGTCAGCCCCTTAAGCAGAAAATGTTTATCTTTCCTTCTGCCATTTCCCCACCGAGTTATATCCTCGTGGATGACAGTTGTTTCCGTTTCCTCCCAACGCATATATTGGGACGGGTTTCCCTATTTGAGTTATTTCCTCATTAGGACGAGTCTTGATTCAGTTTGCCTTTTTGGTTCGATCCTGAATTGGCTTTTTTGTGACTGTCTCTTGTGCTTCCCTGTGGTATAAATGAATAGTTGCTCACTAACCGGCACTCATTCATCTTATTCCCCCAGCGGAATTTGTGGCCTTCTACCTACTAACCGGTAGTTATAAGTCCTAGTGTTGTGGTCTTCTACCCAGTAGCCGGTAGTTGTAAATCCTACATCTCTGTTCCCCATCGGAGTCTGCGGTTTTCTACCTACTAACCGGTAGTTGTAAACCCTAATTTCTCCCATTGCCGAGTTAACCGTTGTTGTTCATCCCAGTTGATGACGGTTACTTTTTTGTGGTTTTCTACCCAGTAATCGGTAGATGTAATCCCCTCTTTGACGGTTATCATTATCCAATTTTCGGTCTTGATATTCCCTCCTTCTTGTGGATAATTGCTCCGAATAAGCAATTTTATCCCCAGCGGGTCCTCCTTCATTTACTGTTTGCCGGTAATGTTTGTTGTCCCCTTTTGAATGGTCATCATTATATACCTAGTTTGGTGCCCCGATGCCTTTCTTTTCGGTCGATTATCCTTTAACAACCTACAACCCGGTTACGGATAATCTTCCATGCGAGTATATTATACATGTTCTGACGATAATGGATAATATACCTCATGCGCTCTTCAGTCGAAGTTTTGTCTTTTTCAGTTGAGTAAGATTCGTATTCCTTGTGGAATCGAATGTCCATCCTTTAACAAGTTCGCTTTTGCTCTCTTCCAGGATGATGAGTGTTTTGGAACACACACCAATTCACGATTTCAGTTGATTTATCCTTTAATAACCTATAACCCGGTTACGGATAATCTTCCATGAGAGTATATTATCTACGTTATGACGGCAATAGATAATGTATCTCATGCACTCATCGGTCTAAGCCTGTTGTGTTTCCCCAGTTGAGTAAGATTCGTGTTCCTTTGCGGAATCGAATATTCATTCTACCCCATTCTTGTTTGGATAGTTGCCTTGTTTGCACAATTTATCCTCAGTGAGTCATCTCTCGTCTACCCTGTTGTTGCTGGTAACGATTGTTTCTCCCTTGATTGGCCATCATTACATATCTAGTTTTGGTATCTCGATGCCTTTCGATTTCGGTTGATTTATCCTTTAACAACCTACAACCCGGTTACGGATAATCTTCCATGCGAGTATATTATCTACGTTACGACGGCAATAGATAATATATCTCATGCACTCTTCAGTTGAAGTCTTTTGTTCTTCCTCAGTTGAGTAGCATTCGTATTCCTTGTGGAATCGAATGTCCATCCTTTAATAAGTTTGCTTTTGCTCTCTTCCAGGATGATGAGTGTTTTGGAACACACACTAATTCACGCCTCGGTCGGTCACCTATTATATACCTACTACCCGGTATCCTTGGTGTTCCTTCCTTTCTGCTCCCTATTATGACCTCGGTCCCCTGTGGAGTCAGATTTACCTGAGTTGAAACTTACCTTTTTAGGTCTTCCTCAGATGATTTGGTCGATTGATATCTCTCACCCGTACACCGGTCTTAGATATTCATTCTTCCCGAGCTTGTTGCCCACTAACCGGTAACACCTCATCCTTTTTGCTTCCCCTGGAGAGTCTTTTAGATTTCCCCAGCGGAGTTGTTGTTGTGATTCGTCTTTTGCTTTGTTGGCATATTCCCCAATACATGCATTTTCCCGGGCAGAGTTGACTTGTCAGCTCTTTCCCCAACCCGAGTCTGGATGTTCATCCGAGGTATCCATTGTGGATAGTTTTGCTGTGTTGGCGTTTTCCCCATCACATGCATCTTTGAGTCAGCCTGTGTCTTTCCAGTGGATTTGTTTCCTTTTGGAATTCTTCTCCCCAGTAAAGTCTCCAGTTTCAAGTCGTGTCCTGCTCACGCAGTTTTCTTTTTCTTATCCCCATAAGAGTCCCGTTAGAGCCTCTATTCCATCAGTGAGTGAATTACTCCTATGGATTTTCAATTTCTCCTGATTTCTTTTCTTCTTTGTGGACACATATCCCCATAGAGATAGTTTGTTTTGCATACATACATTTGCATCACGAGGTCTCTCAGGGACCAAAATTTGTCTCTTTGTTGTTATTTAAGCCCATTCTACCTCGTCGAGACGAAGATTTTAACCTTCATTTCTCCGGCTAGAATGATCTTAAATAGGGGCATCTGTAAGACCCCAATTTTGTCCCTAAGATCCCTCATTGCATCATAGCATAGCATTGCATAGCCTCAAGGATAATTTGAGCATCTTGGCTTCCTTGCCCTTTGGTTGGGATCTCCTGTGAGTGGTTTGAGATCACCAGGCATGCTTGCATTGTATATCATTGCTTTTCTTGTTTTAATCACTAACCAAAAGCACCAAAAATATGTCATCTAACATTTGTTTTGAAGTCTTAGCAACCACATGATATCATATGGAGCTTATATGAGCTATGGTTCCATTTTTGAGCAAATTCCCCAAGTGGTAAAGGCTCAAGTTCATCAGGCATTGTCAAGGTCATCTGAGGACCAATAGAATCAACTGTGCAGTTAATTGAAGGCTTTGAGGTGTGGAAAATGATTTGAGACATACCATTCATGTTCAAACAAGGCCTATTCATCATGTCAAACATCTATCTTGAATATTTTGAAGCCATGGCAAAAGTTTCCCAAAATGGAAAGTGACCTGTAATTTCAAGTTTCCAAAAATGGCAAGTTTTTGGTTCACATTCAACTTGACTTTCCAACATCAAATAAGCTTCAAATGGATTTTTGGTGAACATTAAAGTTGAATATCTTTCTCTCCTCTTTTCAAAAAGTCCTATATCATGATCATATGATAATTGGTTGAGAAGTTATGAACAAATGATCACAAAGTATGCATGGAAGTTCAAAATGCCATAACTTTTGATTCAAAACTCCAAATTGGTCCACTCTTTTTGCAAAATGCTCCTTGTGACCAAGAGATTACAAATAAATCATTGCCTTGCATGAGAAAAGATCACATGATCAAGTGTCCATACAAGTGCATTTTGGAGGGAAATTTGGTAATTTGAATTTGGTGGATCACATGAGCAAAATTCCAATCCAATGTTGTTTATTGACTGATTTCAAATGATTTTGAACCTTGCATGGACACTGCTCACGTGCACATTAGCTATGCATAGTCACATTTGCATTTTTTGCATCACACCTCATTTTTCCTTAATCACAATTAACCAAGGCCTAATCCTAATTTCAGCATGATTAAGGGACCATATATAAGCCAAATCTTAATCACAATGAGGAGAAATAAAAGAATTTGGATCAAAATTTCATTTCCCTCTGAATTTTCTCTCTCTTCAATTTTCAAATTTCTTCATACAATTCCTCAAAATTCTTGCATAATCATGTTTATCATGCATCATTGATGAAGAATCATCATCTGGTTTGAAGAATACAGTGCAGATTCGAGCTCCACAAGTGCAAACACATGAAGATGGATTTCTGAAATTGGAGTGAATTGAGGTGGTTTCAGCTAATGTTTCTTGCATCAAGCTTCATAACAAGGTTGAGGAAGAAGATCTGGAAGTTTTGAGGCCTTGAACACGCGAATTCATCCACTGCCATTTCCAAGTAGGTGAAAATCGATCCATTCCTTTTGCTTATTTCTTGCCATGATTATGTAGATCTTGTTGTGCTGATGATTCTGATAGCTTTAGATTGTGATTTGGTTAAGTAATGAGTTAGATATGTTGATTTGAAGTTTTGTTTCCAAAAATGTTTTCCTTCGATCTGCTTGATTCATGATGATTTAGAGGAAATGAATATGATATCTGTGATCTACGTTGCAAGACGGTTCTAACGGTGTATGGTTTGCAAAATTCTGGAAAAATTTCTTGTTGCTCCGCCGTGTACACGGTCAGAGAAGACGGTGGAAACCATCGTGTGCCGCCTTCTGGTTTTGACCTAGGGTTTCTGTCTTAAACGCAGCGTTTCCTTCGCTTTGTGACCGTCCACACGCGGGTTCGAACCTTCGCTTGTGCATTTTGTTTTAAAATTCCATTTGAGCGCTTCTTGATCCGTCCTTGCACGGGTTCGAATCCTAGCGCATGTTTTTGTGTATTTATTTGGTTAAAGGTTCTCGTTATCCTTGCGCGCATCAGTTCGATTCATCGCCATGCATTTCTTCAAATTTCATTTTATTTTCTCCTTGACCGTGCTTACATGTGTTCGATTCTTGGCCTTATGCACTTTCTGATTTTACATCACATTTCATTTTCCACATGATTTTCATTTTATTTCATATTATTTTCATTCAACTTTCAAAAATCATAAAAAATAGTAGACATATCCAAATCGATTCCAATTTTTCTTCACATGTTTGTTTTAATGTCTAGTATTTTTTCATATTATTTCCATGATTTGTGTGTTTATGGATTTTTACTTTGTGAGTTATGATTGAACATGATGCCATATTGATATGCTACACTCATTTGTTTGTAAAATTCTCATAGTTTATCCAATGGATTTGAAATTTGACATGCTTGATCCTAACATTTAATGTGATTTTTTGGCTTTGGTTTGGCATTTTTATCATTTGATATCACTGTTTTGGGCACATGAACATATGGTGTGACAATTTGTGTCATATATTTGATGTTGCATTTGTGCATTTTTATTTACAAATTATTTGAGCTCTTTTGGACCTAATTTTTTGCATGATTCTTGTTCATAACATGTTGAGTTCACATAAAAAAATTCATAGCCATGGGATGCTTTTCTGTTTTGATTTGGATTTTCTATTTTTGATGTCCAATTTTGATCACATTGCTTGCCTTTGCTTTACATTGATGATTTGATGGCTTTGCCTTATGAATTGGTTTTGGTCCTTTTGAGGACTCTTTCTTGTTTGATTGAATGTGCTTCATGTGAAATATTGACTTCTGTTTTGGTCATTTGACTTGCTTTTGAACCTAGTCTTTGCACTAGTTTGTTTTGTACATACTAATTGTGCTTTGTGTTTCAGGTATAAGCATTTAGCCTTGATGGTTGGTGTGGTCTCATTACTTGAGATGCCAATTGCTTTGATCACTAACTCTTGTTGTGTTATAGGTCCATTGATTTGATGAACTCATTTGAGTGCTTGCACTTGTGACTTGCATTGTGTAGATAGTGGAAAGTTACACTGTTGTCTGTTTGGTTTTCTGAATGCAATATTAACTGTTTGACTTTTGTACAGGTACATTAGTTGTTAGATCTTGCTTTAGCTTTGCTTTGGAGTGTGGTTGATACACCACTTAGGTAGCCACTCTTTTACTCCATGTAGTCTGGAAGTCCTGTCACCTTTTTGGCAGGCATTTGGCTGAAGTCCTCCTTATGAGGCCATGTTTGTGATTGTTTACATTTGTGCTAAAGACCTCCAAGTGAGGCATGTTACTTGATAAGTCCTCCTAAGTGAAGAGGCAATTGACAGATAGAAGGGATTACCAATCAATCCTCTGTTATTCAGTGAGTCGTTCATTATGCTCGCACTACGTGCTGATGCTCTTGAACAAGTACCCAAGATCTTGTTTAGTGTCTGTCAAGTGGAATAGGATCCCTCTTTCTGGATCCCTACACTTCCTTTGATTTGAGCTCACCCAGGCCAGGGTTAAGAGCATGAGGTCTAATCCTCATTACCACATTTCATCAGCTTCACCCTAACTCTCAATGTTAGTGGTTAAGAGCTCACAAATCACCTGATACAGTTCGGCTTGTTTGTCGAGGTTGATATGACCCCTCTTGAGTAAAGCCCACCTATTTGATTGAGCCTCTTGTTTGTATATAGAGTGTGATGCATTGTTTTCTCGTTTGCTTTTGCATGTGTGTGCATCTAATGCTTGTTTTGTTTTGAGGAGTTAGATATAAGTCCATATATTGGCATTTTGTTTCCTATTTGTTTTGAGGAGTTAGATATAAGTCCAGCTATTGACATTCTATTTCCGTTTTGTTGTGCAGGAGTTGGATGTAAGTCCATTGATTGGCATTATGTTTCCTCTTCCTGTGGTTCTCTTATGAAACTTGCTTATTGCTTTTACCTTGTGTTGCCTTATTTCAAAGGAACTTACTTGGATCATCTCTATGATCTCGAGAAAGGAACTCCTATTTGTGGTTGCATCCCTTAACCCTCACCCTTTTGCTAACCTTTCTCCATCCTTAACCCAAAACCAAAAACTTTTGTGCAAACATTTGACTTGTTTTCAACATTAGAAACCTAGGCCTTATGCCTCTGATTTTCAAACTTTCTTTTCATAATACTCATTTTGAATTAAACTTTAAGTCAACTTTGACCATCTTTGTGAATACTTCTAATTGGTTAATTCAACCCACTCAATTGCTTTTGTGGCCCTTGTCCACTTCTTAATCTAAATTTTCATGCATTAGCCATATATCTGAATTATCTTAGTGGTTGATGTAAATCTCACATTTTGTCCTTAGTGATTGAATTGTAAGACTTCCCTGCTTATTATAGGGTTAACCCCTCACTAGCATGTTGAAGCTGTTCTCACATGGTGGACTTGTGGTTGTTCAGGTCGAGTTTTCTCCCTTTGATAATGAAAGACCTTAAGGCTTTTGTTTAAAATCAATCCACTCATTGTTTTGAAATTTGTTACCCGAACTACGGGGTTTTGATCCTTATCTTTCATGAGAGGGTACGTAGGAAATGGGTTCATCCATCCAAACACAAAATGTAAATAAACTTGTATATTCTTCTCTCATCTCTTCAATCATGTTTGCACAAAATAATTTCATAAACAATAACCTGTACAACAAGCGTGAAAAGGGCTCCCTAGGAGTACCTAGGATGTTGTGGGTGCCTAACACCTTCCCATGACATAACCAACCCCCTTACCCAGATCTCTGACCCTCTTTTACTAGTTTTGTTTGTAAAACTTTATAGGTTTTTGTTCGCTTTCTAACCATTCCTTTGGATAAATAGAAGTACGGTGGCGACTCGACTTTGTATGATTTACCTTGGATTTAGTTAATATTTCCAATGGTAACGAATACACCGCTACACTCTCCAAATCTGAATTTTGGGTCATTTTCATGACAAATTCATCATGTAACCTTGAGCCAAAGCTACATGATCTTGCTTTATAGGCTATATTTCTTTTTAATCTCACCTTAATCAGAATATTACACAAACCCTTGATGCATTACACAAGGGATTGAGCCATTGACCAAGTCTTGATGCCATATTTGGAAGGTTTTGCAAAAAGCTTCATATCGATTTTGATAAAGGTCAACTTTTCCAACCACTCTTGCATTGAACTTCTAACTTGTTTCTTCTGATCACGCTTAAGCTCTAAACTAGAAGCAACATCCTAAAAGTACCTCTAAACTCCTCCTTTCACTCCACCTTTTCATCATGGCCCATTATGATTTTTTGTGCAAAATGAAACCAAGTCACCAAACTAGCATTCCAATTGAAATTCTGGTATCAGATATGAGATGTCGAAGGTAATGTCACGACACTTATATCTGATTAAAACAAACAAGATAAAGATAAAGAATAGTAATGCAAGAGACACAAGCAATTGTTAACCCAGTTTGATGCAACTCACCTATGTCTGGGGGCTACCAAGCCCGGAAGGAAATCCACTAAATAGAATCAGTTCAAAGACTCTCAGTACACTTCACAAGTTACAGTCTTTTCCACCTAATCTCTACCCGTGTGATTTCTACCTAAGAACTCTTAGATATGAGAACCCACTCACTCCCCCTCAATCACACCTGTGATTATAAACAACAATTACTTATGAAAATAACACACTCTTTAAAGACACACACTTGATCTTCAATCAAGCAGATACACACTTGATCTTACTTAACAACTTCAATCAAGTAGACACACACTTGATCTTACTTAACAGCTTCAATCAAGTAGACACACACTCAAGCTTAAAAGCTTTGAGTGACAAATTACAACTCACAAATCAGACCAATTCAATCATCTATGGATGAATTGAATGGCTTACAAGTCACACGACCAAACAAGACATAAACCCTTATTCTCTCTCAATATTTCGCTATGCATTGGTTGTGCCTCAAATCAGGTTTTTCCATGTCCTATTTATAGAAGCATTCAGCTGGGCTTGGACATCTTGAAAACCCTAAAACTATTTTCCAATTAAATCTTCTCATGACAGCTGATTAGATCTCTTTGGAAAATAAGTAAATCTGGTTGTAATTAATGATTGAATGCGTTTGTAAATCAAATCTTCAGTCATACATAGATTGCCATTAAATGCGCAATCACACAACACATAACATTCACCCTGAATGTTCTATGTACAAATGTCATGACATCGGGTTTGACATCCTGGAACAATCCTGCATAATTCCATTTTAAATATCCAGCAGGTACATAATATCAGATGCCATGACATCGTGTATGACATCCTGAAACAATCCTGCATAATTATATTTTTAAACTCCAGTAGGTACATAGATATCTTTATGTTAAGACATCACATGCAACATCTTTTGAACACTCTTTGTTTTACCAAAATTGCTGCCAACACTTAGAACCAACAAACTCCCCCTTTGGCAAATTTGGGCTAAAACATATATCGGTCCATTTTGTTCACAAGAAAAAACACATCAGCAGTTAAACAACATAACAGCAGTTTAAGCAGCAGCAGAAGCAAACACAATTACTAGCTATAATAGCAACTAGTAATACACACATGCACATGGGTACTTCTTCTCCCCCTAAGTATGTACAACAAAAACATCTTCTTTAACAATAACAGCACCTGTAATAACAACACCTGTAACACTCAGAGTCACCCTCTAACATCTGCTTCAACATCACCTGTGCACTACATCAGACATCTCCTCCAACAACTGTAAACAGAACAGCATTCTGTCTTACATCAACCACATCTCCTTCAACAATAGTTGTTCATCTGTTCAGCTACACCAACACATACATCTCCACACAGCTCCACATAATTAACTGCTCCACATAATCACTTCTCCCCCTTTTTAGTCAAAATAGACCAAAGGTGACCAATTAGACAAAATAAATGTCAATCAGCCTAACAGAGAATGTCACAACAGATGTTATAACATATAAAATGTGAAAACATAAATGTTAGGAGATACAAACCACAATTATACACAGCTGCAATAGCTGAGATAATTATAAATCCATGGAACTCACTAAGAGCCCAAAAATTACATCAAGGCATCAGTAAGGACTGCCACAAATTACAAACATTTCAACAAAAAAACAACAAAACATCCAAGCTTCCAAAATAGCGATAACAACATCCAGAACAGCCAAACTAACACACAATCTTCATAACAGGGGGACCTTCACAGCTTAATTTGAGGAAGTAGCATCTTCTTCACCTTCAGAATTAGAATTGCCACTAGATTGATCATTGGACCTCTCACTTGAGGCATTGGCATCTAAATCCTTGGTTTCACCAGCCTTATCCATCTCTTCCTTCTCTAAACTACTAATGAGAACCTCCAAAGCTTCTTTCCTTTCCTTGGCAACCCTAATACCAGTATCCAGCTCCTTACAAGTTTCCTTCAATTGAGCAATCAACCACCTTGAGAGGTTGGATCCTTCCTTGCAGATGTCATGATAACATCATTGACATGGCTTCCTTCAAACAACTTGTAATGAATGGACAGTGGAGGCTTCCTTCTGCTGGGAATATCACTTGTGTTGAGAATGCCTGGTTGCTGACTTAAGATAATTCCACAGATGATAGATGGAAAGGTAATAGGCAGCTTTATTGTATTAGTGGAGGCATGTCTAACAATTTGTTCAAACATAAACCTTCCAAAATCAAAGTTTAGCCTGGTTCCAATAGCATAGATGATTCTTCCAAGACCATTAGAGATGGTTGAAATATGGTTAGTTGGCACCCAATTGGCTAAACCAATCTTGTGCAAGATGGCATATTTAACAGTTAACTTGCCAGCTGATAGATGCTTCTTAATAGGCCATTCCTTGACTTGGCCAGCAGTAATAGTCCTACAGACTTCATTGTCTGTAGCTTCTAACTTCACACCTCCTTCAAATCGTCTCCCTATGAACTTATTGATTATGGTTGGGGAGAACCTTACACATCTACCTCTCACAAAGACCTTGCAGAATTCCTTGCTATTCTTTTCAGAAATATCCTCTGGGATATTCACAATAAACTCTTTCACTAACCCTTCAAAACATTGGGGAAAAGCAACAACAGTTTTCATCAGACCAGCATTCTTGATTAATTCCATCACTTCCTTCACTTCTACAGCCTCCTTTCCTAGCTCCCTTTCAACAACAACCCTCCTTTGAATGACAAACTTCCACTTGGCAGCACCATCTTCCAGATGGAAAGAGATGTTGTCTAAGTGCACATCTGCCACTTTGGCTGGGGACTTTTTAACAGCCTTCCTTTTAGCAGAGAGATGTCTGGGACATCGTCTTCGACATCCTCTTCAGAGTCAGAATTCTCTTTTACCTTCCTCTTCTTAACCTCAACTTTACTCCATGATTTGGAGGGTCCTACACCAGCAGTCTTCTTCCTAGTTCTGGATGTCAACATCTCAGCCACAGACTTCCCTTTTCTGGTCTTCAATTTCCTAGAAGCACTTGGTTTTACATGATGAACCAAGGTATCCTCTTCTTCTTCTGAACTCTCTTCCTCCAGATTAATAACATTCTCAGCAGTCTCGTGAGAAACATCCACTAGTTTCTTACTAGGCAAGGTTTTACCTAAAGAGCATAATCCCTCAACAGCCACTTCTTTCTCTGATCTAGATGAATCATCATCTTTCCCAGTTTGGGGTTCCACCTCAAGTGAGGGGTCCCTTCTAGACAGAGGGGTAGAAACACCCTTGACTGCATGCCCTTCGTTTAGAATCCTAGTTACTAGGTTCCTAATGGCACGATCTGTAAAGTGCATGTCATCCTTATGAGGAGATTTATCAGGAATGTTACCTTGATTACTTCCAGCCGTGGAAGAAGGGCCAGGGAGGTCGCTTGGAATAACAAAGAGGGGAATAACCTCCAGAATATCTTCATCCCAAAACTCCGTGGAGGGAGTCCTTCCTTTGTGATTGGATTTTGATCCTGAGGATAAGGGATGTTGTGACATTTTGATGGACTTTTGAAAAAAATATCTTTGCCCTAGCAGAGGTTTTCTGAGAAGTAGGATGAATATGGAAATGGTTGTGTTGAGGTAACGTGTGGAAATGGCATAGATACTAGTTCCAATACTAGGTAATGATTTATCATTAATGTGACTCTTTCTTTTAAGTGGGCAGACAATATTTTTATTACCTTTTCCACTCCACTTTAATTGCTATAACTTCACAAGAATCTAAATCCCCAATTTCCCTCTTAAACATTCAAACTGATTATCATCCAAAACCCTTGCAAATTTGTCAGCTAATTGCATTTCATGCTTTAGAGCTATGAATTTGTCTTCCATAAATTCTCTAATTGAGTGATGACAAAAATCAATGTGCTTGGTCCAACTGTGCTGAATAGGATTTTTGGACATAGTTGTAGCACTCAGGTTGTCATAGTACAATGTCATGACATCGTGTGTGACATTGTATTCAGTCAGCAGTAGTTTCAACCAACCCTGTTAAGAACAGCTACTTCCAGCTGCTATATATTCAGCACAAACACCATTTTCATCTTTCAAATGTGTAGGAGCAGGTGTCCTTTCACTCTCCATCCCAATATTCTTAACATTGTTCTTGGCGCTTTTGCTTTGAGATAGACACATAGACCCTTCTATCTGCTTAACTTGTAGCCCAAGTCCAACAAAGCTCTTTCCAACATCAGAATGTATTTGACTAGCAACATGTTCTACCATCTGATCTAACCTCCTACAAAACCCAATATTATCCATATGGAGGAGTTTCAAACTTTTGGAAGTGATGTTATGTCTGAGTTTCTGGTGTGACATTCTTGTCTGACATTTCCCACAGACTTTTCTTTCATCAATCTTCAATTTGGGAGTTCTTCTAGCAGATATACTCATCTTCATCTCTTTAAGATGCAGATGGCTCAAACATTTATGCCATGTTTTCACTTCTTCTTCTTTGACTAAGGTACACTTTAAGGAATAACCAATTTGAGAAATCCATATGTAACAGTTGTCTTTGGTCCTGATTCCTTTCATGATCACTTCACTTCCTTTGTTAGTAATCAGACATTCAGTTTTAGTGAAGTTAACATTTAGACCTTGCTCACATAGTTGACTGATGCTTATTAGATTTGCAGTCAAGCCCTTAACAAGTAGGACATTGTCAAGGTCAGGAACTCCAGGGCAATCAAGCTTACCAATCCCCTTGATTTCACCCTTTGCTCCATCACCAAAGGTTACATAACTCATGGCATGAGGATGAAGGCCAGTTAGCAGGTCTTTGTTTCCAGTCATGTGTCTGGAGCATCCACTGTCAAAATACCAATCTTCTTTGGCTAAAACTCTGAAGGAAGTGTGAGCTATTAAACTTGTAACATTTGTCTTAGGAACCCATTGCTTCTTGTTGACAGTCCTGTGATGTTTGGGTCTTGGTTGATAGTGAGTCTGATGATGAACAGGGCTAGGATAACCATAAAGCTTATAGCAGAAGGGCTTCAGGTGGCCAAATTTTCCACAGTAGTGGCATCCCCATCTTTGGTGTTTCCCTTTCTCCTGTCTTCCCTTCTGATGTTGTGACATATGATGTGACATCTCAGGTTTGCTTTTAATATGGTTGCACTTATGTTTGGATTTAGGTTTGCAACCAGTGTAACTGCACTCAGGCTTAGATTCATTATACCCAATGCCAGATTTGAATCCTGTTATTTGTCCAGTTTAGAGAATCTTGTCTAAGGAGTCAGATGCATTGTTTAATATTCTTACATACTTGGTCATCTCTTCTAGTTTAGAATTCAAGAACATAGCTTCAGTTTTTAACTTGGAGATGGTTTCCACATGTTATGCCTTCTCATTCTCCAGCTGTACTATCACTTTCTTCTGGCTTTCAACTTGTTGACTTTCATCTAGATTGCCATTCAGAACCACTGCTTCTGTTTTTAATTTGGAGATGGTTTCCAAGCGTTCTACCTTCTCATTCTCAAGTTGAGTTATTACCTTCTTCTGGCTTTCAACCTGTTTACACACCTCTGCACTTTTGTGACACAACTTTCTGTAGGTAGTGGAAAAATCTTCAAAGGTTACTTCATCATCACTTGAGTCTTCCTCAGAACCCCATCTTCCAGTCAAGGCAGTCACCAGATTTGCAGACTCTTCTGTTTCACTCTCATCAGACCAAGTGGCAGTAAGACTCATCTTCTGTTTCTTGAGGTAGGTTCCACATTCAGTTCTAATGTGTCCATACCCATCACATTCATAGCACTGTACTTCTTTTCCTTCTTTGGGCTTATCATCTGACCTTGTTCTTCTTCCAGCATTCTTGGATTTACTGATGTCAGATGTGATGTTCTTGACATTAGCCTTAGATCTAACATCCATCTTTTTCAACAGTCTGTTGAACTGTCTTCCCAACATTGCTACATCATTTTCCAGATCTTCATCAACATCCTGACCATTTTCCTCCTATGTGTTTGACATGAAGGATATGCTTTTGGTTTTCTTTTCATATCCATCACTCATTCCCATCTCAAATGTTTGGAGGGACCCAATTAGCTCATTAACTCTCATATTGGAGATGTCATGAGACTCTTCTATGGCTGTCACCTTCATAGCAAATCTCTTAGGGAGTGACCTTAGTATTTTTCTTACTAATATTTCATCTGACATCTTCTCTCTCAGGGCTCCTGAGGCATTAGCAATTTCAAGGATACTCATATGAAATTCATGAATATTTTCATCTTCTTTCATCCTTAAATTTTCAAACTTGGTGGTGAGCAGCTGTAGTCTAGACATCTTTACCCTAGAGGTGCCTTCATGAGTGGTTTTGAGAATGTCCCAAGCATCTTTAGCCACCTCACAGTTGTTTACCAACCTGAAGATATTCTTGTCTACTCCATTGAATATGGCATTCAATGCTTTAGAATTTCCAAGGTCTAGATCATCCTCCTCCTTTGACCATTGTTCTTCAGGCTTCTTGTCAGTTGTGGCTTCTCCTTCCTTAGTAATTTTTGGATGTGTCCAGCCTGTTAACACAACCTTCCAAGCCTTATTATCCAGAGATTTTAAGAAAGCTACCATTCGACGTTTCCAATAGTCATTGTTAGATCCATCCAAAATTGGTGGCCTGTGAACAGATCCTCCATCTCTCTCCATTGTACGAGAAAGAATTGTCCCTAGATCCCACCCGAACCAGTGCAGGATGCCTGCTCTGATACCAATTGAAATTCTGGTATCAGATATGATATGTCGAAGGTAATGTCACGACACTTATATCTAATTAAAACAAACAGGATAAAGATAAAGAATAGTAATGCAAGAGACACAAGCAATTGTTAACCCATTTCGGTGCAACTCACCTACGTTTGGGGGCTACCAAGCCCGGAAGGAAATCCACTAAATAGAATCAGTTCAAAGACTCTCAGTACACTCCACAAGTTACAGTCTTTTTCACCTTATCTCTACCCGTGTGATTTCTACCTAAGAACTCTTAGATATGAGAACCCACTCACTCCCCCTCAATCACACTTGTGATTATAAATAATAATTACTTATGAAAATAACACACTCTTCAAAGACACACACTTGATCTTCAATCAAGTAGACACACACTTGATCTTACTTAACAACTTCAATCAAGTAGACACACACTTGATCTTACTTAACAGCTTCAATCAAGTAGACACACACTCATGCTTAAATGCTTTGAGTGACAAATTACAACTCACAAATCAGACCAATACAATCATCTACGGATGAATTGAATGGCTTACAAGTCACACGACCAAACAAGACATAAACCCTTATTCTCTCTCAATATTTCGCTCTGTATTGGTTGTGTCTCAAATCAGGTTTTTCCATGTCCTATTTATAGAAGCATTCAGCTGGGCTTGGACATCTTGAAAACCCTAAAACTATTTTCCAATTAAATCTTCTCATGACAGTTGATTAGATCTCTTGGGAAAATAAGTAAATCTGGTTGTAATTAATGGTTGAATGCGTTTGTAAATCAGATCTTCAATCATACATAGATTTCCATTAAATGCACAATCACATAACACATAACATTCACCCTGAATGTTCTGTGTACAAATGTCATGACATCGGGTCTGACATCCTGGAACAATCCTGCATAATTCCATTTTAAATATCCAGCAGGTACAGAATATCAGATGCCATGACATCGTGTATGACATCCTGAAACAATCCTGCATAATTATATTTTTAAACTCCAGCAGGTACATAGATATCTTATGTTAAGACATCACATGCAACATCTTGTGAACACTCTTTGTTTTACCAAAATTGCTGCCAACACTTAGAACCAACACCAATTGAACCAAGATTGATTTGTGCAAGTTACATGAACCATATGGAGCCTCTATAAATAGAGAGACAAGCCTCATAATTCAACACACCAGAATTGGCACAAAAACTCCATTGTAGCAAATTCTCCAAACCTCAAAGTTCCAAATTCCATTGTGCTTGTGTTTTCTCCAAACCAACACTTCTTTAACAACCCTACCATTATCTTCTAAATCATATTTTCATAACTTTCAACTTGATTTGGAAAGGAAGAACCAAGCACCCTCAGCTCAAGTCAGGCATTCAAACACCTTCCTAGAGGTGTAACAAAGTTGTTCAGATCATAAAATCACATCTGGAACACCCCTACTCCAAAGGACGATTTTCATTTTTGAGGTATGTATTCATTTCTTCAATTTATGATTTAAGGAAAAAAATTCCATCATTCTTGTTACCATTACACTTGCTAATATATCAGGAACAAAACCCCTATGATCATTGGTCTTAGTTGGTGATGTTTTGAATTTAATTTTAAATTCAATTTTTAGGGTTCATATGCATTTTGTTTGATTTCTGGATATTTATGAAAAATAAATGAAATTGGTGAGTACCATTAGATTCTTTGCGAAATTCTAAGCAATTTTGGTCTTTACAACTTTTGATTTCGTTAAGAATTGAGAGAGTTAGAGTTTTAACAATAAGTGAAAATGGTGGAAACTATGGACTACGAGATGAATGAGGAAGATGAATTTTGGAGCCATTTTTAAATTTTAAAAGTCACTTTAATATATATTTTAATTGATGTAACTGAATACATGAATTGGCATTGTGCCCTAGTGGTAAAACATTGGTTTGTTAAGTTATGGGGCATGGGTTTGAATTTGGGCAGTGTAATGATTTTTTATTTTCACTTGTTAAATATTCATTTTTCTTCATAACTTCAAATATCCATAACTTCATGATCCCTTAACATTTTTGACTCATTCTTTTTGCCACGTGTTCATGAGAATGTCTATTTTATGATGACACCAAAAAAATCCCAAACATATTATTTATTTCACCACTTTTGATTGGATGGAAAACATGTGTTTTAAGTATTTTTTAAGGCTCCTAATTGATTCTTTCGGCTTATGTCTTATTTGTTCTTGATGTTGAAAGTTTGCATGATTAAAGCACACTCTTTTAAATGTTGATTGTTATCCTTAACATGTTTGAACTTGATTATTTTCATACAATGTATCAATTGATTCACCTTAAAAACATGTTTGAATGAATGGTTAGGAGGTGAATAGGTTTCCACTTAAGTTTGGTCTTATCATGAACTTTGATTCAAGTATAATGTCTATTTTGTGAAGACTTATAATGTGATGCATGTTTGAACTAAATTTATTCATGTTGTGTTTACCCTGTACCAATGAATGCTTTTACCATGTCAAGTATGATTTTGTCTTCACCATCAATATGTTATGTCTTGTGATGTTGTGTGAAACTTCGTCATGTCTTGTTTATGCATATCTCAATGCCTAAAAAACCATTTTTAATATTGTCATTCATACCTTGTGATTGCCATTATATTTAGCCATATATTTGTGCCTTAATGTTCATGCATATTCGACCTTGTTATTATCTATATCCAAGGGAAAGGAATCATGACATTTTTGTCATTTTGCATGAGTGTGTTCATCTGCATTCTATACAACTTTGCTTCCCCTTAATCCAAAAATTTCTAGATACAATCTTAGGTTCCCCTCAATGTAAACCTTAGGATTCTATCTCTCTCTCCTTCTTATAACCATTTTTATAATAAACTTTGACTTAGGTAATTGTTTTCCCTTTTATTTCTTAATCAAATGCTTCAAAACACTTAAGCATATTCAAATATCTTTTCATAAGACGTAAAAAATACAAACTTAATTCAAACCCTTTTTCCACTTTGGCTTTTCCATGTTTAAAACCTTTTCATAAAAGGATTAGACATGAGTCATCCCTAGTTGAGATTTAAATATCCTACGGCATAACATTGTGGAAATTGATATTGATTCTTTTCCATTTGGAAGAGGTATGTGGCATACTTGTGGTGGTTTAAAAGTGAGTTTTCTCCTTAAGATGACAATTTGTCTTTTTCTCATAAATCAACTCCAACATGTTCCTTCTTACTTTTGAACCTGAACTACGAGGTTTTGATCCTTCACGGGTACGTAGGCATAAGACTCAATGTCTTTCCAAATCATCAAACAATAAAAAATGTTGTTTTTCTCATCTCCCCAATCAAATAGGAAACAATTTTAAATCAAATACATATATCTAAAAGGTTCCTGTAGAGTACTACAGATGATTAAGGTGCTGATACCGTCCCTTTTCATAACACACCCATGTACCTTTAGAATCTCCCCCTTTTTGCTTAGCTTAAGTTTAATCTTCTAGCTTTGCATATACATATTGGGTTTATTTTTGAATCTTTTCCCTTTCCCTTTGATAAATTAAAGTCCGGTGGTGATATTTTGATTCATGATTCAAGTCTAATCAATAGCTTGGTCTCCGATTCTTCACCGCTACAATGGCATAAGGCCAAAGTTTCCAATTTGCAATAAGGTCTAAGTTTAGAAATCACAAGCAAAGAAATTTTTGAAAAGGGGGGAGAGATTTGAAATTTAAGAAGTGGGAGCAGATGAAGAGACTAATCCTAAGCAGAAATTTAAAAGTTAATATTTGAAAAGATTTGACCAATGGGATGCAATCCAACAGACAAGAATGTCATATAGAATCCCACTTTCCCTTTGGACTTTAAGTCAAGCAATATCAATAGGAAAGTAGCAAAATGAAGAGCAAGGCATCAAATAAAGATAGCCACATCCAAGCAAGCAACTTCATAGTCTTCTTCTTCTCATGTATCAGATGACATACTCCTTGATTGGCTTAGAATAAGGCATTAGACACAGGTTTAAAGTAACACTTGTATCAAGACCATGTAGCAGATGAATTCATGTGGATCCCAATACTTGCATCAGATGAAAGCTCAAATCACAATAACTTGGTTTCAGAAATGTTGGCATTGGCCAAGTCCTTTTGCACAGGGAATGTGGCCTAGTTCTAAATCCAAGAGTTCAGATCAAATCCAGCAGTCCATACAAACATTTTTTAGGGGTTTTCGTTGTTTATTAAGTATTTTAAGGTCCTAAGACCACAAACACAAGCAAAATACACAAACAAATATATACAATCACAATATATGGCTCAAGTGAGAAAAGTGAAAATGGCATAAAGAAAAACAAGTTAAATGAAATGGTAAATGGCTTGAATTTAAATTGAATAAAGGAAATGACTTGAAATTAAAAGCAAGGATAATAAAAGTTAGTCACATGTTAGTTGATTAGATGTCAGTGGTGTTTTTCTTTTCAATTGATTAAGTCATTCTTTGGAGAACACTTAACCCTCTATTCACAAGCATGGATCCTTGAACCAAGACATCTTCCATAGAAAGGAAAAAAGGCCAAGTTTAAACACAATACCATGAAATGGGGGAGACTTACAATCTCACTTACTAGAATGTTATGCCTTTAGGGTCAAAATTTAGCAATGCCTATCACATGCCCATGCATCCATGCAAGCAAGTTACTATTTTTTGAAATCTTGAATCAAGTGTGCAATTAGCAATGCCTTGGCTATAAATAGAGACCCTTGCCTTCAGAAATAAGGATCCATGCGCGCCAGCTTTGAATCCCCGACTCCAAACCCTCTCATTCAAAGGATAACCTTGAGGATTTCCATTGGAAATCGAGTTTGAATCTCCATTGTTTTGAGATTCAAATCTCCCAGAGTCCTGCTTCCTTTTTGATTCAATTCCATTCTATCAGGTGTCCAGAGCAAGGCCAAGAGCAATTGGAAGCATGATTGTTTTCATCCAGACCTACAGTGAAGGTGAATTTTTCAATTTTTCATCTCTTTGATTCTCACTCAATTCTCCATAATTCTTCTTGATTTTTGGATGTCTGAAGTCCTACCAATATAGGCAACAAGATTGAGTTGCTTTGAGGTCAAATCGATGCAACTCAGATCATGATCCTCAAATTTCAACTCCCTGTATCTTTCAATATACTTGGAGTTATGAGAAATTGAGGCCAAATTCGAACTCTTGAGCATTTTTACATTAAATTCATGCCCTCCTTTTTTATTTTGGTGATGGTTGAAGGTGGACTAGTCCGGTGAGGTCCACTAGAGAAGAAGACCGGAGTTACAGCTCCGGCGATGCGTTGGCGTGTCTCAGAACCATAAGATCCATCCATTTTGTTTTAATCTTAAGCATACAAAATGATTACGCGCGCTCTGATCTACTTGATCTACAACCTCAATTAATGAGGCAGATCAAGTGGTCCACGTTTTTTGCTATTTTCTATTTTTTGATTTAATTGACTTACTTTCATTAATTCATATTAATTTTAATATTGATCCAAAAAAATATGAGACTTTCACCACAAAAAAAATAAATAAATTTGTCTTTCATTTTCTGAATTAAAATTATTTTTTGGATCATTATTAATATTTTTCATGATTTAATTTTTTGTGTGAATATTTTTAATGGTTTAAAAATACTTTTAAGTTTCCAAAAATTATGTATTTTTTCTCCAAAGTCCTTTTCCTTGTTTGACCTATGATAAATCTCATGGCCATTTATTTGGTGTTTTGATGAGGTTTTAGGATTTTGATCAACCATAGTTTAATTTAATGCATTTTTTAATTGATTTTAATTGTTTGATTGCAAAATAAATTGTGTTGAGCTTTTGATATATACTTGTTGAGTTTGACTTGTGTTGTTGGGTCTTGGTCAAGGTTGATTTGTCTTTGTTGAGTTAAAATCATTGAATTTAGGGGATTGCTGAAATGGACATTTCATCTCCCAAAATGAATGAATGACTTTAATTTGATAAAAGTCCTCCTTTGACCAATTTGTGTTGATCTCATTCCCTCTTCCTCTTCATCTTAATCCCATTCTATCCCTATCCATTTCTTTGACCTATGATATCTCTATATCCTAAGGCTAGTTGATTACAAAATCAACATAAGTATGGATGAGATTAGGGCCACCCCTTTTGCCATTTTCTTTTAAGTGTGGTATGTTTTAGGAGTATGGTTCATAATATCATATCTCTAACATGCATTAACACTAAAATTTCTATTGCCCGACCTCAAATATTTGTGACTTCTTCATAAGTCCAATTACGATTGCTTAACATAGCGCTAAATTTTGACCCAAAGGCATAGCATTCTAGTAAGTAAGACTGTAAGTCTCCACTTTTTCATGATATTGTGTGGAAACTTGGACTTTTTTCCTTCCTTTGGAAGATGTCTTGGTTCAAGGATCCATGCTTGTGAATAGTTGGTTGAGTGTTCTCCAAAGAATGACTTAAACAAAACAAAAGCAAAAGCAATACTAACCTTTAATCAACTAGCAATTAACATTTAATTTCAAGCCATTTACTTTTATGCATTTTAATTTAAAGTCTTTATTCATTTGCCATTATTCATACCATTTAACTTGTTTACTTTAATGTCATTTTCACTTTGCTCACTTGAGCCATACTTTGTGATTATATTGTGATTGTATATACTTGTTTGTATTTGTGGTCCTTTGACTTGAATGTACATAATAACAACAAAAACTCTAAAAGACATTTGTGTGGACTGTTGAATTTGATCTAAGACATTGGACTTAGAATTAGGCAACACTCCCCATGTAAAAAAGACTTGGCCAATTCCAACTTTGATGAAACTAAGTGCTTGTGAATTGAAACTTCATCTGAAGCAAATATTAAAGATCCATTTGAGTTCATCTGCTACATGGTCTTATTGAACCTGTTACTTTGAACATATGCTTAATGCCTATCTCTGAAGTCATCTGATACATGGGAGATTATGAAGAAGATTATGGAATTGCTAAGCTTGGATGTGGCTATCTTTATTTGATGCCTTGCTCTTCATCTTGCTATTTGTGTATTGATACTGCTTTATTCTAAAGTCCAAGGGAAATTTGGGTTTCTATATGACATTCTTGTCTATTGGATTGCAGCCCATTGGTCAGATCTTTTCAACTCTTAACTTTTAATTTTTGCATAGGATTAGTCTCTTCATCTCCTCCCACTTCTTAAACTTCAAATCTCTCCCTCCTTTTAAAAGCTTCTCTTGCTTGTGATTTTTAAACTCAGACTTGATTGCAAATTAGAAACTTTGGCCTTATGCCATTGCATTTTTAAACTCTTTTCCTAATCAAATTTGTAAATGAACTTAACTATACTTGACTTAAAATTTCAAAAGACAAAAAGAACTAACACTCATTCAAACCTTTTTGGGCATTTTGTGCATTTGTTAAAATTAATTTTTTTTAAAAGCAATGCATTCACTTTGAAATTGATACTACGAACTACGAGGTTTTGATCCCTCATTTTATGTTAGTACATAGGCACAAGTCTGAAGGTCTTGTCAAACACAAAAATATAATTAATGAATTATTTTCTCATCTCTCCACTCCATTTATTGCAAACATCATTTTGTAAAAAAACATATATGCACACAAAAAGGGCTCCCTAGGAGTACCTAGGACACTTTGGATGCTAACACTTTCCCTCTGTGTAACCAACCCCCTTACCTGTAATCTCTGGAATTTTATTAGTTTTGATTTGAAAACTCCTTATCTTTTGGGTTTTGTTCGTACTTTTCCCTTTTCCCTTGGAAACAATAAAAGTGCGGTGACGACTCTGGTTTAATTGATGTCTAGCTTATCCATAGCTTGATGGTCATGAATTTACCGCTACAGAAATTAAGTGGCGTCTCTGTTACTCAGTAGTATCTAGTGGGTTTAGCCTACTTTTTGTTTGTATATAATTGTATATTTGATGTTTGTATATTTATTTGTGTGATATAATCTGCTTGTTGTGCTTGGTGGTCTCTGAGTGGTGAGATAAGTTCTAACCCGAACCTGAGTGCAATTAAGATATGAGGATGGTATAGTCATGTTAGACTTGTGTGGAGTAGTCCTTAACAAGTTGGCTTGAGATCTTTCTACTCAATGGAGACCCTTTTGGAGTTATGAATGTCACACAAGTTATTTGTGGTTAGGCATTACTTTCTCTGATTTGGGGTCTGAGAAGCTGAGGACCGTAGAACATTTAACCCCTCTTTTCCTATTTAGGACGTAGTGCGGAAACTGTTCAGGTGTAGACTTTATAATAGTTGTTACGCGATACTACACTCAGACGAGTTTCTCTTGAGAATATTATGGGTTGATGAGTCAGTCATCCTAGCATGTAATATCCGATAAATGGAATTAAGACTATGGGAACTTTTTAGAACATGATCTACAGGTTTTATCCTTAGTACACTCCTTTAGGGTGGTTCTTACCCAGACTCCATGCTCGTGACTCACAACAAACCCTTGATTCTTGTTTGATCCAATCAAGTCTTGTTAATATCAATGGAACTTGAGTGTCGATAAGGGGAAAACCATAATCCACCAAAATGGATGATTGATCTTGACAATGACTTGATTCATCCCTTGACCTTTGTTTGTTTGCCTTGTGTGTGATCCCTTATTTGTGATTGTTGCATTCATGCGCATCATAACATTCATCACACAAAAAATAATTTCAAGGAACTGAGGCCTTATTTGAAAATATTTTCAGACCATGGATTGTGGACGAAGGAACACTAAGAAGTACAGTTTTAGATGTCCAGATTTGAAAGAGTTAAGGAAGCTATCATCTTTTGTGTTATATTTGTTCGACTTCAAACAACGTCATGGGAAGCTTCTATCTGTGTTATCTACTGATTTGGTTGAAGGACTCTTGAGTGTGTTGGTTCATTTTTATGTTTAGGGTTTCCTTAATGCTAACTATGGGTTTGGTTCGGTGGTAAGAAAGAAAAAAGTCCCTAAGCTTAGTAATGTCTACTGAGGGATCATGCATTGGACCCATAAGTACATGGTTTTTACCAGAAATGGAATATGGGATTAGTATATGAGATTTGAAGATTCAGAGATTTTCCTCTTCATGTGGTGGTTCTGGGACATACTCTTGATTCCCAACAAGAAAAGAATATTGAATCTTAGTGTCTAAAGGAAGAAAGTCCTTGGATTCTTCGGTGTTATTTGCTTTGGAAGCTATTGTTGAGGGTGATGGATTGCTTTCTTGAAGGAAAAAAGTTTTTTTTAAAGAGAGTTTATGAATGACAATAAAACGAAAAGAGAAGAAGAGAGAAAGAAAGGGTATTTATAATGAAGGAAAAGAAAACTATTTAGCTTTTTTCTTGACACATGGCGCCAACTTTGATGACATGTGCCATATTGTTAGATATGGAATCGAAGCGATTTTCTAAACCTATCCATGCCACCCTAAAAGAACGGAGTCATGATTAATAGTTATGGGATTGTGGGAAAACGTATGTTTTCGAGGTGACGGTTGATGGAAAGGTCATGATGTCCATGACATTAGCGAACTAGGTGAAACAATGTCAAAGAAACTCAAAAAATGCCCATATCTCCTTTTAGTCGAAAAAGGCCTTTGGCGAGGGGGGGGGGGGGGGTAATTTGTTAGCTAGGATTTTCGACAGGGTCAAAAATATCAACATAATGAGAAAACTTGGAAAAAGTTGGAAGTTTAAAAGGACATTTTCGACATGTAGTGTTAGCCAAGGAAGTTGAATTATCAAGATGAGAGATAAAGATTTGGACTTAGTATTTTCTGAAAAGAAATATTTCTTCTAACATTTCAAATGGAAATATTACTCAAGATTTCGACATCAGCGAGACACGTTGACCAACAGTATTTTGGAGCGAAGAAGTGTTTGTTCAAAATGAGTAACTACTTCTCAATCTATCCCAGAGAACACATGGAGGATATTTTAGAAGCGAAAAACGTGCAGAAATCTACACTGAGAGTGCTAAGGAAAAGAATGTTACAAAACAATTATTTTACACTTGTATAAATAGGAGTTATAGCATTAGGATTCAACGTAGAGAGAAACGAGTTTCACTGAGAAAAATATATGATTTATGAAACACCATTTCTTTTCGAATGCAAATTATTTTACTTTATTTTATTTTATTTGTTAATTTGCTTTCATTTCTCTATTAATTTCATTGTTACTTACATTCACTTTTACAAAGTTTTCCCTTTATCATTATCGAAATTCCTTACATTTCCAAACAATTTACCCTCTTTTGCATTAACTTTACTCAAAGATTTTGACCAAAGTTAAAATCCTTCACATTCCTACACTAAACTATAAGAAAACTTTTTGCACTATGTCCTAGGATTAACTGGTTGATCCTGTAAGTAACCTTCAATAAGAGACTAGCACTTGTTTACCAAATTTCACAGTAAACATTAGCCTTCTAGTAAGTTTGAATTGTTTTAAAATATGGAATGATAAATCATGGTAGGATTTAGTATAGGTAAGGATAATATTGTTGTTTAAGACTTAGCACAAAGGATACACTGCATGTATGAAAATAAACACACAAAAGTGCATAAAAATGCCAATGTTCATAATAAATAAGTTCTTGTGCCCGAAACTGGAGGAACAATTAGATGCCTTCACCATTCGTAACAGGTTGGACACATTAGAAGTTGGATCTCACCAGGTGAAAAGGCGGAGCTTCTAGCAAAACTTAGCAATAATAAAAACACATGTGTATGCCTGAAGTTTAAATGAACAAAAAGTATAAAGCCGAACAGTCAATCCCCCCTTCTGAAACTGAAAGAAATGTATTCTTGGACCATATGATAAGAGAACCAAACTTGGATTTAGGCTAGTTATCTTAACTTAAGAGTACTTGCATGATAGGCAACATAAGTAAGAGCACACATACACCCCCCATCTGAATAGTAACAAGACTGAGTTGTGCCAATCTTTAAAAACAGTCCTTTCAGATAAATTCTGAGTTGATTGTTAATTTTCTTGTTAGAATAGGAAATGTTGGACAATGGAGTTTCTTTGTTCTTACTTGTCACATCACCTGAGAATAGATAATGATTCAAGTTTGGGGGCGTGATAATCCATATTTTATGAGTTATTGCAAGTCCTAATATTTGGATATTTATATTTTATTTATCATTAAGTAGTTAAATTCATTACATTATTTGTTTTTAGAGTAGTTTGTTAAGAACACAATAGGTCCTCTCTTTTGTAGTTTTTATGTGTTTGTTGCTTTTTGAAAGGTTAGTTCTAAAGAGGTTAGGCAAGACAATCGAGGACAACAACTAAGAGCCAAAGGAAAATATAAGGCTGGAAGCAGTTAAGAGGAAAAGAGAAACAACAATTGCATTCTTAGAGCATATGTGGAAGCAATCTGCATTGGAAGGATAATATCAAAGCCTCTAGAAGACAAAAGATAATACGTAGTTCACCCACTATGCGCTCCATGCAGCAAAAAGGACAAGCGCCGCCTGCACCTTTGTACTAGAAGTCTGCCACGCTACACCTTGTTCCCTACTACTGTGTGTACCTGATTTCCATGTTGTACGCATCATAGAAAAATGAGGGAACTTTGCTGATTTTATCTTGGGCCTGATTTGATTTATTCTCAATCCCATGATTTAAGACAAATGAAAAAAAAAACTAGCTGAAACACCTATAAAAGTAACTTTAGAAGAATGAAGAAAGGAGTTCAGCATCTGTTAGAAACATTCATATAAAACAAACCAGTGAGGATAAGAGTTGAGTGAAAATGAAGTTTCTTATTTTCACCATCTCCAGTGCTTACTGCTGAATCTAGATGCGACAAAATTTGTCTCTTGTTGATTATCCATTACAAGAAGACAAGATGTTACTCTTACGTTGTTATTCCTTTTTCAATTTGTGTTTAAGAATGGTTAGCTTACAAACCAACATTGTAGTTTGTACTCAGCTTATTATGAGCTAAACCTTTGTTCGTTGAGTAATGAGAAGTTGATATAATGTAGTTTAATGTTAAGTGATGTGTTGTTAATAATTTGTTTTATCATGTGTTAATATGCAATAAATCTATTTCTTTGATTTATCAACTTGGAAAAAGATAAAAACTTTTGTTGTGAGAGATCCAACATCAAGCGAATTTCATGCTAAAAGCGGTTTAAAATAGTATGATAGGGATATTCACTAGAATAACTTCTTAGAGATAAGTAGCTACAACCATAAAGAATATTTGGAGTAAAAACATATATGTTTTAGGGTTACAAATGAGGTACAGAGATTTGTCCCCTTGTCCTAAAACATATGCTTTTGATGTTGTAAAGATACATCTTGAGATCACTTTCTGGCCTTTCCTGGCATGATACAACATATCATGTACACATTTTTAGACGATAGGCCTAGATCTAGAAGGGATGGTGAATAGATCCCAAGTTAAAAAAATTATTTGAAACTTTGATTTAGAAATTTTTGGTGCGGAAGCACGTTTCAAATATTTCTCGGATTCAAAATTGTCTAATCGAACCTACTATTGAAAATCCCAGATATGCGTAATACTACTAATAGAATATTAATAATCCAGAAGTCAATAAATAACTATTGAGCACACCTAATTGAATACTCTACAATAGTAAAAGTCTATCTCCAACGATATCCACACACAAAAAGCTAAGTCAAACAATTTGTCGAACACTTGGTGTGCGAAAAACAAAGTTTGGAATTTTATATGGTGTTTGTTTTTCTAAGAAATCTAATCACAACCAATTGGTCAATGATCAATACAACAAACACAAGAATCAAAATGTAATCAAAATTATGATCCAAACTATGTTGATCGAGTGATTAAAGCAATCGAAAATTTGCAAGTCGAAAAATAAAAGAGATTGAGAGAAATAGATAGTACGTAAGGATTTGTTTAGGTAGTTCCTCAATTGACCTCACTATGGGTACGTCTGCCCTTAATTCGAATTCAAATTTACATATTAATATAATAAATCTTACTTTACAAATGTATGAATACAAGAGGTGAGAGATCAAATCCCATAAACCCTAAGTTTGTTCTTGACTCTAGCACCTCCCAAAACCTTGATCAAACATTGATCATGTCATCAACAATGTCGCTTAAATTCACATGTTGTTTCTACTTACTTGCATGACCTCCTTGTCTCAAGGCTTTCACCTGGCTGATTAGTCCCAAGCACACACTTGTTGAACCCAAGATTTGTCAACACGATCCACCGTTTCACGCTACTCCCTTGTCGACACACCTAGTCTCAAGGATTTCACTCGATCAGATCTGAATTGCACAATCTTGTCAAAAACCTTCAAACCCTAAAGATCTTGGAGGAAAACTGCAAACCGGTTTTCTTATCTGAATCCCTCAAAGATCACAACCCAATATTCTCGGTGCAATAAACCTAATTAGACGTTATCAATCCTAATGTAGATGGCACCCAATTAAAAAACGATATGTGTAGTTTAATTGTGTGTGTGCATAGATTGAATTGAAGATGATGAGATGCTTTGAAGTCCTGGATTAATGTAGGATTTACTCACTCTAAAAATCTTACTAGAGAATGATGCATGTATCAAGCATTTATATGTGTGAGACTCATAAGAGTCAAAAGGAATGCAAAAGGGAAAGGAAACAAATGCAAATTTTCAAAACATTTAGTCAATAGGTCGACCTATATGAGTCATGTGTCGAACTATTCAGGTCATGTCTCGACCTGTTGGAAGCATGTGTCGAACTGTAAGGATATGTGATGCCTATAGGTCATCTTGAAGACTTGACACATAAGACATAAGCTACAGGCTTTAATATGCAGCGTATGTGTCGGCCTCTACCATCTATGTGTTGACCTGAACTTTAAAAAAGGCATCTATAGGTCGATCTATAATGAGGATTTTTCACTTAAATTAAGTTTCTCATGCTCGACACATTATTTTGATGCACAAATATTTTCCAACCCATTTCCAATGATGTTGACATGCTTCCTAATGCAAGAACGCTAAAATGCACAATTAGACTCAGATGATACCTTCCAATGTACATAAACTATATTTTCTTGTTATGACATCATGCAAAACATATATAAATGGAAGAGGCACTCACATATTCCCCCTTTTTTATAATGGAAAAACATGAGACAATGCGTTCTTGAAAAGCTCCCCCTGAATGTATGCATCATATTTCACCCCCTTTGACAACATCAAAAAGAGACCAAGGAAACAATTAGAAGAATCACATATATACAATAGAGGATACAGAGGCAGATTGCAGAGATAAGAAATATGCACACATATAAACAACATACATGATAACACATAAAATAAATAAACAGCACAATAATAACATTAACCATAAGTACTTGATACCATAACCATTGTCTAAATCCAAACATTTATAGATCCATTATTAATACATAAACTAAGAGCCAAACAAACCATAATCCAAAAAGCTCATGCATAAAGACATTAAACATGAATTAACAAAATGCAGAAAGACTCAAGACTCAAGACACCCAACATAACCGGACACCATAATACCAATCTCGCAACACATCATTTAAACACTAATCTATAGTCTCCCACATCCTCTTGGTGCACCCCTTTTCCATCTATATCTGTCATTGCGGTATTGAGAATCAATAACATCACACATTTCCCTATAAAAACTCTCATAACTATGAGAATCATCGTTATGTACAAAAATAATGTGATTGATTCTATCTAAAATGGCTTCATGATTTGCATTCATGTTAGTGTGTAAGGACACCAATGCCTCAACCACGTATAAAGCAAAAGCCTCAAAGTTGGAATCTTGAGTGGAAAAATGTTGTTGCATCAGATGGTATTGTTTTGTTTATATAGCCTCAAATGTGACTCGCCTTCAACACTCGTTAGCATAATTCTCATCTTGTTGTACCGACATATTTTGAAGCATAGTAATAATGATGGCAGTGCCAGCAGAATTAGCACCAGAAGTTGCACCATGATGATCTCCAATAGGTGTGTCATGCATCATAGCATATTCTTCATGGAGATTTTGTTGATTCCCAGTGTGATGTTCATCCTCCATATGAACGCCTTCCTGTAGCAGTAAATTCATGATCATCAAGCTATGGAGAAGCTAGAGATCAAATAACAAGAGTCGCCACCGCATTTTTATTGTTTCCAAGGGAAAAGGGAAAAAGTACGAACAAAACCCAAAAGTAAGAAGTTTTCAAATCAAAACTAATAAAATGTTAGAGATTACAAGTAAGGGGGTTGGTTACACGGAGGGAAGGTGTTAGCACCCAAAGTGTCCTAGGTACTCCTAGGGAGCCCTTTTTGTGTGCATATGTATTTGGTATAAAATGATGTTTACAAACAAATAGAATGGGGGGATGAGAAAATAATTCATTAATTATATTTTTGTGTTTGGCAAGACCTTCGGTCTTGTGCCTACGTACCAACATAAAAATGAGGGATCAAAACCTCGTAGTTTGTGATTCAAATTTTAAAGTGAATGCATTGCTTTTAATAAAAATTAAATTTGAAAGGCACCAAGGCCTAAAATGGTTTGAATGAGTTAGTTCTTTTTTACTTTTTTTTGAAAATTTAAGTCAAGTATAGTTAGGTTTATTTACAAGTTTGATTTAAGAAAAGAAGTTTGAAAATACAATGGCATAAGGTCAAAGTTTCTATCTTTTTGCAAAGTGGTCAAAGTTTAGAACAAAATAAGTTCAATCAAAGAAGATTTTTGAAAAGGAAGGGAGAGATTTTGAATCTAAAGAAATGGGGAGAAGATGAAGAGACTAATCATATGCACAAAATTAAAACTTAAGAGTTGAAAAGATCTAACCAAATGGGTAGCAATCCAATAGACAAGAATGTCAATAGAAACCCAGAGTTCCCTTGGACATTTTAGAATCAAGCAACACACAAATGCACAATATTAATCTTTAAGAGCAAGGCATAAAATAAAGGTAGCCACATCCAAGCTTATCCATTCCATGATCTTCTTCAAAATAGCCCATGTAACAGATGAATTTCACAAATCATAGGTTCAAAATAACAGCTTCACAATGATCATGTTGCAGATGAACTCAGAGGGATCTTGAATGATGTATCAGATGAAGTTTCAAATTGCAAGCACTTTGTTTCTCAACAAGTTGGCATTGGCCAAGTCCTTTAGCATAGGAATGTTGCCTAAATTCTAAGTCCATTTGTCCAAGATCAAGCCAACAGTCCACACAAAAGTTTTTTAGGGTTTTAGTTGTTATTATGTACATTAATGGTCAAAGACCACACAAACAAGCAAAGTATACAAAAGCAAGGAATATCACACAATATGTTCCAAGTGGACAAAGTGAAAATGCATTAACATAAACAATTAGAATGATATGAACAATGGAAAATGTATAAAAGCTAGGATTAAATGACATTAAAGTAAATGGCTTGAAATTAAAAGTTAGTTGTTAATGAGTTAAAGGTTAGAAATTAGTATTTTTTTGCTTTTGCTTTTCATTTTTAGACATTCTTTGGAGAACAATCAACCCACTTATCACAAGCATGGATCCTTGAACCAAGACATCTTCCAAAGGAAGGAAAAAAGGCCAAGTTTCCACACAATACCATGAAAGAGGGAAGACTTACAATCTCACTAACTAGAATGCTATGCCTTTTAAGTCACAAATTTAGCATTATGTTAAGCATTCGTAATTGGACTTATATAGAAGTCACAACTATTTGAGGTCGGGCAATAGGATTTTGGTGTTAATGCATGTTATAGACATAGTATTATGGACTATGCTCATGAAACATACCACACACAAAAAGAATATGCAAAAGGTGTGACCTAATCTCATTCATACTCATGTTAATTTTTTAATCAACTAGCTTTAGGACTTTGAGATATCATAGGCCAAATGATATGAATGCATAAAGAAAGGGAATGAGATGAAGTGGGAGGGGAATAGATGAAAACTCAAATTGATCAAAGGAGGACTTTTACCAAATTAATATCATCCATTCATTTTGGGAGATTGAATGTGCATTCCATCAATCCCCTAAATCTAATGATATTAACTTGACAAAGTCAAATCAACCTTGCCCAAGGCCCAACAACAAGAGTCAAACACAAACAAGTCATCACAATTGATCAACAAAATTATTTGGCATTTATTCAAATTAAAAATACTAAAATAATACATTTAAATTAAATATGACTTGGTCAAATTCCTAAAACCTCATCAAAACACCAAATAATGACCATGAGATTTATCATAGGTCAAACAAGGTCAAAGGACCTAGGAGAAAAAAATTCAGAACTTTTAAAGACTTAAAAGTATTTTTAAACAATTAAAAACAAATGAAAAATCAATTAAATCATGAAAAATATTAATAATGATCCAAAAAATAATTTTAATTCAGAATATGAAAGAGGAAATTATTTGAAAATTTTGGGTGAAACTCTCATATTTTTTGGATCAATATTAAAATTAATATGAATTAATGAAAATAAATCAATTAAAATGAAATTCAAATAATTAGAAAAAATGTGGACCACTTGATCTCCCTAATTAATTGAGGTGGCAGATCAAGTGGTCACCAGCGCGCATTCCATGGTAGACTTGAGTCAACGCGGCACAGGCATGGTAATTAAAAACAACGCACGAGATTAAAACAATTTAAAAGAGATCAATCGCTCTGAACCATGCCAACACATCACCGGCATCCAAAGGCCGATCATCTTCTCCGGTCACCCTGGCCGGACTGGTTCACTCATCACCATTAAAAAAATGAAAAATGAGGACATGATCTGAAAGAAAAAATGGCATAGAGCACGAATCTGACCTCAATTTTAACTAACTCCTCACATATAGAAAGATATGAGGAGTTTAATTTTGAGGTATGTCAACTGAGTTGCTTCGATTTGACCTCTAAGCAACTCAATCTTCTTGCTTACATTGGTAGGACTTCAGACAACCAAAAATCAAGAGAATTAATCAAGATTGAGAGAGGATCGAAGAGATGAATTTTTTTGGAAAATACCTCAATGCAGGTCTGGATTCAACTGTTCTTGCCTTGGCTCATGCTTGATCTCACTCAGAATGCTTGCAGAAGTAGAATAAAATGCACAAAAGGTTTTGGATCCCTGGAGTTTTGAATCTCAAAACAGTGAGATTCAAACTCAATTTCAAGATGAAATTCTCAGGATTATCCTCTCAAATGGAAGGGTTAGGGGTCTAGGATCAAAGCTGCCGCGAATGTGTGTTGAATTCTGAGCATATGGAGCTCTATTTATAGTTGGATCATGTGATAAGTGCACCTTCTAAATGACTTTCCAAAATTGGCAATGGATGATGTATGGGTGCATGGGCGTGTACAGGCCCATGAGATCATTGCTTTAGGTCCACAATTGAGTGTGAGAGAGTCTGAAATCAACTTGGATTGCAAGGCAAGTGTACATGGAAACTTGAAGTTTGATCTTTGCCAAATGATGATGCAATGTTCAAGCAATGCACAACCTATTCAATTCTTGTCCAAAATGGATGAACTTGGACTTTTTAGAAAGGTGAGATCAAGAGGAAAAACTTTATTGTTCAACACTTTTCTATTTGAAGAATTTATCATGATGAATTTTGAGGTGGAAGTTTGGAAATTTCAACATATTGAAAAAATTTCTAAGTGTCAAGCTATATATCTCAATATTCCACCTTGCTTAACTTTTTATGTGAGCTTCAAATGAGAAAAGTGTCTTAATAAAAGTTGTATATATTTCAAAGACCTTTAAAATGGTCACCAATTTCATGTCATTTGGATTTTGAATGATAGAGTTATGCATTTTTGAAGTTTAGAAAAATCACTTGTTCAATGGTATAGGTCAAAAGTGACCTATAATGTAGCCTCATATCACATGCTCATAATATTTGAATTAGCTCTCAGTCCAAACATAAAAATTGAATTAGACATATTGAATTTGATTGTGCAACTTGAAAATATTTCATCTCATAAAAATTGAGCAATTTATGGCCTTGGGAAGTTGACTTTCAAATTAGGGTTTAGACAAAATGACCTATAATGTTTCAACATAGAAAATGATTTTCCAAGCAAAACTAGATCTAGGTCTTAACATGAAAGTTGTTTGGAATGTCATTTAGAGTAACTTTGATCTTGGAATAATTTTCATATGGTGAAAATTGTAGGAGATAGGGTCTAGGGAGACCCAGTTTTGATTAGATGAATTCATCTGGCCAACCACCATCAACCAACTTGCCAACCTTCAATTGTTTTGACTTTCTAGCCTCATGGTAGATCATATATGCATAATATGATGAATTTTGAAGTGTCCCTTGAGAAATTTGATCAATTGGTGGGATAGATTGTTGGAGAAGTTACTCAAGATACCCAGTCAAACTAGGGTTTCCAAGGCAAATCACCCTCAAACTCTTGAAGAAAACTTGATCAAAACAACATGTAAGAACCAATGGAACTCACATATGATGCTCATAAACATTCTTCGATCAATTCATGGTTGTGCTCTTTGTCATGAGGGTCTCAAACCCTAGATATGAACTTGATGAATCAATGATGATCATGCCCTACCTACAAAAGAGTTAGGAAAATGCAAAGACATTTTTTTTGTATTTTGGTTAGTAAAACAATAATATACAAGTATGATACAATCACAAAGTCCTTGGTGATCTCTCCTAAAACAAACCCCAATGAAAGAGGGGCAAGGAGGATGACAAGGTATGATCCCAATGTTAATGCTTATGATGAAATTGCATGAGGGATCTTAGGGTCAAAATTGGGGTCTTACACTTATTCTTTACCTTCATCCTCAAAAGCAGCATGATCATCAAAGTTGTAAACTCTTCTTGCATTTTTATCAGCAAGAAAGTAATATGCCCTTCACTGGACATCCCAAAGTATCCCAAATTTGTAAGAGTCCTTTCAGAAAACTCTTGTGCAGACCCAGGAGACTTGTATGACAGGTTAGGCAAGCCAATATTGAATAGTCTCAGAATCTTTGAAATCATAAACACATAGCAAAATGAAGTACCTTTGTTGCACTTTTTATAGCAAACATCCTCGAAACAATGTAATGAGGTCAATTTATCTTAACTTTGTTGAGAAAAACATAGACCAAGTGAACTTCAGAATAATCAATTCTTGAAAAACCACCATTTTTCGGACGGAGAACATGAGAAACAAGTCAAAGCAAAACCCTTGGAACCATCTTTAGTTGTCCAATAGTAATAGGTTCAAAACTACCTTCAGGACGAGGAGCTCTGAGCATTCCGTTTACCATATCACTCCCACTATAATCAACATGAGTATAAACATATGTCACCAACAGATCTGGTTCATCTTCCATATCAGGATCAGTGATAGTTATTCTAAACAACGACTTCCACAATTCATCTACAAACTCATAAATCACATTTCCAATAGTAAATATAAAATGAGAACCATCTTTTGCATGCAGTCCAAAATAGAACACACAAATAAGATCTTCATTGTAATCTTGTGCAAGTTGCAAAAAGTAGTCAATCTTCTGATGAGAGGCCAACTCAACAACATTAGGAAGATCTAACTGAGCAACATATTTGGCTTTCCACACATACTATTTTACCACTAGCATATCCTTGTGCTTTTCTTCAAACTCCTCAATACACCTTTGAGATACCAATGAGAAGGTAGTTTTGATGGCAGTAGATGATGGGCTAGCCTTTCATTTACCTTTAGAATCAGCCTTAGTCTTTGCTAGCTTAGAAGCCATTGACAAATGTTGAGATAGGATGTGCACACCACGTGTCTGATGAAAAGTTTGAATGAACAATGAATGAGTATGAGATATTTTTGAATACCCACACACTCAAGCAAGACACACAATCATAACAACACACAATAATGAGAAAATAATCCAAAAACGAGTGAGAATCTGGAACTTTTTGTGACGTCGGGTGAAAAGAGGGTTTTTGAAAGAGTAAAAGAAGAAATAAGATGAATGGAGGAAATTTGATGAAAATGTGAAGGAAGATGAAATGGGTTGAGAGAGACAAACAAGATTTGACGAAAATGAATGACTTTTATAAGAAGAGATGAAGCTTAGAGACTTGAGAGCTTTTGGTGCATGAATGTGAAATGAAGAATTTTTTACCAAAGATTGAATATGAGTCGACCTTTGAGTTAATGTGCCGACCTGTTGAGGTTATGTGTTGGCACATACTGAAACGTTTAATGAAGAATAGAAAACTTAATTCCATAAGTCAAACTATCCACGGATGTTTCGACACATCCTAAATCATTTTTGACAAATACAAACAAAATCAAATTATGCGTTGATCTATGTGACCATGTGTCGATGCATTATGGATAAAATTTGACAAAAATCATATTTATGACTTATGACATGATTTTTGATGACTCATAATGACTTGGGCATGACTAATGAATAAGATACTATGCATATGCAATGATTTAATGGTTTGAAAGCAATGAACAAGCAAACACGAGAGTAAGCATGAGTTGGCAAAAGATATAAATCACATATGATGACATTTAGTATGAAGTCACTATAAACATATGAAATGAAACACACAATGGTTGCATTGAGATTTTTGGAAGTGAATAGACATTTCACATATCATACACATACTACATCATATACCTTTGAAAACTAAATAGGTAAAAGAAATACTTATTTACAAAATAAGGAAAATGATTGAAAGGATATAACCTCACCATACGAAAAACGGAGGATTCACAAGCATTCTGCGAGAAACTTTTGAACAAAAGTTGAAATGAATTCCACAAACACAAAAAGAACCAAACCGCTCTTACCACTTTTATCTTTGTATAAGTATTTGAGAGTGTTATCAATAATGTACCCAAGAGTCTCATTGACTTAATGATAATCCTAATACTTGGACTGTCAATCTTGTTCAATTATGATAATCATCTTGCTCCTCCTCACATTTTCTCATCTTAGGTTGATCAATCCCTAATTTGATGAACCTAAGTATGTCTTATCAAAGATAACATACATCATTAAGAACAATACCTTTTCTGACACTTCTTGGATAGAAAACATTAATAATAATCAACACACTTTTACCAATTAAAAGAACCTAAACATTAACCTCTTTAGTAATAAATTTTATCTTTCTTGTCACAAAGTCAAGATATAGAGAATGTTAGAACAAGATTTGGTTATGCAGATATACCTTGAGTTTTGATGAAATATATGTTGTATTTGTGTGAGAACAATTTTGGCACCCTAATGGTTTGTTATTGTATAACTTTAATAAACAATTTTGACTCTAAAGATTCTGAATACACTGAAGAACTCAAGCCAGACTACTGACGCTGTCAAGGTTCTGACCCAAGGTTCTAAAGTTTCTAAATCCAACTCTCTATTTTTTCAGTTCATGCTTCAAACATCTTTTATTACAAGCCAATGACTCTGAAGATAATATCAAAATGGGAACGTGATCAAATAGTATATAGTACAAATCGAACAACTTTTCCACTACCTGATTTCGTGGGCAAGGACTGTACTATTCATTACACTTGTCACTGAGTATGTGGGCGAAAGGACGCACGTGGTATCATTCCTTTCTCAGCCGCTCAAGGAGCTTTCCCCATTTTTCCCTCCGACGGTCACATGCTTACATTATATAAGCATGCATTGGAGACTTAAAGAACTCTGGCTCACTTGATCTCTTGCTGCTGAACTACACAAGTTATTTGACAAGCTAATTTTCTTTGTGAAAAGCTATCATTTTTGTATTCAGTGTTCTTTAAGTATTGTATATTATTTTCTATAAATCTGCTTTTAAAGAAGAATCTTGTAACACATATACTTGTATTTAAACTATTTGTTTGATTCCTTAAGGAGGTTATCCTTGAGAATACAAAGAAGGTTGTTCTTTGTGAATCCTTGAGGAGACTAAGGTTTGTTGGATCCTTGAGAAGACAAAGAAGGGCATTTTTTGTGTTTATTATAATCTATTGATTATAGTGGATTAAGTCCTTGTGTATAAGGAAAATCACCTTGGCGGGTGGACTGGATTAACTTTGAGTTTCAGCGAACCAGGATAAAAATCTTTGTGTTTTTATCTCTTCATTGTTTAACTTGTTTGTGGTGTTTTTATTTTGGAAAAAGCTTTTTCTTGTAAAACCCAATTCAAACCCCTCATTTCTTATGTTTTTCACACCTTCAGTTGGTATCAGAGCCTGGTTCTGATTGTAATAAAAAGCTTTTATGAACACCTCACAGTGTTCAGTATCAATCCAATTGTGTGAGAAACAATGGTTGTTGCTAACACTGCTAACGTTAATAATGATAGAGATCATTACAGTGCTAAATCATCTATTTTTGATGGTAAAAATTTTGACTACTGGAAAAAGAGAATATAAATTTTATTTCTTGGTTACGATGTTGATCTCTGGGATCTCGTAGTTGATGGCTATGTTCACCCAGTAAATGCAGAAGGAAATATGTTAGCAAGAAGTGATATGTCTAATCAACAAAAGAAGGACTTCCAAAATCATCATAAGGCCGGAACCATGTTGCTCAATGTTATCTCTTATACGGAGTATGGGAAGATAACAAACAAAGGTTCTGCCAAATCCATCTTTGACTCTCTGAGAGTGACTCATGAGGGAAACACTCAAGTAAAGGAAAGAAAGGCCTTGGACTTAATCCAGAAATATGAGGCTTTAAAAATGGAAGATGATAAAAATGTTGAAAGCATGTTCTCAAGGTTTCAAATGCTTGTTGCAAAACTTAAGGTTCTGGACAAAGGGTATTCTACAACTGATCATGTCAAGAAAATTATCAGAAGTCTTCCCCGAAAATGGAGACCTATGGTAACTGCTCTAAAGCTGGAAAAGGATCTCAATAGCATCAGTCTTGAAGAACTTGTTAGTTCTTTAAGAAGTCATGAGATTGAGCTTGAAGAAGATGAACCTCAGAGGAGAGGTAAATTTGTAGCTCTAAAATCTAAGCTTGAGAAGACTATAGCATATCATGATGAGGAAGAATCAGAAGTATCTGATGAAGACTCTGAATATGATGATGAGCTATCTCTAATCTAATGAAGAGTCAACGGACTATGGAAACACAGGAATAGTGGTCAAGGGAAACTCAAAGGAGTCAGAAGGACTGATGGTCGCTTCGAATCCTCATCTGGTCAAAATAAGCAAACTTCTGGAAAAGAAGTTATCTGTTTCTAGTGCAAGGAGCCAAACCATTACAAGAATGATTGTCGCAAGATGAAGAAGGACAAAATGCCCAAGAAGAACTTCTCCAAAGTCAAAAAGGGGTTGATGGCTACCTAGGATGACTCGGAATCTGAAGAAGAAGATTCTAACAAAGAAAAAGCTAATGTTGAACTGATGGCAACTACTGAGGATCCCATAAGATCCGTGGAACCAGAAGACATGGTTCTTTTAGAATCAGAATCAGACTCTGATTCTGAAGAGGTATTCTCTAATATATCTCATTTTGATTTTGAAAGTTGTCTTTCTGAAATGCTGGAAAAGTACCAGAGTCTTCAAAGCAAATACAAGGACCTTAAACAAGTCCAAGTAACTGCTTCTGAAACTCAGAAAGAGCTTGAGAATGATATTTCCTCCCTTAACGAAAAAGTATTTTCTTTAGAAAGTAATAACTCTGCTTTGAAAAGAAAAATTTCAAAACTAGAGGAGGAAATAACTTCAAAAGCTTCCGGTACTGATTGTGTCATCAGATATGACAGAGCATTCCAGTACTTTCTGGATAAAAGATAGAGCAAAATGGCTTTTTTGACCTATGGAGTTAGCATAAATGGAAAGAAAGGTTTGGGTTATACAGAAACTATAAAATCTGACAAAAGTCAGAAGGTTAAACCAAAACCTCTCTATGTGCATTTCGTGCCTGCTGACACTGAGTCTGATATTACTGCACAGACACAGAAGCATACTAAGGATAAGAATTATGTTTTGAAACCTAATTATCGTGCACAAATCTCTCATGATTATCCTTAAGCTAAAAGACCCAAAGTTGTAAGAAACTTTGGGAAAACTAACAAAAGAGGACCCAGAAAGTGGGTACCTAAGGATAAAATCATTTACGTTGCAGACCTCCCTAACAACTCAGCCGAAACACCAATATTGGTACCTAGACAGTGAATGCTCGTGACACATGACAAGCAGAAGGTCTATGTTCCAAGATTTGGAACTTAAGCCTAGAGGCTTTGTTGGTTTCTGAGGAAACCAGAAAGGAAAGATCATACGCTCTAGAACCATTGGTAACAGTAAACTTCCTTCTATTACTAATGTTCTTTTAGTTGATGTTCTAATGCATAATTTATTGTCCATTATCCAGCTTAGTGACAATGGGTATGATATCATCTTCAATCAAAAGTCTCGTAAGGTTGTTAGTCAGAAAGATGGCACAATACTTTTTAATGGAAAGAAGAAAAACAACATTTACAAAATTAGACTTTTTGATCTTGAAGATCAAAATGTAAAATGTCTAATGTCTATTAACAAAGAGAAATGGGTCTGGCATAGACGGTTGGGTCATGTTAGCGTGAGAAGGATTTCTCAGCTAAATAAGCTTAAATTAGTCAGAGGTCTACCCAAACTGAAGTTCGCTTCAGATGCTCTTTGTGAAGCATGTCAAAAAGGAAAGTTTTCTAAAACATCTTTTAAAGCTAGAACTATTGTTTCTACCTCTAGACCATTAGAACTTCTACACATTGATTTGTTTGGACCAGTGAAAACTGCCTCTATCAATGGAAAGAAGTATGGATTAGTCATTGTTGATGACTACAGTCGTTAGATGTGGGTAAAGTTCTTAAAACATAAGGATGAGTCTCACTTTTTATTCTCAACCTTCTGCTCACTAATGCAAACATAAATGAATTGCAAAATAGTCAAAGTCAAAGGTGATCATGGTGGCGAATTTGAAAATAAACACTTTGAAAATCGTTTTGATTCAAATGGTATTTCCCATGGTTTCTCTTGTCCTAGAACTCCACAACAAAATGGAGTTGTAGAAAGGAAGAATAGGACTTTACAAGAAATGGCCTGCACTATGATCCAAGAAACTAATATGGCTAAGCATTTCTGGGCAGAAGTAGTCAACATAGTGTGTTATATTCATAATAAGATTTTTATCCGATTTATTCTGGGTAAGACTCCTTATGAATCATGGAAGAACAGAAAGACCAGCATTTCTTACTTTCATCCTTTTGGATGTGAATGCTTTATGTTATTCACTAAAGACAATCTTGGCAAGTTTGACTCTAAGGCACATAAGTGTTTACTGTTAGGATATCCAGAACGCTCTAAAGGCTACAAAATCTTTAATACAGAAACACAAATTGTTGAAGAATCAATTCATGTTAGATTCAATGATAAGCTTGACCCTGAAAAGTCAAAGCTAGTTAAGAAATTTATAGATCTGAAGATTAATCTTTCAGAATCTAAACAAATTGTCTCTGAAGAAAAAGACTCAGAAGGAAATGCTAAAGAATATGAAGAAACGACTCAACCATAAGCAATTGTTGATCCAAATCATCAGAAGAAGAGTAGATCAAGAACTTCTCATTCCGAAGAACTGGTTCTAGGAGACAAGAATGCTCCAGTCAGAACTAGATCTTCATTCAGACCCTCTGAAGACACTCTTCTAGGTTTGGTGTCTCTGATAGAACCCACCTCCATTGATGAAGCTCTTCTAGATAATGAATGAATTCTAGCCATGCAAGATGAACTGAATCAATACACCATAAATGATGTTTGGGATCTTGTTAGAAACTAAAAGGCTTCCATGTCATTAGGACCAGATGGGTCTTTAGAAATAAGCTGAATGAGAAAGGCAAAGTTGTCAGAAATAAAGCTCGACTGGTAGCTCAAGGTTATATTCAGGAAGAAGGTATAGACTATACATAAACCTTTGCTCCAGTTTCCATGTTAAAGTCTATTCATCTTTTAATTTCTTTTGAAGTCAATCATAACATCATACTTTATCAGATGGATGTTAAGAATTCATTCCTGAATTGTTATATTTCTGAAGAAGTTTATGTGCATCAACCTCCTGGTTTTGAAAGTTCTCAAAATCTTGATTTTGTCTTTAAACTGAAAAATCTTTGTATGGTCTGAAGCAAGCTCCAAGAGCTTGGTATGATAAACTAAAAAACTTTTTGTTGGAAAATAATTTTACCAGAGGAAAAGTGGACACAACTCTCTGTTGCAAAACCTTCAATAATGACATTCTGGTTGTGCAAATATATGTTGATGATATTATTTTTAGTTCTGCTAATGCGTCGTTGTGCAAGGATTTTGCTAAGTCCATGCAAGCAGAATTTGAAATGAGGCTGATGGGAGAAGTGAAGTTCTTTATGGGAATTCAAATTGATCAAAGACCTGAAGGCACATATATTCATCAAAGCAAATATACAAAGGAACTTCTGAAGAAATTAAACTTATCAGAATGTAAGCTAGCAAAGACTCTGACGCATCCTACATGCATTCTGGAGAAAGAAGAGGTAAGCAGTAAGGTACATCAGAATCTTTTCAGAGGTATGATAGGTTCTCTTCTATATTTAACATCTTCAAGACCTAATATCTTGTTTATTGTATGCTTATGTGCTCGCTTCCAATCAGATCCTAGGGAAACTCACTTAACTGTTGTTAAGAGAATCTTTAGGTATCTGAAAGGTACTACTAATCTTGGTTTATTTTATATAAAATCAAGTGAGTATAAATTAGTAGGCTATTGTGACGTTGACTACGCTGCAGATAGAATTGAAAGAAAAAGTACTTCTAGAAGTTGTCAATTTCTGGGAGACAACTTAATCGCATGGTCCAGCAAGAGACAGTCAACAATTTCTCTTTCAACAGCTGAAGCTAAATATATTGCAGCTTCTGGGTGCAGCACTCAGATACTCTGGATGAAGAGTCAGCTGGAAGATTATCATATATCTGAGAGTAACATTCCTATTCTCTGTGACAATACTTATGTTATATGTTTATATAAGTGTGTATGTATCTCCTTTATGTTTTTCTTGTTGAATTTCGTTTGTAGTTCTTGTTAAGAACTTTTGACTTTCTGTTTTGAACTTTTGTTTTTGTACTTCACACTGCCAATTTGGCAAGTTTACAATGAAATTTTTGTTTGTTTCTCATTATTTACTTTGTCTTTTTATTCTTTTTGATTGATGACAAAGGGGGAGAAAACATAACTTTCTAAAGGGGAAGAATTAAGAGTTTATTTTGATATCTAAATTCCTAAGTAGAAAACCCAAACATTGCTTTGATGTTTCTTTTAACAAATACTTCAAGAAAAGTTTGTTAAGTGTTTTTGCAGAGTTAACTATCAAGAACCGGAATGATTCTTCAAAGAAGTTTCTGAAGGAAGGTCTTTAATAAGTTTATGAAGAAAAGTCCTCAAAGAAGCTTCTGAAGAAAGCCTCTTCAAAAAAGTTTATGAAGAAAGCCTTTCTAAAGGTCTATCAAAAGAATGATGTTATTAACTAGTGCCCTGGACAACATCAATCAACTTCTGAAGTTAAACTAGATTCTGACTAATTATTCATTATGGTACTTCAATAGGTAAATCAGGAAAGTGTTCTTTCATTCTGAGTTTATCTTTATAGGACTATACATCTCAGAGGGAGCTTTGTGCTTCTGTAAGATTTATTCTTATGTGATTACCCTGTACAAAAAAATTCATCAAAATACATGTTTTGTCATCATAAAAAAGGGGGAGATTGTTTGAACAAGATTTAGTTCTGCATCTATACCTTGAGTTTTGATGATAACAACTTTGTATTTGTGTGAGAACAACTTTGGCACCCAAATGGTTTGTTATTGTGTAGCTTTAACAAACAGTTTTGATTCAGATCATATGATGTGTAACATCATCAATTTCTGAACTTTGCGTTCCAAATTCGCTTATGCATTGCAATTAGAAGTTCTGAAAGACGTCAATATTGTTGTTGTAATGTTCTTTCTGCTTCTGCATTATCTCACCCATCAGAAGCTTCTGAGGAGACACTATGTTGTTGTTGCAATGTTCTCGCAGTTGTTTTTATTCTGGATATGACTCTGATCAACAAGCTTTTGAAGAATAGAAAGCTTTTGAAGTTGTCTTATATAGCTGAAGATTCTGAAGATCTCAAGATAGACGATTGAAGTAATCAAGGTTCTGACTAAGATTCTGAAGACTCTAAAGATTCTGAAGACACTGAAGAACTCAATCCAAACTACTGACATTGTCAAGGTTCTTGTAAGACCCCAATTTTGACCCTAAGATCCCTCATGCAATTTCATCATAAGCATTAGCATTGGGATCATACCTTGACATCCTCCTTACCCATCTTTCATTGGGTTTGTTTTGGGAAAGATCACCAAGCACTATGTGATTGTATCATACTTGTATATCATCATTTACTAACCAAAATACAAAAATATGTCTTTGCATTTGCCTAACTCCTTTGTAGGTAGGGCATGATCTCCATTGATCTATCAAGTTCATATCTAGGGTTTGAGACCCTCATGACAAAGAGCACAACCATGAATTTATCCAAGAACGGTTATGAGCATCATATATGAGTTCCTTTGATTCCTACATGTTATATTGGTCAAGTTTTCTTCAAGAGTTTGAGGGTGATTTTCCTTGGAAACCCTAGTTTGATTGGGTATCTTGAGTAACTTCTCCAACAATCTATCTCACCAATTGATCAAATTTATCAAGGTACACTTCAAAATTCATCATCTTATGCATATATGATATACCATGAGCCAAGAAAGTCAGAATAATTGAAGGTTAGCAAGTTGGTTGATGGTGGTTGGCCAGAGGAATTCATCTGATCAAAACTGGGTCTCCCTAGACCCTATCTCCTACACTTTTTCACCATATGAAAATTATTCCAAAATCAAAGTTACTCTAAATGACATTCCAAACAACTTTCATGTTGATACCTAGAGCTAGTTTTTCTTGTAAAAACATTTTCTATGTTGAAACATTATAGGTCATTTTGTCTAAACCCTAATTTGAAAGTCAACTTCCCAAGGCCATAACTTGCTCATTTTTTATGATATGAAAGATTTACAATTTGCACAATCAAATTCAAGATGCCTACTTCAACTTTGATGTTTTGAGTGGAAGCAAATTCAACTTTTATGAGCATGTGATATGAGGTTACATTATAGGTCATTTTTGACCTATACCATTGAACAAATGATTTTTCCAAACTTCAAAAATGCATAACTCTATAATTCTAAATCGAAATGACATGAAATTGGTGATCATTTTGAATCTATTTGAAAGAGCTACAACTTTAATGAAGACACTTTTCTCATTTGAAGCTCACATAAAAAGTTAAGTAAGGTGGAATATTGAGATATATGGCTTGACACTTAGAAAAATTTTCAACATGTTGAAATTTCAAAACTTCCACCTCAAAATTCTCCATGTTCCAAGCTCCAAATGAAAAAGTGTTATACAGAAAACTTGTTCCCTTTGATCCAAGCTTTCCAAAGAACCAAAGTTCATACATTTTGGATGAGGTTTGCTTGGTATGCGCATGGCTTTAACAGGGCTGCATCATTCGAAAGAATCAATTACACAAACTTCAGTTCACAATGCCTTGCCATCCAAGCTTCATTTAGACCTCAATTGGAATCATTTTGGACCTTATTGCATTGCAGCATGGGCCTGTACATGCCCATGCACTCGTGCCATCCACATTGCCAATTTTGGATAGATTTTTGAAGTATGCAAATATCATTCCCATTTGGCTATAAATAGAAGGCCTCTGAGCTCATTTGAACAAGACTTTGCGCGACAGCTTTTCCCCCCACTGAAACCCTCTCATTCTAAAGGAAAACCTGAGAAATTTCAATTTGAATTTTGAGTTTGAATCTCAATTGTTGGAGATTCAAGAAATCCATGATCCAAAGTCATGCAACCTCTCTAATCACTTCCTACTAGCTTCTCAAGTGTGATCAAATTGTGTTTGGAGCAAGCAACATCAAGAACTGCATAGCATTGAAGGTAATTTTTAGAAAACTTCATCTCTTCGATTCTCACTCAATTCTACTCAATTCTCTTGGATCTTTGGTTGTCTTAAGTCCTACCAATGTAGGCAAGAAGATTGAGTTGCTTAGAGGTCAAATCGAAGCAACTCAGTTGACACACCTCAAAATTCAACTACTCATATCTTTTTATATATTTGGAGTTAGTTAAAATTGAGGTCAGATTCGTGCTCTACGCTATTTTTTCTTTCGGATCATGTCCTCCTTTTTTATTTTGGTGATGGTTGAAGGTGGACCAGTCCGGTGAGATCCACTAGAGAAGAAGACCGGAGTTACAGCACCGGTTGTGTGTTGGCACGTCTTCAACCATAGGATCCTTTTCAAATGTTTTAATCTCACGCGTTGGTTCTGATTACCATCCCTGTGGCGCATTGACTTAAGTCCACGGTGGAAAGCGCGCTGAGGACCACTTGATCTGCCACCTCAATTAACGAGGGAGATCAAGTGGTCCACGTTTTTTGCTATTTTCTGATTTTCATTTTAATCCTTTTATTTTCATTAATTCATATTAATTTTAATATTGATCCAAAAAATATGAGAGTTTCACCAAAAAATTTCAAATAATTCCCTCTTTCATATTTTGAATTAAAATTATTTCTTGGATCGTTATTAATATTTTTCATGATTTAATTGATTTTCTGATTATTTTTAATTGTTTAAAAATACTTTTAAGTCTTTAAAAATTCTGAATTTTTTTCTCCAATGTCCTTTGACCTTGTTTGACCTATGATAAATCTCATGACCATTTCTTTGGTGTTTTGATGAGGTTTTAGGAATTTGACAAACCATATTTAATTTAAATGTATTATTTTAGTCTTTTTAATTGGAATAAATGCCAATTAATTGTGTTGACCATTTGTGATGACTTGTTTGAGTTTGACTCTTGTTGTTGGGCCTTGGTCAAGGTTGATTTGACTTTGTCAAGGTAATATCATTGGACTTAGGGGATTGATGGAATGTAAATTCCATCTCCCCAAATGAATGGATGATATTAATTTGGTAAAAGTCCTCCTTTGACCACTTTGAGTTTTGATCCATTCCCCTCCCTCTTCATCTCATTCCCATTTTTTATGCATTCATATCATTTGGTCTATGATATCTCAAAGTCCTAAGGCTAGTTGATTGAAAAATCAACATGAGTATGGGTGAGATTAGGCCACCTCTTTTGCATATTCTTTTTGTGTGTGGTATGTTTCATGAGCATAGTCCATTATACTATGTCTCTAACATGCATTAATTAACACCAAAATTCTATTGTCCGGCCTCAAATAGTTGTGACTTTTACATAAGTCCAATTACGGTTGCTTAACATAGCGCTAAATTTGTGACACAAAAGGCATAACATTCTAGTTAGTGAGATTGTAAGTCTCCCCTCTTTCATGGTATTGTGTGGAAACTTGGCCTTTTTTCCTTCCTTTGGAAGATGTCTTGGCTCAAGGATTCATGCTTCTGATAAGTGGATTGAGTGTTCTCCAAAGAATGACTTAAAAATGAAAGCAAAAGCAAAAAAATACTACCTTCTAACTCATTAACAACTAAATTTTAATTTCAAGTCATTTACTTTAATGTCATTTAATTTTAGCCTTTATTCATTTGCCATTATTCATACCATTCTAATTGTTTATACTTTGCTTGTTTGTGTGATATATCTTGTTTGTGTATACTTTGCTTGTTTGTGTGGTCTTTGACCATTAATGTACATAATAACAACAAAAACCCTAAAAACGTTTTGTGTGGACTATTGGCTTGATCTTGGACAAATGGACTTAGAATTTAGGAAACATTCATATGCTAAAGGACTTGGCCAATGTCAACTTTTGTGTAACCAAGTCCTTGCAATTTGAAACTTCATCTGATACATCATTCAAGATCCCTCTGAGTTCATCTTCAACATGATCATTGTGAAGCTGTTATTTTGAACCTGTGACTTGTGAAATTCAGTTGTTCTATGGGCTAATTTGAAGAAGATCATGGAGTGGCTAAAGCTTGGATGTGGCTATCTTTATTTGATGCCTTTGCTCTTCAAGATTGATATAATTGCGCATTTATGTGTTGCTTAATTCTAAATGTCCAAGGTAATTTGGGGTTTCTATATGGCATTCTTGCTTATTGGATTGCTACCCATCGGTCAGATCTTTTCAACTCTTAACTTTTAATTTTATGCATATGATTAGTCTCTTCATCTTCTCCCCATTTCTTTAATTTCAAAATCTCTCCCTCCTTTTAAAATTTTCTTTGTTTGAACTTATTTTGGTTCTAAACTTTGACCACTTTGCTAAAAGATGGAAACTTTGGCCTTATGCCATTGCATTTTCAAACTTCCTTTCTTAAATCAAACTTGTAAATAAACTTAACTATACTTGACTTAAACTTTCAAAAAGCCAAAAAGAACTAACTCATTCAAACTATTTTCAGGCCTTTGTGCCTTTCAAACTTAATTTTTGATAAAAGCAATGCATCCACTTTGAAATTTGTATCACGAACTACGAGGTTTTGATCCCACATTTTTATGTTGGTACGTAGGCACAAGTCCGAAGGTGTTGTCAAACACAAAAATATAATAAATTGAATTCTTTTCTCACCCCCCCCCCCATTCTATTTGTTTGTAAACATCATTTTTGTACCAAATACATATGCACACAAAAAGGGATCCCTATGAGTACCTAGGACACTTTGGGTGCTAACACCTTCCCTCTATGTAACCAACCCCCTTACCTGTAATCTCTGATATTTTATTAGTTTTGATTTGAAAACTTCTTACTTTTGGGTTTTGTTCGTACTTTTTCCCTTTTCCCTTGGAAACAATAAAAGCGCGGTGGCGACTCTTGTTATTTAATGTCTAGCTTATCCATAGCTTGATGATCATGAAATTACCGCTACATAAATTAAGTGGCGACTCTGTTGAGGAGTAGTCTCCAATGGGTTTAGCCTACTTTTTGTGTGTATATATTTGTATATATGTGATGTTTGTATATATATGTGTGATATAATATGCTTGTTGTGCTTGGTGATCTCTGAGTGATGAGATAAGTTCTAACCCGAACTTGAGTGCAATTAAGATAGGAGGATGGTATAGTCATGTTCGACTTGTGTGGAGTAGTCCTTAACAAGTTGGCTTGAGATCCATCTGCTCAGAGGAGACTCTTTTGGATTTGGAAATGTCACACAAGTATTTATGGTTAGGCATTACTATCTCTGATTTGGGTCCGAGAAGTTGAGGACCTTAGAACATTTAACCCCTCTTGGCCTATTTAGGACGTAGTGTGGATATTGTTCAAGTGTAGACATATAAAAGTTGTTACGCGATGCTACACTCACACGAGTTTCTCTTGAGAATATTATGGGTCGATGAGTCAGTCATCTTAACCTGTAATATCTGATAGATGGAATTAAGACTCTGGGAAATTTTTAGAACATGATCTACAGGTTTTTATCCTTAGTCACTCCTTTGGGATGGTTCTTACCCAGACTCCTTGCTCGTGACTTACAACAAACCCTTGATTCTTGGTGGATCCAATCAAGTCTTGTCAATATCAATGGAACTTGGATGTTGATAAGGTGTAAAACATAATCCACCAAAATGGATGATTGATCTTGACAATGACTTGATTTATCCCTTGACCTTTGTTTGCCTTGTGTGTGATCCCTTATTTGTGATTGTTGCATTCATGCATTCATGCACATCATAACATTCATCACACAAAAATTTCAAGGAACTGAGGTATCATTTGCAAATATTTTCAGACCATGGATTATGGACGAAGGAACACCAAGAAGTACAGTTTCAGATGTCCCGACTTGAAAGAGTTAAGGAAGCTAGCATCTTTTGTATTAGATCCCTTGGACTTCAAACAACGTCATAGGAAGCTTTTGTCTATCTTGTCTACTGGTGTGGTTGAAGGACTTCTGAGTGTGCTAGTGCAGTTCTATGATCCTTTCTACCGCTGTTTCACTTTCCCAAATTTTCATCTTGTGCCTACCTTGGAGGAGTATTCTCATCTTTTTGGGATACCTGTTTCTAGTAGAGTACCTTTTAGTGGATTGGATGAGATTCCCCGATCTAATCTTATTGTTGAAGCTCTTCACTTGAAAAAGTCTGAGATGGAGGCTCATTGGGTGAAGAAAGGAGGATTGTTTGGGATGCCATCTGATTTCCTCATCAAGGAAGCTACTACCTTTGCTCAAGCTGGTAGTGTGGATGCTTTTGAAGCTATATTTGTGTTGCTCATTTATGGATTAGATTTGTTCCCTAACATTGACGGTTTTGTTGATGTTAACGCCATTAGACTTTTCTTGATTGGGAATCCTGTGCCTACTTTGTTGCGTGATATTTATTTCTCTTTGCATCTAAGGAATTCTAAGGGTGGTAGAACGATTGTCTGTTGCGTTCCTCTTCTGTACAAGTGGTTTATTTCGCACTTGCCTCAGACACCTGCTTTTGTGGAGAACAAACAATGTCTAAGGTGGTCTTAGAGACTTATGTCTCTCACTAATGATGATATAGTTTGGTATGATCCGTCTTTGAGCAGTTTGGAGATTATTGATAGTTGTGGTGAATTCTCTAATGTGCCTCTCATTGGTACACAAGGAGGGATTAACTACAACTCTGCTTTGGCTCATCGTCAACTTGGGTTCCCCTTGAGAGACAAACCTAATAACATGTTGTTAGAAGGTCTTTTCTATCAAGAGGGTAAAGATCCCCAACATTTGAAGTAGAAGATTGTGCATGCTTGGCATAATGTGCATAGGAAGGGAAGATCCGAGCTTGGTCCATGCAATTGTGTAGCTTTGGAAGCTTGCACTCTTTGGGTGAAGAAGAGAGCTTTGGAGTTGAAGATGCCTTATCCTTGTGAAAGACCTATGTCTATGGTTGTGGTTGAGCCATTAACTCTCCCTAACCAAGATGTAGAGGAGTTGGAAGACGTGCTCGTCAAGATGAAGGAAGAGAAGGATATGTGGGAAGAGCGTTTCCATGCTTTAAGCAAGAAGCATGAAGAGTTGCAGTTGGAGTCTAAGGACAAAGATGCACTTATTGAGCTACTTGAAGATCGAGTGACGAAGAGACAGAGAGAGCTAGAGTTTTCATCTTCTAACATGCCTTAGCCTTCCGTTGCTTGGAAGAAGATTTTTGATCAGCTTTTCCTCGAGAAGACTCAGATGAAGGCTTCTTTTGAGACCGAGACTCGTCTCATTCGAAGGAAGTACGCGCCTTAAGCTAGGTCTTCTGACTTTGTTGTTAGGGATCCTTAGGATTACTAGTCTCCTTTTCTCTTGTATTTTTCATTTGGTTTCTGAAACTGTACTCAGTGTAATCCTTCCAATTATATAAATGAAAAGAGATTTTTGGTCATATGAAAATTACATTAATTGTTGATATATATATATATATATATATATATATATATATATATATATATATATATATATATATTTGCAAATGATATAGTAAGTTCCTTGAAAACAAAAATAAATAAACAAGCATTGCATTTCATGCATCATTTGCATAAGCAGGTTTCTCTTTCGCCAAATGTCTCATTGGTGTTTCTTATGTGCTTTAGCCAAGCTGACTCATCGGTACAACACCCGCGCCAACCATCTCAAAAGTATGGAGCATCTAGAGCAAGAGAATAGAGAGCTAAAGGACGAGATCGCCCGCCTGACTTCCATGATGGAGTCAGTTCTTGTCGCTCAAAGCCAAGCTTCTCCAACGCCTGCAACTCCTCCTCCTCAAAGGAAGTTATTTCAGAGGTGGCTACCTCTACCATTCCTGCTGCTACCGCTCATTTTGCACCCACTATGCCTGCCGGATTCCCGTGGGGAATGCCATCCAACTTTATGCCTGAAGGCTTTGCGCCTACTTTTGCTTCCATGTCGGCATCTAGCCTGGTCATGTCTGTGCCACCTCCAGTTGTGCACACCTTACCTCGTATAAAGGACACCATTTATCACTCTGAGCCGTCTGAGGGTCCGAATGTTTAAAATGGATGAAATGAAAGATCAGTTTCTTGAGTTGCACAAGGAATTAAAGACGCTAAGAGGTAGGGACTTGTTTGGAAAGAGTGCTGATGAGTTGTGTTTAGTGCCCAACGTCAAAATCCCGGTGAAGTTCAAAGTGCCTGACTTTGAAAATTATAAAGGGAACACTTGTGCACTCAGTCATCTAGTGATGTATGCTCGCAAGATGTCTACTCAGACTGACAATGATCAACTGTTGATTAATTACTTCCAAGATAGTTCGACCGGTGTTGCGCTCCATTGGTATATGGGATTAGACAATGCAAGCGTTCATACTTTCAATGAATTGGGAGAGGATTTTGTCAAGCAATATAAGTACAATTTGGATATGGCGCTTGATAGAGACCAACTGAGGTCTATGTCTCAGAGGGATAAAGAGACATTCAAAGAGTATGCGCAAAGATGGAGGGAATTGGCTGCTCAGATCACTCCTCGGGAGGAAAAAGAGATGACATAGATCTTTCTGAAAACTCTGAGTTTGTTTTATTATGAACGAATGATTGCTAGAGCCCCCAGTGACTTTACCGAAATGGTAAACATGGGGATGAGGCTTGAGGAAGGAGTCCGAGAGGGACGATTGTCGAAAGATGAAGCATCTTCGAGTAAGAGATATGGTAGCAATTTTGGGAAGAAAAAGGATAATGAAGCGAATGCAATTTCAAGTGGGAGGAAGAGGAGGCCTCAGATCAGAAGGGATCCACCATCCCGTCAACATCATCATCAAGTATCTTTAGTTATACCTGTGTTTTCTAATCAACAATCAACACCAGTTCAACAACCACAACGTCAACAACAACAACCGCAGCAACGAACAAACACCTACAACAACAACAATACCAACAACAATCATCATCAACAAAACTTCGAGAGGAAGAAGGCCTCTTTCGACCGGATTCCTATGTATTATGCAGAATTGTATCCCTCTTTGGTTCTCAAGAACCTGATCCAATCAAGAAACCTGCCACAAATTCCAGAACCACTTCCATGATGGTACAAGCCTGAGCTCCGTTGTGCTTTTCATCAAGGAGCACCCGGACATGATATAGAGAACTGTTACCCACTCAAGTATGAGATTCAGAAGCTTATGAAGAGTGGAATGGTGTCCTTTGAGGACCGTGCACCGAATGTGAAAGCAAATCCGCTACCCGCCCATGGGAACTCTTTTGTAAATATGGTGGATGGTTGTCCTGGCGAGTTTAAGGTTTTTGATGTGCATTTCATCTGAAGATCCTTGGTGCATATGCATAGGGATGTTTGTTTTGGTAAGTGATTGTGAACACGGCCATGACAGTTGTGTTATTTGTAGTGTTAACCCGAGGGGTTGCGAAGTTGTGAAAAGGGACATCCAACGACTGATGGATGAAGGCATGATTCAGATTGTTCAATCTCGTCATGTAGATGACGATGTAAATGTCATAGTGCCCATTTTCAAGCAGCCAGAGAGATTGGTAATCCAGTACGACAGCAGCAACAGTAACAATGACAACAATAGATCAGTATCGTCGTTGGTTATATGGTTAGCAGGCCCAGTCTCGTATGCATCTGATAAATTTGTGTCGTACCAGTATAATGCTACAATGATAGAAGGTGCTCAAGAGGTCTCGTTACCTACGACTAGCTCTGTGGTGAGCATTGTTGATGTTACCAAGGTGACCCGCAGTGGTCGAGTGTTTGGGTCGGTGTTCCCAAAGGATAAGGAAGAATCAGTTGTGAGTAAGAAGATGGAAGTGCCTGTTGTAGATCCAGTTGGAGCTTCAAAGGGTAAGTTTGGTGAATCCAGCGATTTGAAGGCTAACGGTGATGATGAGGTACTTTGATTGATCAAAAGTAGTGAGTTTAATGTGGTGGAGCAGCTGCTTCAAACCCCCTCAAAAACTCAGTGTTGTCTCTGCTCATGAATTCTGAAACGCGAGATTTTTGGAACAAGCTTTTGTTGAACATGATGTTACAGTGGATCAATTCGATCATATCATGGCTAACATCACTTCTTGCAATAATCTTAGCTTCTATGATGAAGAACTCCCTGAGGAGGGCAGAAATCATAATCTGGCTTTGCACATCTCCATGAATTGCAAAGAGGATGCTTAGTCAAATGTGCTTGTTGACACCGAGTCGTCATTGAATGTACTACCGAAGTCAACTCTGTCAAAGTTGTCATACCAAGGAGCGCCTATGAGGTATAGCGGTGTAATCGTCAAAGCTTTTGACGGTTCGCCCAAAACCGTTATTGGTGAAGTGGACCTTCCAGTTAAGATAGGTCCGAGTGATTTTCAAATTACTTTTCAAGTAATGGATATCCACCCGGCCTACAGTTGCTTGTTGGGAAGGCCATGGATTCATGAGGCAGGAGTTATTACTTCAACTTTGCATCAGAAGCTCAAATTTGTGAAGAAAGGAAAGCTTGTGATTGTTGGTGGGGAGAAGGCACTGTTGGTTAGCCACATGTCATCTTTCTCTTATGTTGAAGCTGAGGATGAAGTTGGAACTCCATTCCAAGCCTTTTCTATTGATGTTGAAAAGAGGGTTGGGGTACCAATGTCCTCGTTGAAAGATGCAAAGAAGATTGTGGAAGAAGGCGATGTTGATCAGTGGGGGGGCATCGTAGAGGTCTCCAACAACAAAGGCAGGACCGGTTTGGGGTTCCAGAGAGGTTCATCAGCTACAAGGCCTGAAGATATGCAACTTAGCTTCCGTAGAGGAGGGTTCATTCATGGCAATGAACAACTCTTAGTTGTTATGCTAGAAGATGACGAAGAGGAAGACTGCACCAATTTTGTTACGCATGGAAAGGCTTGCAACAATTGGACTGCTGTTGAGATTCCTGTTATTTTGCATCAATCTAAGTAATTGGTTTTATATGTATTTAAAATCCTTCTCCTATGCATAAGGGAGAAGTGAACATTGTTGGGCATTTTCAAATTGATCATTAATAAAATTAATTCTATTCATCCGCATCTATGATGTCTTGTTTTTACTTTTTGCTTTATTCTGAAAATGGTAATCACAAAAAACATAAATAAACAATATAATTGTCCATCTGCATAGTATTTGGTCACAAATTCACTTCTCTAAAATCAAAATATCAAATCATTATACAGGTTGGTTCCTAACCCCATTGAATACAATGATCCATCTCCTTCTCCAAATTTTGAATTCCCTATGTTCGAAGCCGGGGAGGAAAGTGATGTAGAAGTGAGTGATGAATTATCTCGTCTTCTTGAGCAAGATGAAAAGACCATTCAGCCGTTCGAAGAGAAGATTGAGTTAGTCAACTTGGGTTCCGAGGATGATGTGAAGGAAGTCAAGATTGGATCTCGCCTATGTCCAGATGTCAAGAAGGGGTTGATTGATCTTCTTCGAGAGTATTCAGATGTGTTTGCTTGGTCCTATCAAGATATGCCTGGTTTGGATTCTGAGATTATGGAGCATAGATTGCCGTTGAAGCCAGAATACCCGCTAGTCAAGCAGAAGTTGAGAAGAACGCATCCTGATATGGCTGTGAAGATCAAAGAGGAAATACAGAAGCAGATTGATGTCGGTTTCCTTGTAACCGCTGAGTATCCTCAATGGGTGGCCAATATTGTGCATGTGCCGAAGAAAGATGGAAAAGTCCGCATGTGTGTCGATTATAGATATTTGAATAAAGCTAGTCCGAAAGATGATTTCCCTCTGCCACACATTGATATGTTGGTAGACAATACTGCTAAATTCAAAGTTTTTTCGTTTATGGACGGATTTTCCGAATATAATCAGCTCAAGATTGCACCCGAAGATATGGAGAAGACCATATTCATTACACCTTTGGGAGCATTTTCTTATAGAGTGATGCCTTTCGGTTTGAAGAATGTTGGTGCAACTTACCAAAGAGCAATGACTACTATTTTTCATGATATGATGCATAAAGAGATTGAGGTTTATGTCGATGACATGATTGCTAAATCGATTGATGAAGAGGAACATGTTGAGCATTTGTTAAAGCTATTCCAGTGTTTGAGGAAATATAAACTCCGCTTGAATCCCAATAAGTGTACTTTTGGTGTTCATTCTGGTAAGTTGTTGGGCTTTATTGTCAGCAAGAAAGGTATTGAAGTTGATCCTGCCAAGGTCAAAGCGATACAAGAGATGCTTGCGCCTAAAACTGAGAAGCAAATCAGAGGTTTTCTCGACCGCTTGAATTATATCTCCAGATTCATTTCCCACATGATTGCCACATGTGCACCTATATTCAAGCTTCTTTGGAAAGATCAGTCTTGTGATTGGACTGAAGACTGCCAGAAAGCTTTTGATAGTATCAAAGAATATCTGCTTGAGCCTCCAATTCTGTCTCCACCTGTTGAAGGAAGACCGTTGATCATGTATTTGATTGTGCTTCAAGATAGCCTGGGTTGTGTTCTTGGTCAGCAAGATGAGATTGGAAAGAAAGAATTTGCAATTTACTACCTCAGTAAGAAGTTCACCGACTGTGAGACTCGGTATTCTATGCTTGAGAAGACTTATTGCGCATTGGCTTGGGTTGCTAAGCGTCTGCGTCAATATATGTTAAATCATACCACTTGGTTGATATCCAAAATGGATCCAATCAAGTATATATTTGAGAAGTCTGCTTTAACCGGGAGGATTGCCCATTGGAAAATGTTGTTATCAGAGTATGATATTGAATACCGATCTCAGAAATCAATCAAAGGTAGTATCTTGGCTGACCATTGGGCTCACCAACCGATTGAAGATTACCAGTCAGTGCAATATGATTTTACTGATGAAGAGATCTTATACTTAAAAATGAAAGATTGTGATGAACCATTGCTTGAAGAAGGGCCAGAACCTGGTTCCCGTTGGGGCATGGTATTTAATGAAGTTGTTAATCAATATGGTAATGGTATTGGGGCAATGATCATTACTCTTCAAGGCACGCATCTTCCATTTACAGCTAGATTGACTTTCAAGTGTACAAACAACATGGCAGAATATGAAGCTTGCATTATGGGGCTCGAAGAGGCCATGAATCTTAGAATCAAGTATTTGGATGTCTTTGGAGACTCAACTTTGGTTGTGAATCAGATCAAAGGTGAATGGGAAAAAAATCAATCTGGTTTAATACCATATAGAGATTATGCGAGGAGGATTTCAACTTTCTTTACAAAGGTTGAGTTTCATCATATCCCTCGAGATGAAAACCGGATGGCAGATGCTCTTGCAACATTGGCGCCAATGATTATGGTGAAATATTGGAATGAAGTTTCCAACTTGTCTGTGATGTGTCTTGATAGGCTAGCTCATGTGTTCGCTGTTGAAGAGATCAAAGATGAGAAGTCGTGGTATTATGACATGAAATGTTTCCTCCAAAGACAGATTTACCCGTCTGGGGCATCTTAGAAGGATAAGAAGACTTTGACAAGATTAGCCGGTCATTTCTACTTGAATGGTGATATACTGTACAAGAGAAACTTCGACATGGTGTTGCTCAGATGCTTCGATAGACACGAAGCAGACTTGTTGATGACTGAAGTGCATGAAGGTTCCTTTGGTACTCATTCCAATGGACATGCAATGGCGAAGAAGATGTTGCGAGCAGGTTACTATTGGCTGACAATGGAATCTGACTGTTGCAAGTTTGTGAAGAAGTGCCATAAGTGTCAAATTTATGCTGATAAGATTCATGTTCCTCCGACACTATTGAATGTTATTTCTTACCTATGACCCTTCTCCATGTGGGGAATTGATATGATTGGGATGATTGAGCCCAAAGCTTCGAATGGACATCGTTTCATTTTGGTGGCAATTGACTACTTCACCAAATGGGTTGAAGCGACATCCTATGCAAATGTAACCAAGCAAGATGTTGTAAGGTTTATCAAGAATCAGATCATATGTCGTTATGGTGTACCAAACAAGATCATTACTGATAATGGATCGAACTTGAATAACAATATGGTAGAAGCCCTTTGCAAAGATTTCAAGATTGCACATCATAATTCTTCTCCTTACAGGCCTAAGATGAATGGGATTGTTGAAGCTGCAAATAAGAACATTAAGAAGATTATTCAGAAGATCGTTGTCACATATAAGGATTGGCATTAAATGCTCCCATTTGCTTTGCATGGGTATCGTACATCCGTCCACACTTCAACAGGGGAAACCCCTTTCTCTCTTGTATATGGTATGGAAGTAGTGCTCCCTGTAGAGGTTGAGATTCCTTCATTGTGTGTGCTCATGGAAGCCAAGTTGACTGAGGCTGAATGGTGTCAGACTAGGTTTGACCAGTTGAATTTTATCGAAGAGAAGAGATTGGCTGCCATGTGTCATGGTCAGTTATATCAGCAAAGAATGAAGAAAGCTTTTGATAAGAAGGTCAGACCTCGTGTGTTAAGAGGAGGTGACCTTGTGCTCAAGAAGATCTTGTCGTTCAAACCAGGTTCTAGGGGGAAATGGACTCCTAATTATGAAGGCCCATATTTTATTAAGAGAGCCTTTTCAGGGGGTGCTTTGATTCTTACAACTATGGATGGTGAAGAGTTCACTCATCCTGTGAACGCAGATGTAGTCAAGAAATACTTCGCCTAAAAAAGAAAAGAACAACTCTCTAAGTTGAAAACCCGAAAGGGCGGCTTAGGCAAAAAAGAGCGTCTCGGTGGATTGAAACCCGAAAGGGCGGTCCAGGCAAAAATTAGAGACATAAAAACAGGAAAAAAAATCCCGATAAGTTGAGTATCTCACCTTGGGGAAACTTATGCAAAAATTAGGGATTATGGCAAGTAACTGCATTCTACTGATCTTCAAATTTTGGAGAACTTTGAGCACAAGGGTTGACATCGATTCATAATCTCAGTAGCGGTCAAGAGCGTAGTGGATATCAAGGGTTGGTAGAAGGATTAAGGATCATTTGTATTCAATGTAACCCTTTTCCATGTAAATTACCATTTTCAACTTTGTAAAAATCTATGGAGTCTTGTCATTTACAGACTACCATCCCATTAAATAAAGTTGAGCTTTTTCCAATTGTTTCTACTCTTATTTACTTCATCCAATAGTTTAAATTTTATTACGATCATTTTGGAAATTTAAATTTTTTAATCAAAATCATTTTTTTCTTAAAACATATAAAAGCAAGAATATTTCAAAGCAATTAAAAGGAAGTATCAACAATACTTCAAAGAGCAGCAAGTCCTTAAGTGCAAAACATCAGAGGTTCCCCAAGCAGTTAACCCTTCGGGTATCCCTAGTTGTTTGTGTTGATCCGGTTCCCCTACGAAGTGTTTTCTCCCTAGTAGAGTTCCGATTCTTTTCCCCAACTAAGTTGGTTGATTCAGTACCTTGTGGCATGTTATTTCCCGACAGTGTTTTTGTATTCCCCAACGGATATCGCGTTTCTTCAGCAGGGTTGATCTTTAGTGGAGTAAGATGTTTTCCTTAGTAGATCGCGTTGATTTCCCCACCAGTCGCCACCCGACTCGCTCCCAGTCAGAGTTTCCTCTTGGTTTCTGAGCAGTTGTTTCGTGTTTATCTTCTGTGTGGTTGTCTCCCATTTAATATGGCGTTGACCTAAAATTCCCAGCAAACTCGATAACTTCTCCTCTCCTCAACAGATCTCCTCCCTCGGCTAGATTTGAGCCTTTGGTTTGTTGATTTCTCTATTCTCCGGCAATTGTCTCCCTCTTTTTGTGGATTGACCGAGGATTGCACCGATGATTCAAATTCTTTGCGACACCTTTGTATCCTTCGTGATCGTTTTGTCAGCATAATTATCATATACATATACATGTACATTCATATAGTTTCGTAATTTGCATATTGGCACCATCATATCTGATTAACTTGTTGGTTTGAGATTCTCATTCTCTGTTATGGCGGTACTTTATCCCCATACGAGTTCGATGTCTGTCCTCCCCCAATTGTAGAGTGTCAGCCCCTTAGGCAGAAAGACTTTAACCTTTCTCCTCTTCCTCACCGAGTTGTTCCTCGTGGATGATTATTACTTCAGTTTCCTTCCTAGTTGATTATCTGGATGGAATCACTCCCCTTGAGTTATGTCCTCATTGGGTCGAGTCTTGATTGATTGTTTCTTTCTAGATCTTACCTAGATAGATGCTTTGATTCTCCTAAGAGCTTATTACCCAGTAACTGGTAATATTCTTCTTAGTTTGCAGTTTGTTACTTTTTGCCCAATACCGGGCAAAAGTACCCCTGCTTTCCCAGCAGTGGAATTCCCAGTGAATTCATTCGTTTCTGATTCCCCGAGAAGTATATCCTTGATATGTTCACCCTAACCGGTGATGAATATCTTTCTCTCTCTTGCCTGAGTCTATCCTTGATATGTTCATCCTAACCAATGACGGATATTCTTATCCATGGTATTCTACCTAGTAAAAAGGTAGTTGTAATCCCTATTGTGTTCCCCAGAGAGTTAATCCTTGATATGTTCATCCTAACCGATGACTGGTTTCCTTCTCTTTGTGGTATTCTACCCAGTAACCGGTAGTTGTAAGCCCTACTTTTTCCCGCAGAGTCTATCCTTGACATGTTCATCCTAACCGGTGATAGATTTTCTCTTCGATGGTATTCTATCTAGTAACTGATAGATGTAATTCCTATTTTCTCCCCTCACAGAGTCTATCTTTGTTATGTTCATCCTAACCGGCGACGAATTTTCTCTTTGATGGTCTTCTATCCAGCATTCGATAGATGTAATTCCTACTTGTTGTTCAGTTGGTATATCCTTGATATGTTCATCTTAATCGATGACGGATTTCCTCCTTGACAATCCCAGGCAAGTATATCCTTGATATGTTCATCTTAACCGATGATAGATTTTCTTCCCTGTCGAGTCTATCCTTGATATGTTCATCCTAATCGATGACGGATATTCTCACCTTTGGTCTTCTGCCCAATAACTGGTAGTTGTAAATCCTATTTTTCTACAGTTTTCCCCAGCAAGGTTATTCTTACCCAGTAGTCGGTAATGAATACTCCCTCCTGGCATTTCCCAGCGAGTCATCCTTGATATGTTCATCCTAATCGATGACGGATGTCCTCTCTTTAAGATCTTTATTATCTCCTCACCCAGTAACGGGTAGTAGATAATAGATTTCTGCTTCTCCTGTGTTGAAGTTTATTTCTTCCCCAGTCGAGTTGAGTGCGTGTTTTCTTACTGAAATCGCTTTTCCTTCATGATTCAAGTACTTCAGTTTTATTCTGACTTACTCGATTCCCCTATAGATGTTGTTGTCCCCCAGCTAAGTCTTTTCCATTTTTGTATGGAATTCCTCGAGTACCCTAGTAGTTGTAAGTCGTAGCCTGGCCTACACATAATTCCTTTTCCCCTAGAGTCTTTGTCTCTCCAGTGAGTTTTCCTTACGGAATACATTATATTCCTGCGGACTTTCGGTCTCTTTGATTTCTTTTCCTTTGTGGCAATATTTCCCCACCAATAATTTACTTTTGCATTCATAACATATGCATCATGAGGTCTCTTAGGACAAAAATTTGTTTCTATGTTGTTATTTAAGCCCATTCTACTGAGTCGACATGAGGATTTTAACTTTCACCTCCTCAGTTAGAATGTTCTTAAATAGGGACAGCTGTAAGACCATAATTTTGACCCTAAGATCCCTCATGCAATTTCATCATAAGTATTAGCATTGGGATCATACCTTGGCATCCTCCTTACCCATATTTCATTGGGTTCGTTTTGGGAGAGATAACCAAGCACTATGTGATTGTATCATACTTGTATATCATCATTTACTAACCAAAATACAAAAATATATCTTTGCATTTGCCTGACTTCTTTGTAGGTAGGGCATGATCTCCATTGATCTATCAAGTTCATATCTAAGGTTTGAGACCCTTATGACAAAGAGCACAACCATGAATTGATCCAAGAATGGATATGAGCATCATATATGAGTTCCTTTGATTCCTACATGTTATATTGATCAAGTTTTCTTCAAGAGTTTGAGGGTGATTTGCCTTGGAAACCCTAGTTTGACTAGGTATCTTGAGTAACTTATCCAACAAGCTATCTCACCAATTGATCAAATTGAAGGAGAATTGCGGTCCAAAACGCAGCGGAAATTAAAATTTTCTCCTTTAGAGATCCTTACGAATGGTCATGATCAGTGATAGAATATTTACCTCTTGTGACGATTTAAACCTTTGGTGCAGATCTCTTGTGACGATCAAAACCTTTGATGCAGATCCACGGAAACGATCACGAACGTTGAACGATGACAACGTCTCTACTCAGTCCACACAAACGGGTTCCTTCAATCTCAGTGCTAGCTGGTACGAATGAAGGCTTTGAGTGAGAGAGAGAGTGTGTGAGAAAACGAAAATAATGCAACCGCGATCAATGCTTCTGCACAAGGGTTCTATTTATATAACCACTTGTGTGGGCTTCAAGCTAAAAGGCCCACTTAAGTGTATTTTGGCCCATATCTTATAATATGCCCAAAATCACTTAAGCCCATGGTACCTTACCATATTTCGTATTCTACTCAAGTACATCGTACCTTACGATGTTCTACAATTCACTTAAGGGTACCGTACCTTACGGTATTCCTTAGTTACTCTATCTCTCATCAATCCGTCCTTTGTGTGTGACCCTGTAGGTTCTCGCGGCATTGGCAATTATATTAAATCATGTATTTAACATAATAAACAGTGAGCGGTATCTAGCAACACATCACTGCTACCCAAGACACGAAAATGTCAAGTGATCTGACAATTCCTTCTGTGATAATACTTATGTGTATAATTACCCTTTTGCCCTTATGTCCATATTGAACACAAGGCATAGACCGTGTCATCCTTGTCCAGTTCAATATTGGGCCCATAGACATTTACCCTTTTATGCACGATGGGCAAATTCCATCTAGGTCACTCATGTCCCTCAGCATGCTTCGTGGAGTACCCATCAACTGTCTTTATGGTTATCCAGTTACGGACAACGTTTGATCAGCAATAAAGCACTCGACTCTACATCTAGGGTCCATAGTGGTTTCAGGTCGAAGAGTGGTATACACCATTATCACCATGAGAATAACTTATGACACTTTGCATAACTTTCTATATAGTATTCTCATAGCGGGTCAATCCGGTATAAATATTACTCTTAATATTCATACCTATGTTTAAGACTTGATAACTCTTTATCCATGATCCATGAGATGTGATCATCAGTCTACAAACATAATAGTCTTAATGCTTTAATATTATCCCACTTCACACTAAAGCTCGACTACGGATACTTTAAGAATAATGTCCTTATGTTTAATGTGTTCTCATGATTAAGTCACACTTAATACATTAAACGGACTATCTATTCCAGGGACATTACTAAACAAACGTAATAAAGAAAAAGGCTTTTATTATTAATAAATAGTTCGATACAAGTACCAAAAGTATTGGCCTCTAGGGCTTACACCAACAATCTCCCACTAGCACTAGAGCCAATCAGGCATACCCTTAATACCCATAGATCTAGTATGGCCATCATGCTTCTGCTGCGCAAGAGGCTTTGTCAGTGGGTCAGCAATATTGTCAAGTGTAGGTACTCTGCATATTTTCACATCTCCTCTATCTATTATCTCTCAAATGAGATGATAACGCCTAAGTATGTGTTTGGATCGTTGGTGAGATCTAGGCTCCTTGGCTTGTGCGATAGCACCATTGTTATCACAGTAGAGACCAATGGGATCCACAATGCTAGGAACTATGCCAAGTTCACTAATGAACTTTTTGATCCAAACAGCTTCCTTTGCTGCACTTGAGGCAGCAATATACTCGGCCTCGGTTGTAGAATCAACAACTGTATCTTTCTTTGAACTTTTCCAGCTCACAGCGCCACCGTTTAAGCAAAACACATAACCAGATTGCGATCTAAAGTCATCCTTATATGTCTGGAAGCTAGCATCGGTGTATCCAATTACAGCCAACTCTTCCTGACCTCCATATATCAAGAATGAGTCCTTAGTCCTTCTCAAATACTTAAGGATATTCTTGACAGCCACCCAGTGAGCATCACCAGGATCAGATTGGTACCTACTCGTTGCACTTAAAGCATACGAGACATCTGGTCGAGTACATAACATGGCATACATGATAGATCCTATTGCAGATGCATATGGAATCTTATTCATGCGATCCCTTTCTTCCTTAGTTAAAGGGGATTGTGTTTTTGATAGACACAGGCCATGTTGCATAGGTATGAATCCTTTCTTGGAATCATGCATATTAAAGCGTCTCAACACTTTGTCTATGTATGTACTCTGACTTAGGCCAAGCAGTTTTTGTGATCTATCTCTATAGATTCTGATTCCTAATATATAGGCTGCTTCACCTAGGTCCTTCATAGAAAAGCATTTCCCCAACCAAGACTTTACTTGTTGTAGGGTAGGGATATCGTTTCCAATGAGTAATATGTCATCTACATATAATACCAGGAAAACGATCATGCTCCCGCTAACCTTCTTGTAGACACAAGGCTCATCTTCGTTCTTGATGAATCCATATTGTTTTACTGTTTCATCAAAATGAAGATTCCAGCTTCTGGAAGCTTGCTTCAATCCATAGATTGATCTTTGTAACTTACATATCTTTTGGGCTTCCTCTAGTATGTCAAATCCTTCAGGCTGTGTCATGTACACATCCTCAAGAAGATTTCCATTAAGGAAAGCAGTTTTGACATCCATCTGCCATATTTCATAATCATGATATGCAGCGATAGCAAGTAAAATCCGAACAGATTTAAGCATTGCAACTGGTGAAAAGGATTCATCATAGTCAATCCCATGAATTTGTTTATATCCTTTTGCAACCAGTCTTGCCTTATAGGTATGTACCTTACCATCCATGTCAGTCTTCTTTTTGAAGACCCACTTGCATCCTATAGGGTTAACTCCTACAGGAGGCTCTACCAAGGTCCAAACCTGGTTTGTGTACATGGAATCCATTTCAGATTTCATGGCTTCTAGCCACTTCTCAGACTCAGGACCAGTTATGGCCTCTTGGTAGGTCATAGGCTCATCTTGATCTATGAGTAATACATCACCTTGATCAGTTATGAGATATCCATATCTCTCAGGTAGTTGACGTATCCTGCTTGACCTACGTTGGTCTTGTTCTACTTGAGCAGGTTGCTCTTCCACAACTTCTTGTGTTTCCTGCTCTAATTCCTCCATAGGTGTATCTATGCTTTGTGATTCTTGAATTTCTTCAAGCTCTACTTTCCTCCCACTGGTTCCTTTGGAAATAAAATCCTTTTCTAGGAAAACTCCAGTTCGAGCGACAAACACTTTGCCCTCAGAAGGATTGTAGAAGTAATACCCTCTGGTTTCTTTAGGATACCCCACAAATAAGCATTTGTCAGATTTGGGCTCAAGCTTAGTTGAAATTTGTCGTTTCACATAAACCTCGCAACCCCAAATCTTTATGTAAGACATATGTGGTTTCTTACCACTCCATATCTCATATGGTGTCTTCTCAACCTTTTTGGATGGAACACGGTTAAGTGTGTAAGTTGCTGTCAATAGTGCATGTCCCCAAAAGGAGTTTGGAAGATCGGCGTGACTCATCATGGATTGGACCATGTCTAACAGGGTTCGATTTCTTCTCTCAGATACACCATTCCATTGGGGTGTTCTAGGAGGAGTAAGTTGGGATAGGATCCCACACTCTTTCAAATGGTCATCAAACTCTAGGCTTAAATACTCACCACCTCGATCTGATCGAAGAGTTTTAATATTCTTACCTAGTTGGTTTTGTACTTCATTCTTGAATTCCTTGAACTTTTCAAAGGACTCTGATTTGTGTTTCATTAAATACACATAACCATATCTACTGAAATCATCAGTGAATGTGATGAAGTACTGAAAACCTCCTCTGGCTGGTATGTTCAGTGGTCCACATACATCAGTATGTATGAGGGCCAAAAGATCATTAGCTCTTTCACCTTTTCCTGTGAATGGAGACTTTGTCATCTTTCCAATTAAACAAGATCTTCATGTCTCATATGATTCATAATCAAAAGAGTCCAAGAGTCCATCTTTATGGAGTTTGGAAATGCGTTTCTCATTTATGTGGCCTAATCGACAATGCCAAAGGTAAGTTGGATTTAACTCGTTAGGTTTCATCCTTTTAGTATTAATGTTATATATAGGCATTTCGAGATCAAGGACATACAGTCCATTGCTCATTTGTGCAGTAGCATAGAATATATCATTCAAATAAATTGAGCAACAATTGTTCTTTATTATAAATGAAAAACCAAACTTGTCCAAACAAGAAATGGGAATAATATTCCTGCTAATTGCAGGTACATAATAACAGTTCTCTAACTGAATTATTAAACCACTAGGTAAAGTTAATACATAAGTTCCTACGGCTAAAGCAGCAACCTTTGCTCCATTTCCAACTCGTAGGTCAACTTCACCTTTTGCCAAATCTCTACTTCTTTTTAGCCCCTGCACATTTGTACAAATGTGAGAACCGCATCCAATATCTAATACCCATGATGCAGAAGTAGATAAATTAATTTCAATAACAAAAATACCTAAAGTTGAAGTCTCTACTCCATTCTTCATATCTTCCAGGTACTTTGGGCAGTTTCTCTTCCAGTGTCCGGTCTTACCGCAATGGAAGCAGGTGCCTGCCTTTGCTATGCCTCCACTAGGCTTCAAAGCAGCAACAGTGGGTCTGGGTTTGGCGACTTCCTTGCCTTTCCCTTTATCACCCTGCTTGGTGGGCCTTTTGTTCTGTCTCTTTCCATTCCTGATCATCAGAATGGACTTCCCTTTTGTCTTCAGATTCTGCTCAGTTGTTCTTAACATGCCTAGCAGTTCAGGAAGAGATTTATCCATATCATTCATATTGAAATTTAGGACAAATTGACTGAATCTATCTGGCAACGATTGCAAGATCAAATCAGTCGCAAGTTCCTTTCCGAGGGTTTCCACATACCCAATCATCTTGAGCACATGGGGACTTACAGGGGCTCCCTCAGCTAACTTGCTTTGAAAAAGGGCTTTTGAAACTTCAAACCTCTCATGCATTGCTTGCTCTTGATAGAGCATCTTCAAGTGTTCGATCATATCGAACGCTGCCATGTTCTCATGTTGCTTTTGCAATTCTGAGTTCATGGTAGCTAGCATGAGACAAGCAGTTTCATTGGCATCATCGACATGCTTCTTATAAGCATCTCTTTCTGCCTTAGGTACAGAACTAGGAGGTTCCTCTTCAGGAACAGGTGTCTCCAAGACATACAGCTTTTTATCATGTTTGAGGACAATCCTCCGGTTTCGGTGCCAATCCAGGAAATTTGTCCCAGACAATTTTTCCTTGTCAAGGATTGATCGCAAGATGTTGTTAGAGGTGTTTGTTGTCATGGTAATCTACATAAGAATTAATGATAATATAAGTATCAATAACATATTTAATTAGGCCTTTAATTAAATATGCTCCCACTATTTTACTCAAAACAAATGACCCTCATCATTTGATTCGGAAAATCCCGTTGGAAGATTTTCTAGTGGGTCGAGATCCATATTTCACTTCGTTCTAAGTCCGCGTAGGCAGATTACACAAAACTAGGTTATTTAGGTAGGAACTCCTTCCAGTTGTATCTCATACAACTCTCGAAAATTTCAGTTGGGTGAATAACTCCTTATTCCAATCCATCATATGGATCATTCTCAACTCTTGCTTCTAAACATATATAATCTTATTATATATTTATTTATTTAAGTTTGACCCATTGTTTTAGCAATTGGATATTACAATTATCCCATCGCACCTTACTAATATAGAACATGCACCTCGCGTAGGCGAAACCTACATTATCCGATACTAGTCTTGATGAGTGCTAAAACTTGGAAAGCATAAACTTAATATTTAATTTGAGGGAATTGTAGTTGTCATGATCTCACCGGCTTATTTATCATATAAATCGTCTCTCACATGCATCAACATATATTCACATGCATCAACATACATACACATGCATCAACATACATAATGAAACAGTTATGGCCCCTAGCGCAATTGTTCTCCCAAGCCAATGAGAGAACCTAAATTAACCTAATAACGATCTAAGCTTCTCCAAGCAAGATCTTCAAGGTTGTCCTCCATTGATATTGAATTTTTCTCTAAGCTTCTCCAAGCAAGATCTTCAAGGTTGTCCTCCTTTGATATTGAATTCTTCTCTTTCTTCATAACATTATATTATAGAAGAAACTCGTTTTACATACGAGGGATTAAGATGAGAAAAGAAGTTACATTAAGAGATTACAAGGAGAGGCACGACACGCAGGTCGTATTTTAAAACCCAAAACAAAATAAAGGATAACTAAGGCCATAACTGATCACCACAAGGCAATAATAACAAACATATTATTATTATTAATTTTTAATTCCTTTAATCAATTAAAACAAAATTAAATTTTAGCGACCGATCATACTACGCAGAGTTAGCCGGGGGTTCCGCTGCCCGGTCAGCGGACGGTGGTTCCGCTGACCGATCAGCGGACGGGGTCAAGGGGGCAGCGCCCCTTACGGGGTTGGAGGGGCAGCGCCCCTGTCCAAAATTTTAATGAACAATTCATTTGAAATGGACATTGTTTTGCATCAACATAACCCTTGCGTAGTCACAAAACAGAAACCCCAAGAATTCTGATCCTGTGAGTGTGACGACCGTCACAAGCATGTTACGACCGTCACAGGTCACAAGCTTGTTACGACCGTCACAAGCATATGTTACGACCGTCACGGGGCCAAAACAGAAATGCCTAGAATTTTGGATCTGTGAGTGTGACGACCGTCACAAAGCACGTGACGAACGTCACAGGCTTGTTACGAACGTCACGCGTCTTGTTACGACCGTTACGCATCCAAAATAACAGAACTTTGAAACAGTCTACAGACCTATTCCAAAAGCCCTAAATTCACAACTCTTTGACGGCACAACCCTTGCACCGTCACCAACCCTAATGCGCCAATTTCAGACCGTCAAACACACCTCGATTGTTGATTCAATATGAATGATCAACAGGTCATTGCTTCACCATACTAATGTCGGATTCCGAAGCAAATGACCATTGATCGCTCAAAGGAAAACAATCATTTAGTGTTCGAATGAACGAAACAGAAACAGTATATCACATATACCGTACTTTGCATTAGGATTACTTATATCATATATAAGTTGATCGGTCTCAATTGCGTAACCTATGGACGATCGATGTATCGCTGCTTCACCATACTAATGTCGGATTCCGAAGCATAGTCAACATCAATCATCCAACTCGTACACTCATGATTCCAAATTTAATTACTCGTTTAATTAATTGATTCATTCTGTCTTTTAATCATGTTAATACAGAAATTAAACAGCTATCCGATTCATGGTTTCGTAAGTGGCTCTGATACCACTGAAGGAGAATTGCGGTCCAAAACGCAGCGAAAATTAAAATTTTCTCCTTTAGAGATCCTTACGAATGGTCATGATCAGTGATAGAATATTTACCTCTTGTGACGATTTAAACCTTTGGTGCAGATCTCTTGTGACGATCAAAACCTTTGATGCAGATCCACGGAAACGATCACGAACGTTGAACGATGACAACGTCTCTACTCAGTCCACACGAACGGGTTCCTTCAATCTCAGTGTTAGCTGGTACGAATGAAGGCTTTGAGTGAGAGAGAGAGAGAGTGTGTGAGAAAACGAAAATAATGCAACCGCGATCAATGCTTCTGCACAAGGGTTCTATTTATAGAACCACTTGTGTGGGCTTCAAGCTAAAAGGCCCACTTAAGTGTATTTTGGCCCATATCTTATAATATGCCCAAAATCACTTAAGCCCGTGGTACCTTACCATATTTCGTATTCTACTCAAGTACACCGTACCTTACGATGTTCTACAATTCACTTAAGGGTATCGTACCTTACGGTATTCCTTAGTTACTCTATCTCTCATCAATCTGTCCTTTGTGTGTGACCCTGTAGGTTCTCGCGGCATTGGCAATTATATTAAATCATGTATTTAACATAATAAACAGTGAGCGGTATCTAGCAACACATCACTGCTACCCAAGACACGAAAATGTCAAGTGATCTGACAATTCCTTCTGTGATAATACTTATGTGTATAATTACCCTTTTGCCCTTATGTCCATATTGAACACAAGGCATAGACTGTGTCATCCTTGTCCAGTTCAATATTGGGCCCATAGACATTTATCCTTTTATGCAGGATGGGCAAATTCCATCTAGGTCACTCATGTCCCTCAGCATGCTTCGTGGAGTACCCATTAACTGTCTTTATGGTTATCCAGTTACGAACAACGTTTGATCAGCAATAAAGCACTCGACTCTACATCTAGGGTCCATAGTGGTTTCAGGTCGAAGAGTGGTATACACCATTATCACCATGAGAATAACTTATGACACTTTGCATAACTTTCTATATAGTATTCTCATAGCGGGTCAATCCGGTATAAATATTACTCTTAATATTCATACCTATGTTTAAGACTTGATAACTCTTTATCCATGATCCATGAGATGTGATCATCAGTCTACAAACATAATAGTCTTAATGCTTTAATGTTATCCCACTTCACACTAAAGCTCGACTACGGATACTTTAAGAATAGTGTCCTTATGTTTAATGTGTTCTCATGATTAAGTCACACTTAATACATTAAACGGACTATCTATTCCAGGGACTTTACTAAACAAACGTAATAAAGAAAAAGCCTTTTATTATTAATAAATAATTCGATACAAGTACCAAAAGTATTGGCCTCTAGGGCTTACACCAACACAAATTTCTCAAGAGACACTTCAAAATTCATCATCTTATGCATATATGATCTACCATGAGCCAAGAAAGTCAAAAGAATTGAAGGTTAGCAAGCTGGTTGATGGTGGTTGGCCAGAGGAATTCATCTTATCAAAACTGGGTCTCCCTAGACCCTATCTCCTACAAATTTTCACCGCATGAAAATGATTCCAAGAGAAACGTTACTCTAAATGACATTCCAAACAACTTTCATGTTGAGACCTAGAGATAGTTTTGCTTGGAAAATCATTTTCTATGTTGAAACATTATAGGTCATTTTCTCTAAACCCTAATTTGAAAGTCAACTTCCCAAGGCCATAACTTGCTCATTTTTTATGAGATGAAAGATTTCCAAGTTGCACAATGAAATTCAAGATGTCTACTTCAACTTTTATGTTTGGAGTGGAAACAAAATCAAATTTTATGAGCATGTGATATGAGGTTACATTATAGGTTATTTTTTACCTATACCATTGAACAAGTGATTTTTCCAAACTTCAAAAATGCATAAATCTATCATTGTAAACCCAAATTACATGAAATTGGTGATCATTTTGAAGGTATTTGAAATATATACAACTTTGATGAAGACACGTTTCTCATTTGAAGCTCACATAAAATGTTAAGTAAGGTGGAATATTGAGATATATGGCTTGACAGATAGAAAAAATTTCAACATGTTAAAATTTCCAAACTTCCACCTCAAAATTCTCCGTGTTCCAAGCTCCAAATGAAAAAGTGTTGAACATCAAACTTGTTCCCCTTGATCTAAGCTTTCCAAAAAACCAAGTTCATGCATTTTGGGTGAGGTTTGCTAGGTCTGAGCATGGCTTTAACAGGGTTGCATCATTGGAAAGAATCAATTGCACAAACATCAGTTCACAATGCCTTGCCATCCAAGCTTGATTCAGACCTCAATTGGAATCATTTTGGACCTTATTGCATTGTATCATGGGCATGTACATGCCCATGCACTCGTGCCATCCACATTGCCAATTTTGGACAGACTTTTGAAGTGTGGAAATATCATTCCCTTTGGCTATAAATAGAAGGCCTCTAAGCTCATTTGAACAAAACTTTGTGCGCCAGTTTTTCCCACCATTTAAACCCTCTCATTCTAAAGAAAAACCTGAGAAATTTCAATTTGAAATTTGAGTTTGAATCTCAACTGTTTGAAATTCAAGAACTCCAGGATCCAAAGCCTTGCAACCTCTCTAATCACTTCCTACTAGCTTCTCAAGTGTGATCAGATTGTGTTTGGAGCAAGCAACATCAAGAACTGCATAGCATTGAAGGTAATTTTTAGAAAACTTCATCTCTTTGATTCTCACTCAATTCTACTCAATTCTCTTGGATCTTTGGTTGTCTGAAGTTCTACCAATGTAGGCAAGAAGATTGAGTTGCTTAGAGGTCAAATCGAAGCAACTCAGTTGACACACCTCAAAATTTAACTCCTCATACCTTTTTATATATTTGGAGTTAGTTGAAATTGAGGTCAGATTTGTGCTCTACGCCATTTTTTCTTTCAGATCATGTCCTTTTTTATTTTAGAGATGGTTGAAGGTGGACCAGTCCGGTGAGGTCCACCGGAGAAGAAGACCGGAGTTACAGCTCCGACCGTCTGTTGGCACGTCTCCAACCATAGGATCCTTTTCAGATGTTTTAATCTCACGCGTTGGTTCTGATTACCATCCCTGTGGCGCATTGACTTAAGTCCACGGTGGAAAGCGTGTTGAGGACCACTTGATATGCCACCTCAATTAATGAGGGAGATAAAGTGGTCCACGTTTTTTGCTATTTTCTAATTTTCATTTTAATCCTTTTATTTTCATTAATTCATATTAATTTTAATATTGACCCAAAAAATATGAGAGTTTCACCAAAAAATTCAAATAATTTCCTCTTTCATATTTTGAATTAAAAATATTTTTTGGATCACTATTAATATTTTTCATGATTTAATTGATTTTGTGATTATTTTTAATTGTTAAAAATACTTTTAAGTCTTTAAAAATTCTGAAATTTTGTCTCCAAGGTCCTTTGACATTGTTTGGCCTATGATAAATCTCATGACCATTTCTTTGGTGTTTTGATGAGGGTTTAGAAATTTGACAAACCATATTTAATTTAAATGTATTATTTTAGTCTTTTTAATTCAAATAAATGTCAATTAATTGTGTTAACCATTTGTGATGAATTGTTTGAGTTTGACTCTGGTTGTTGGATCTTGGTCAAGGTTGATTTGACTTTGTCATGTTAATATCATTGGATTTAGGGGATTGATGGAATGTACATTCCATCTCCCAAAATGAATGGATGATATTAATTTGGTAAAAGTCCTCCTTTAACCACTTTGACTTTTGATCCATTCCCCTCCCTCATCATCTCAATCCCATTCTTTATGCATTCATATCATTTGGTCTATGATATCTCAAAGTCCTAAGGCTAGTGGATTGAAAAATCAACATGAGTATGGATGAGATTAGGCCACCTCTTTTGCATATTATTTTTGTGTGTGGTATGTTTCATGAGCATAGTCCATTATACTATGTCTCTAACATGCATTAACACCAAAATTCTATTGCCCGACCTCAAATAGTTGTCACTTCTACATAAGTTCAATTACGATTGCTTAACATAGCGCTAAATTTGTGACACAAAAGGCATAGCATTCTAGTTAGTGAGATTGTAAGTCTCCCCTCTTTCATGGTATTGTGTGGAAACTTGGCCTTTTTTCCTTCCTTTGGAAGATATCTTGGCTCAAGGATCCATGCTTGTGATAAGTGGGTTGAGTGTTCTCCAAAGAATGACTTAAACATGAAAGCAAAAGCAAAATAATACTAACTTCTAACTCACTAACAACTAACTTTTAATTTCAAGTCATTTACTTTATTGTCATTTAATTTTAGCCTTTATTCATTTGCCATTATTCATACCATTCTAATTGTTTATGTTAATGCAATTTTCACTTTGTCCATTTGGACCATATTGTGTGATATATCTTGTTTGTGTATACTTTGCTTGTTTGTGTGGTCTTTGACCATTAATGTACATAATAACAACAAAAACCCTAAAAACTTTTTGTGTGGACTGTTGGCTTGATCTTGGACAAATGGACTTAGAATTTAGACAACATTCCTATGCTAAAGGACTTGGCCAATGCCAACTTTTGTGTAACCAAGTGCTTGCAATTTGAAACTTCATCTGATACATCATTCAAGATCCCTCTGAGTTCATCTGCAACTAGATTATTGTGAAGTTGTTATTTTGAACATGTGATATGTGGAATTCAGTTGTTACATGGGCTAATTTGAAGAAGATCATGGAGTGGATAAAGCTTGGATGTGGCTATCTTTATTTGATGCCTTTGCTCTTCAAGATTGATATAATTTTGCATTTATGTGTTGCTAAATTCTAAATGTCCAAACGAATTTGGGGTTTCTATATGGCATTATTGCCTATTGGATTGCTACCCACCGGTCAGATCTTTTCAACTCTTAACTTTTAATTTTGTGCATAGGATTAGTCTCTTCATCTTCACCTCATTTCTTTAATTTCAAAATTTGTCCCTCCTTTTAAAATTTTCTTTGTTTGAACTTATTTTGGTTCTAAACTTTGACCACTTTGCTAAAAGATAGAAACTTTGGCCTTATGCCATTGCATTTTCAAACTTCCTTTCTTAAATCAAACTTCTAAATAAACTTAACTATACTTAACTTAAACTTTCAAAAAGCCAAAAATAACTAACTCATTCAAACTATTTTCAGGCCTTTGTGCCTTTCAAACTTAAGTTTTTATAAAAGCAATGCATCCACTATGAAATTTGTATCACGAACTACGAGGTTTTGATCCCTCATTTTTATGTTGGTACGTAGGCACAAGTCCGAAGGTCTTGTCAAACACAAAAATATAATTAATTGAATTCTTTTATCACCCCCCCCCCCCCATTCTATTTATTTGTAAACATCATTTTTGTACCAAATACATATGCACACAAAAAGGGCTCCCTATGAATACCTAGGACACTTTGGATGCTAACACATTCCCTCTGTGTAACCAACCCCCTTACCTGTAATCTCTGACATTTTATTAGTTTTGATTTGAAAACTTCTTACTTTTGGGTTTTGTTCGTACTTTTTCCCTTTTCCCTTGGAAACAATAAAAGCGCGGTGGCGACTCTTGTTATTTGATGTCTAGCTTATCCATAGCTTGATGTTATGAATTTACCGCTACAGTTCTGACCCAAGTTTCTGAATCCAACTCTCTATTTCTTCACTTCATGCTTCAATCATCTTTTATCATAAGCCAATGAATCTGAAGATAAGATCAAAATGGGAATGTGATCAAATAGTACATAGTACAAATCGAACAACTTTTCCACCACCTGATTTCGTGGGCAAGGACTATACTATTCATCACACCTGTCACTGAATATGTGGACGAAAGGACGTACGTGATATCATTCCTTTCTCATCCAACAGTGGACAATCGCTCAAGGAGCTTTCCCCATTTTTCCCTCCAACGGTCACATGCTTACACTATATAAGCATGCATTAGATATTTGAAGAACTCTCGCTCACTTGTTCTCTTGCTGCTGAACTACACAAGTTATTTGACAAGCTAATTTTCTTTGTGAAAATCTATCATTTTTGTATTCAGTGTTCTTTAAGTATTGTTTATTATTTTGTGTAAATCTGCTTTCAAAGAAGCATCTTGTAACACATAAACTTGTATTCAAACTATTTGTTTGATTCCTTCAGGAGGTTATCCTTGAGAAGACAAAGAAGGTTATTCTTTGTGAATCCTTAAGGAGACTAAGGTTTAGTTGGATCCTTGAGAAGATAAAGAAGGGTATTCTTTGTGTTTATTGTAATCTGTTGAATATAGTGGATTAATTCCTTGTGTATAAGGAAAATCACCTAGGCGGGTAGACTGGATTAGCTTTGAGTTTCAAGCGAACTAGGATAAAAATCTGTGTTTTTATCTCTTTATTGTTTAACTTGTTATTGGTGTTTTTGTTTTGGAAAAAGCTTTTGCTTGTAAAACCCAATTCACCCCCCCCCCCCTTTCTTATGTTTTTCACACCTTCAGAGAAGTGTTACAAATATTATGTCTTGAGCTTCCATGAAAAAGATCTCATGCTCTCTTCATAGTGTCAAGACATTTATCCTGCAAGATTAACGACTAGTGTTAGGTACCCAATCTTCATTGGGTCGTTGATGATTAGTGAAACCGAGGTTTCACTTAGGAAACCATTTATGAGAGCCTTTGGGGACCAAGAGTCTCCTAAAGTTACATTTTACAACGGTATGACTCTTCATGCAACAATAATGGAAATAAACATTATGAGAAGATGATATTTTGTTATTTGAACCTTTTCAACATAAATATACCTTCTATAAGGATTATGAGAATACATATCATATTTTGAAGTGTCAATGGAAAAAGTCACTTTAGGTTGCAAAGCCTTGTTCAACTTGGATTTAAGATCATTTGACTCTTTTTGCCTAATATGACAAGTCTCACACCCAAACCAGGAGGTTCTATTATCATCACAGTTATCTTTTAAAATTCCTATCATAGATTTCCCTAGAGCTTCCATATTCTTTTCATTTTTTAACATTTTAGCTTGCAAATGAGAGAAAGTTCTTTTATTTGAAGCAAGCTTTTTCAAATCTTATATGGCTTGTCTTTGTAGATTTTCAAAAGATTCTTGCAGTTTAGAATAAGATAAGTCATGAGTAGATTTAGGCTTAAAGTGACTTACATTCCTTTTCTTTTCTTTGTTGGTCATGTAACACATCTTTTTCAATTCATCGCTTGAGCTAGAACTTTCTCCACTCGAAGAACCACTTTCACTTTCCCAAGAAACATAAGCCCTTCTAGGATTATTTGATCTTTTGTGATGACCTTTTTCATTTTCTTTCAAGATTTGAGGACATTTCGGCCTAATGTGACCTTCTTTGCCACAATGGTAGCATGTACTTCTACCCTTAATTTTCTTATTCTCATCATCCTTTGAGGAGTTTGACAACCTTATGGATTTTCCATGATCCTTCTTCTCAGAGTGATTCTTTGCTTGTTCCCACATATATCTATTGTACTTTTTGATGAACAACCTCATGTCTTCTTCATCAGAGTCTTCGTAATCCTTAGTTTCACAATCACTAAGCTCACTATTTGAGAACTTTAAACTATAAGTCTTTAGAGCAATGAACTTATTCTCTTCCACCTTGTCTTTACCTTTCTCTTTCTTCATCTTCCTTTCATATTATTTTTCATGTTTTTCCAAGCAAGTGAGTTCTTGCACATGTTCTTCCAATTTACCAAATAAAGTAGTAAGATCAATTGCTTTACGATCATTCGCCTCTTCGATAGTGGTGACCTTGGGTTGCCATTACCTATTAAGACATCTTAAAACCTTGTTAGTAGGAATAACATTGGAGATAGGATTACTTAGAGAATTCAATCTATTAATAAGATGTGTGAATCTCTTTTGATGTCGGCAATGTTTCACCATGCTTCATACGAAAGAGTTCAAAGTCTTGGTTCAATGTGTTGATCCTAGCTTGTTTGACTTCATTAGTTCCCTCATGGACAACTTCTAATGCATCCCACATAGCCTTGGTGGTTTCACAATGAGAGACACGATAATACTCATCAACACCTAATGCAAATATGAGAATATTTTGTGCTTTCCAATCATGAGACCACAACATTATCATTCCATTGATTTTTCGATTTTGGTACAACGACGCCTTCACCATTGGTCATTGTAATTTGATTAGGAACATTTGTGATGACGTCCCATACATACTTATCAACAGAGTTGATATGGATATGCATACAAGCTTTCCAATAACCATAATTTTCACTAGTGAAAATAGGTGCTCTACTATACGTCCCTTTAGGTTCGGTAGCCATTATCTAATAAGAAGATCTTAAGACAGGAAACAACTGGGGCTTGTGATACTACTTGTTAGACGATAGGCCTAGATCTATAGGGGTGAATAGATCCCAAATTAAAAAAATTATTTGAAACTTTGATTTAGAAATTTTTTGGCGCGGAAGCACGTTTCAAGTATTTCCCGGATTCAAAATTGTCTAACCGGACCTACTATTGAAAAGCTTGGATATGCGTAATAGTACCAATAGAATGATAATAATCTACAAGTCAATCAATAATTATTGAGCAGACCTAATTGAATACTCTACAATAGTAAAAGTTTATCTTCAATGATATCCATACACAAAAAGCTAAGTCAAAGAATTTGTCGAACACTTGGTGTGTGAAAAACAAAGTTTGGAATTTTATATGTTGTTTGTTGTTCTAAGAAATCCAATCATAACCAAATGGTTAATGATCAATACAACAAACACGAGATTGAAAATGTAATCAAAATTATGATCCAAACTATGTTGATCCGGTGATCAAAGCAATCGATAATTTACGAGTCGAAAAATAAAAGAGATAGAGAGAAAAAGAGAGTACGCAAGGATTTGTTTAGGCAGTTCCCCAATCGACCTCGCTATGGGTACGTCTTCCCTTAATTCGAATTTAAATTGAGATATTAATATAATAAATCTTACTTTACAAATGTATGAATACAAGATGTGAGAGATCAAATCCCACAAACCCTAAGTTTGTTCTTGACTCTAGCACCTCCAAAAAACTTGATCAAAGATTGATCAAGTCACCAACAATGCCACTTCAATTCATCTATTGTTGCTACTTACTTGCACGACCTCCTTGTCTCAAGGCTTTCACCTGGATGGATTAATCCCAAGTGCACACTTGTTGAACCCAATATTTGTCAACACGGTCCACCGTTTCACGCTACTCCCTTGTCGACACACCTAGTCTCAAGGATTTCACTCGATCGGATCTGAATCGCATAATCTTGTCAAAAACCTTCAAACCCTAAATATCTTGAAGGAAAACCCTAAACCAATTTTCTTATTTGAATCCCTCAAAGATCGTAATCCAATATTCTCGATACAACAAACCTAATTGGACGTTATCAATCCTAATCTAGATGACACCCAATCAAAAAATGACTATGTGTAGTTTGATTGTGTGTATGGATAGATTGAATTGAATATTATGAGATGCTTTGAAATCCTGGATTCATGTAGGTTTTACTCACTCTAGAAACCTTACTAGAGAATGATACATGTATCAAGTATTTATTTGTGTGAGACTCATAAGAGGCAAAATGAATGCAAAAGGAAAGGAAAGAAATGCATTTTTTCAACAAAAAAAATAGTCAATAGGTCGATCTTTACGATTCATGTGTCGACCTATTCAGGTCATGTGTCGACCTGTTGGAAGCATGTGTCGACCTCTAAGGTTATGTGCTACCTATAGGTCGACTTGAAGACTCGGCACATAAGACAGAAGCTGCAGGCTTTAATACTGCATCATATGTGTCGACCTGTATCATCTATGTGTCGACCTGAAGTTTAAAAAATTCATCTATAGGTCGACCTGTAGTCGTATGTGTCGATCTATAATGAAGATTTTTCACTAAAACTAAGTTTCTCATGTTCGACACACTATTTTGATGCATAGATATTTTCCAGACCATTTCCAATGATGCTGACATGCTTCCTAATGCAAGAACGCTAAAATGCACAGTTAGACTCGGATGATACCGTCCAATGTACATAAACATTATTTCCTAGTTTTGACATCATGCAAAACATATCTAAACGGAAGAAGCACTCACACACATAAATGACTATGTTATATCAATGGATCATTGCCCAACATACTCTCTATTATTGAATTCAAACCACCTTTTTAACATTGTTATTTATTTGTTTATTATTCAACAGAACTTGTGACATTCGCATATTAATTTTATCTTGCTCATGCTAATTTACTAAAAGAAAATTTCTTGTAAAAATCAACCTAAGTTACTTTCCACACACGTGGGTTCAATATCCTTACCTTTTATCACTTGCTACTTTAAAACATATATGTATACTTGCATGTAACATCCCACGTTTTAAGCAATAACAACTTGCTAATGTTGTATTTCCCCTCTGTGATCATGACCAAGAGTGTTTTCTGCTCATCAAACTCTTGTCTTGCAATCTTGACTTCATCCACTTGAGGTTCCTTCTTGTTCGCATTGCACTCTCTTACAAAATGACCGAACCTTTGACAAATAAAACACTGAATCTTACTTTTGTCAATCCTTTTCCTATCACCTCTAAAGTTGCATTGAGCACCATTCTTTTACTACAGATGCTATCACCCTTTTGATAAGTCAAATTCTTGGAATTTTGGGACTTTCTTCCATCAAAATTCTGAAAAATCCTTTTACTATTCATGGGTCATTTTCATTTCGACTTCTTCTCTTTCTCATTGAAACGGGCTTTCAAAGCGATCTCCGTCTTTGCCTTGTCACAATTCCTCTCTTCCATCCTTTGCTCATGAGGGTCCTATTTACTCATCTTTACAAGATCCTTCGACTCCTCAATCACTATGACCACATTGTCGAATTTCGGCGTTAAAGAACACAAGATTTTCGCGACAATATATATACTTTGTGACTGTTTCTCTACATGCTTTTACTTGATTCACCAATTGAGTAATTCTCGTTGTAAAATCATTGATGGCCTCTTTTTCCTCCATTCGAATCAATTTGATTTGACGTTTGTGAGTTTGTAACCGCACCACCTTCGCCTTGTCAGCCCCTGCGTATGTCTTCTCTAAGATTTCCCACGATTGCTTCGATGATTCGCAATCACCAACTTTCTCAAAGTTGTCACCATCCACACATTGATGGATCAAAACTAGCGTCTTGAAATCTTTCTTATTCTCTTCCTTATGCATTGCTCGTTGTGCATCCGTTACACCTTCGACAAGAGGATCACCTCATTCTTGATCACTTCAAGAATATCTTGGTAGCCAAACAACATTTTCATTTATTTGCTCCAGTTTTCGTGTTCTTCGCATCAATAATGAGTAGGTTTGCATGGATTCTTTCATTTGAGACAAAATTCATGTTGAACATTAGGTGTTTGTGGATCTGAATCAGGCTTTTGATGCTAAATGTTATGGTTATTTTGAAGGGTCAACTCGAGGGAACATTTTACACTTCGGGTCTTTCCTTATGAACAACACATCTTGTGAGAGACACACCACGTACTCATCCAAAACCTTAAGGTAATATGTGTGTGGATTCAACCTAAAACCCTAATCAATATGATAATTCCTCACACTACTCACCCATATTATTTCAACCTAAAACTCCTAAGTAGTTAAATTTTATATATATATTTTTTAATAATAAATCTCAATTATTATTCGTTCCATATTTTAGTAACATTTTAGATAAGAAAGATATCTATAATAAAGTGTAATAAACACCATTTTTGTAGTTTGTAGATGTAAGAGGATGGTGCATTTATTTTTAAATCAAAGTAAATACGGTATATTTATAAATTGAATGAAGTTACTTAATTATTCTAATTCAGAATACACACTACACTAGAAATTTAACTAGCAAACTGATAGGCTGAACCGAAAATTTTAATTTTAAATCTCATAGTTTCTAAAAATGAAAAGGATATATGAAACAAAAACAATACTAACAAGGAAAAAAAACATTACATTGATGAAATGGAGGAAAAGTTACACAAGCTCAAATGAAGAAAAGGCCCTTGACAGAAACACAAAAGTGGAAGGTATATCCTGTTTCCAAACAAAACCAAACACTTGCTCAATAACAGGAAACGATTTTCATGAGAGGAACTTCTTCTAACAATAACAAAATCGTGAAGCTTCATTTCAACATGCACATGCACATGTGTACATTCATCATATTGCATGGCTATTCCTCCCTTTTTTTGTTTCACTGTAAATATATATAAAACAAAAACAAAAACTGTGATTATATGATATGTACTAGTGATATATGGATCATATACAATCAATGGTAAGTCGAACCAGAAGGAACTAACAGTTAAGTTTATGTTTTCCTTCTAGCATTAGATTGAGGAGGTTTTCCATCAAACAAATCATCAATGTAAGTCTCTATATCCTCAGGTTGGTACTTTATATACTTCTCTGCCTGTCTCCCAGAATCTAAATTCTGTGAAAACCTCCCAAAGAATGCCCTGTATGCCGGAATCACCACCGCGGATATCGAAACCCGAAGCTCCGATTGAAGCTGCTCATCCTTCACAACCCATAAGCTTTGTGTCCTATGAATCTCATCAAACAATGTACTGAAGCTTTTAAACCTCTCTTTCAGTACTGCCTTTTGCACCTTCCCATTCACATTCAACCCTTCTTGACTCAGACAATTCAACAATTTGTTCCATGTTTCTCTCTGGTATGTCTTGTGATAGTTTCTTAAATCAGAGGATTTCTTTCTACACCATGTGTTACCCACCACTTGGCTCATTTCAGATGAACTTTTGATCTTTTGTAAAATGTATCTACCATTGTTCATCATGAAGAAGTTGCTTAATGCTATGTCGCGGTACAGTTTGGCTTTCCCGTCTAGGCTTGCATCTAGTAAATCCATGACTCTCATTACCTGTGCTGAAAATGGCGACGATGCTTCTTCTATAACTACGTGGTTTTCATTGTCATCAAGTCTACTACTTGAATCTACACATTCGATCTTTGAATGATCCCGGAAAACCTGTTCTAGGGTTTCTTTGTAATCACCAGCTATGATGAGGTAATTCATTATATAGCGTGTGAGAGGGTGAACCGCGCCACCAGGGACTGGATTTTTCACGGTTTCTGATTTGATTGAGTTTTCTAAGTCGCAGAAGATAGCGATAGCTGCCTCGCCAAGACGTGTTTTGGCGAGGGTTATCTCTGTCTTCAACTCTTCGGAGGACTCTTCAGGAAAGAGCCCGTCCAACTTTGGTATAACATCTCTAAGTGTTTCGTACATGTCAAGCAATTTGAATAGCTTCTCTCCTGCACGCTTAGTCATGGCAGCCCCTTCCGCGAAATTGAGAAGTGGAATCACAACTCCGCGGGAGAGGCTACCAAATAGACCAGCTGCAACCGACTGGTTACTTGAGAATACCGCCTCCGCTAGTTTCCTCTCCCCGGGGAAATACACGGTCGTGCATTTACGAATCGTGTTTGTCCACGCCGGAATCATATCTCTTGCTAGAATCTCCCATTGCACCTTCTGAACCATATCATCAATGCTGATTCTTTCCAGCCCCAATTTCTGTTGAATCTCCTCAAACGCAGTCCTTCTCGCCACAATGTACACCTGACAACACTCCGATTCGTATCCCCCGGTTAACATCTCGCAGGCAATCTTGCTCATACAAGCAATCGCCTCGTCTGTATAACCCGGGAAATTCGTCTCGGATTCCTCCAGTTGATGATCAGATTCAACTTCCTCTGATGCCCCCTGTTTTCCTTTTGAATCAATGTTCTGTCCATCTGAACTCAATTCCATTGGCATTCTAGAATCCTCCATCAACACTCGAAAGTCTTCTTCCAAAAAAGACATGGCTTTCTGTTGAATTACACCAATTCGATTCCTTGTTGAGTCTCTTTTCTCATTCTTATCTTCTACCGTTTCGTTTTCATCGTGACGAGTCAGAATTTTCTTAAGCTTCGAAATCCGATTCACAGCTTCCAATAACCATGTATCTTTTTCCAGAATCTCTTCCCACTTCGCTTTACCTTCGCCAGTGTCACATTTCCCTAGATTCTCCTCCAACAGATCCAAGAACTTTCCTACATAATCAGGAATGTCAAACGAAACCGAAGCCGCTTCTTTCTCATACAATCCAACCAGAAATTGATCGATTTCTTCTGAAACTTTCTCCAGGCTAGGAGGAGAAGACTCCACGACATCAGCATCATCGGCATCTACAGATTCTGTGTTTTCTACTGTTTCTTCTTTCTTCTCTTCCTTCTGTTGATTTTCCTCATGCTCCGACGGAGGAGGCGGTGGTTGTTCTCCGTCGGTGTCATCGTTAAGATTGGGATCCGGCATTGGTGGTTCGTCGGTGTGAGCGAGAGTATCGGAATTTTCAGCGAGATTTTTATCCAGGATGGTTGTTATGACGGTTATGTTTTTGTCTTCGGAGAAATGAAAAAGAAAAGAAGCGTTTCAAAATGTGAAATGCGAAGACTTAGGAGAATCATCGGTTTGCTTTTCTTGTTTTGTTTTATTGTTGAAAAATTATTGAAATTAATATTTGAATAATCGTTCATCCCCATCATTGAGAGAGTTGACCGTTGATGTTTTTTTTTTCTATTTCGAAATCGTTTCATTTGTGCTTCCCACTAAGATGCATTAACTTATTTAAAATATAGAAAGTGAGAGAGATCAACATTTAGGATTTAAGTATTTTTTCTTAGGTAAACACAAATATATTTATGAAATTAAAATTCAAATGAGATAAAAATCATATGTCTAATCACTTAATCACCTGAATGACTCGAAAAACGGGTGGACATTCACTTATGGACATATGAAGACGATATTTACCCTTATATTAATCGTTGATCAAATTCAATTGGCTTTCGCAGTCTACGTCTAATCGATCGAAAAAGATCTAACATTCTCTTTTATATAAGCGTGATTCTGAGTTATGCACAAGTATTTTTCTCATTCACACATGCAACAATTACATCTCTTTTAAAAACAAACTTGAGCATTTTAGTGCTAACATTGTAGGTATCTCATCTTTGATCATAACAGACCATAACCATTGTACCTCAAGCTTCTCCGCGGTGGTCATCTTCAACCTCCACTTACTTTTGTTCTATAGTACGAAATAATAACGTCGTCTTTAGGAATCCTCTTATAATTCTCACGAATTCTTTACTGAATCTCATTGATATCTATTGTTACACCTCTGTAAGAGATTTATGTTACCGTTCTGACAACCGTAAATGTTTCGCAAATTCCTTTTCTCTTAACTTCTCCGATGGTTGCATGTAAAGCAACTCGCAAACGTAACACCGCTCCCAATCTCCGGTCAACGATTCACATTCTTCAAGATAATGTTTTGCCAGTTATCACCTCGGTAAACGAAGAACCTCTTCTATACAAAGATCTACATGCTTCGATCATAATTCCTTAATTTATCACTACACTACATCAGATCGCGACTTCTGAACTAATGGTTCAATGCGCCCGTCATCTCTTTACGCTTAGTCCAATATTCAATGTCGAATCACTAAAAATTTGTAGAGTTTCCACTATTTTAAAAATTAATATACAAAGTTTTGGTACGATGGATAATCTAGACAACACTTAACACTTCAAAGTCAATTAATAGTTAAGTCAACACAAGACTAAATCTGGATTTTCCTTATGTTGTAGTAGAATACTCAAACTTCTTATTTCACAAGATCTTCACTTGATGTTGACCAAAATGCCCTACTAGACCCAATGTTTTGCTTCAAGCTTTCGTTTCGCATACATCTTTACTCAACTCTAATGGTTCCTTGTTTGAGCCCTTGTTCTACCCAAGGGTTTTAGAAACTCCAAACTTTGTTCTCTGACAACCTTCTTTTGATACTACTAAAGTATCCAATGGAGTACAAAATAATCTTCACTAGCTGTAAGTCATCCTTCACGCACCATGATCACAATATTGAATCTTCAATCTGATACACACAAAAAGTTTCATAAAAAATATTATATTTCCTATTGTACCTTGGATCTACCACTCACACTTCATCTTTAGAGTTGAGTACCACCACAATGGGTTTTATTCGCTCAATGTTTAATATGATTGGATATCTTCAAGAAAATCACACAATGCGTAAACATATCTAACTCAATCAACATATTTTGACTGGGCTTGGACATCATAAAACCCTAAAACTATTTTCCATTCGTATCTTCTTATGACAGCTGATCATATTTTGTTGGAAAATAATTCAATCTGGTTTTAATACTGATTGAATGGCGCGTTCAATCTTCACATCAATCACACATAGATTAGCATAAAAAGCGCAATCACAAAATACATAACATTCAGACTGAATGTTCTGTAAATAGATGTCTTGACATCGGGTCTGACATCTCAGCAAAATCCTGCACAACCATATTTTAAACACCCTGCAGGAACCTGTTATCTCATGTCAAGACAACACTTATGACAACTTGTGAAAACTTTAGGTTTTACCAAAATTGATGCCAACTCATAGAACCAACAAACTCCCCCTTTGGCAAATTTTGGCTAAAACATACAATAGATCATATGTTTCACAAGAGAATAATCACAGTATCAGTTTAGCAGCAGAAGTAATAAAACACACATTACTATCTAAGATAGCAACTAGTAAACACATATTAAACACACATGCGCTTGTGCTCCACCTCCCCATCTAACATCACCTACAACATCACCTGTAACATACACCTCCCCATCTAACATCACCTTCAACATCACCTGTAGTAAAAAGATTATCTCTAACATACATCATCTTCAACATCATCTGTCATCTATTTATAGTATAGTGATCGGTCACCATTTGCACTTAGTTTTCATCATCCATCCAGCATGAATCTTCAAGAATCAGTAACATTTTGTTCTTTATTTTAGTTGATTTCTTAAGTTTATCGCATTTTATAAATTTTTGGTTGTTTTATGTTGCATTAGAAGTTCATCTCTTTTTGTCGCATTTTATGCGTTTCCGTGTAGTACTGTTTGGTTTCCAGGTCTAACAATAAGCCCGAAAGATGTGTACCAGAAGAATGGAAGTCAAGGACATCGTGCAAAGCGAGAAAAGGCAAAACCAGAGGGCTGACACGGGTGTCCATGTCAGTTGACACGGCCCGTGTTAGCATGTGCAGAAGAGAGGTGTTGGAATCCAGAAACCAGGGGGCTGACACGGGTGCCCGTTTCAGCTGACATGGCCCGTGTCAGCAAGGGTTGAGGATTTGAGATTGACAGAGAGCCAACACGGGCGCCCGTGTCACCTGACACGGCTCGTGTTGGCCAATTCGCCCCGTTTGCTGATTTTTAGTGTGTTGACCCCTGTGTACGCCCGGAGGGCAGTCTGGGTATTTCACGATGTTTTTAGTTGATTGGAAACTATTTAGTCTGCATTTTGGTAAAGAGAGAAGGACTTTTTGGATCGTACAAGAAAAAGACAGAAAGGAGAAGCGAGCTTGTAAGGTGTTTAGAGGAGAAGAGATCTTCAAGATCGGAAGAGATTGAAGATCAACCTTCATCAACAACAAATTGTAATGTCTGTATTTTGTAATTTACTGTCTTTGAATATTATGAGAAGTTAAACCCCTTAATGCTAGGGGGTGTCCCTGAATTGCTACTGTATGAATACTTTTTCTATGTTTTTATGATCATCAACGTTTTCTTAATTCAAATTATTATACAACGTTCTTAATGCCTTATTTTATCGGACAAATGGAATTTGGATCTCTGGTTAAGGTTTAGGTCGGACAAACCACCTTATCGCTTGTTGTGTAATAATACTTCGGTTTAATCACTTAGGAATAAGGATCAAACCGTAGTAGCCGTTAATTCTTGATCAATTGCATATTTCGTAACGTCATTTTGAATAACTAAGGAATTAGGATTGAAATTGACTGTTAATGGTTTTCGGCTAAGGGATTAGAGAAAACAACTCTTGAGAATCGGTTTTGAATAGTTACAACGTAGATGTTATATAATATGAAGAAGCATAGTACAAAGCAATTCACACATCTTGCCTTAGCATGCTTTCTCATATCGTTTAACAGCTTTTTATACGTTTTATATTATTTAATCTCGTTCTTATCATTTTGAAAACAATCATCAAACCCTCCATGATCTTTTGTTCAATGGAATTGTTGTAAAGATTTGTACTTATTACGCAGTCCTCGAGATCGATACTCGGGAGAATTCCCATTTTATTACTACATCGGTGTAAATAGTACACTTGTTATTTTACCGATCAAGTTTTTGACGCCGTTGCCGGGAACTGCCAAAGTATAAGTTGAATAATAATTCAATTGAAATTTTGTTGCTCTGCAACTAAAATTTTATTTCTCTATTGTTTATTTTTATTCTAATAATTGTCTAATCTGTGTATGCGAGGTAAGGCCTCAGTTGAATTTCTTTTTGACGCAGAACCAGAAAGACTATTGCATGCAAGATGACGAAAAGCTAGGTTGGAACTTTCAGAAGCAACCCCTATTGTTTCTGAGTCTGAAAAAGAAGAAGTTGTTTCAGTTCATTCGGAAGACTCTGAAACCGTTTCTGAACCAATGGTTGAAGCTCCACCTCCCATGGAAAGACTTATGGGTGACCATGAGGTGCAAATGCTCCTACTGGAAGGTTAACAATTGTGAACCAACTGGTAAATGTTGATCATTTTCAGCTACACCCTTCAATGATTCGTCAACTCGAAAGGAGACCATTCTCCGGAAAATCAATGAAGATGCCAACAAGCATTTACAAAGATTTCTGACCATGACGACATCGTTGAAAATTGAGGAACACTCAGAGGAAGCTAAAAAGCTGGTGATGTTTCCGTTTACACTTTCGAAAGATGTCAAAGAGTGGTTTTACTCTTTACCCGCGGGAAGCATTACAGCCTGGCAACAAATGGAGACAACATTTTTGAATGAGTATTTCCCTACTTCTGTGTATATCCGCAAGAGATATGATATTGTTAATTTTAAACAGAAGGAAGGAGAGTCACTCGGAGACGCTTACAAGAGGTTCAAGCGATTGTTGGTTGCATGTCCTACTCATAACATGGATGCAACTGAACAAATGAAAAAAATTGTGAATGGCCTTAGAATGAAGACTAAGCAACTCATAGACACAGCTGCCGGTGGCTCAACAAATTTTACAACAGCCACTGGAATAAAGAAAATCATTGAAGCCATTGCAGCAAATGAGCATCTGGAGCTCTATGACCGTAGTGTAAGTCAACCTGAAGGTATTATTGATCTCAAGCTAGCAAATCAAGTTGTGAAGATGGAAGATCAAATAACAGCTGAAGTAGAGAGAAGATTCAAGAAAATGGCTCTTGTCACTCAAACGGTGGCACAAGTTCAACCGGTTCAACCTATTCAAGCAGTTAGTTGTGAAATTTGTGGGGGACCTCACTTCGCCATGCATTGTGTGGCAACTGCACAACAGGTAGAAGAGATTAATTTTCTGAAGCAGAATAACCCTTACTCCAATATTTATAATCCTGGATGGAAAAATCATCCAAATTTTTCCTGGAAGGACCAATAAGGAAATGCTCAAAAGCAAGCGCCCAACCAATATCAAAGCCAACCGCAACAACAGTATCGACCACAACAACAACAACCTTACCAGCAGCAGTTTCACCAATCCCAACAACAATTTCAACAACAGGGTCCAAGAAAAGCAGATTGGGAAATTCCATTGAAAAAATGGCGGCTCAAAGTTCACAATTTCAATAGGAGACTATAAGTAATCTGAGAAACACTGGTGCTTCAATAAAAATTCTGGAAGTGAAAATGAGTCAGATTGCTCAACAACTCGCGGGTTCTCAAACACCGGGTGAATTACCGAGTGCTACAGTTACAAATCCACGAGAGCATAATAATATGAGTGTTGTAACCACAAGGAGTGGTAAATCGAAAGAAGTCCTTGAGAAAGATGATGACCAAGAAGACCAATTACTTGAAGTTGAGTTGGAAATAAAAGAAAATGAGGTTGTGCGTGAAGAGGTGGTGGTACCTAAACTGGTGGTTAAAGAAAAAGTTAGTGAATCAAAGTCGGTTGTCAAACTCCCTTTCCCCGCAAGAAATAAGAAGAAAGGGCAACATGAGAAGAACTTCGAGAAATTCTTGGAGATGTTCAAAAAGCTTGAGATTAACATTCCATTCTTGGAGGCACTTGAACAAATGCCCTCTTATGCTAAATTTATGAAGGATATTATTTTAAAAAAGAGGAGCACTGACACTGACCTTATTGTACTAACCGAAACTTGTAGTGCAATTTTGCAGGGTATGAAGATTCCAGTGAAGAAGAAAGATCGAGGATCGGTGACTATCCCTTGCACTATCGGGGATAGATATTTCAGAAAGACCCTTATAGACTTGGGGGCAAGTGTGAGTCTCATGTCATTATCCATTTACAAGAGGCTGGGGATTGGAAAAGTGCAAGATACCAGAATGACACTTCAATTTGCTGACCATTCTGTGAAGAGACCTTATGGAGTGGTGGAAGATGTTCTTGTGAAGATTGATAAGTTTGTATTTCCGGTGGACTTTGTCATCTTAGAAATGCCGGAAGATGAAGAGATACCACTCATTCTTGGTAGACCATTTTTAGAGACCGGAAGATGTTTGATAGATATAGAAGAAGGCACCATGACTCTAAAAGTTTACGACAAAGAGTTGAAAAATGATGTGTGTAACACCATGAAATACAAAGATGACGTGGCCACCAGTCAACACATAGAGGTGATTGATCAAATGGTTCTGCAAGAAAATCCTTTAGGTGAACCACAATTGCCCTTGGAGAGAGTTCTAAGTCTATCAATTTCTGAAGACACTCAAGAAGCTGATGAAAAGGAGAGGGAAATGTTAACTATGATGGCAACACAACCACCCTTTAAGGGATCCCGATCACTCCGATGGGAAAACTTGAGGGAACACCAGGTTGAGGAAAAGAAAGATGAGACCAAGAAAATGGCTGAGCTGAAACAATTTCCTGAAAATCTCAAGTATGTTTTTCTAGATTCTGAAAGGAGATGCCCGGCTATTATAAGCTCTAATCTTGAAGTTTCACAAGAAGACAAGCTCGTCAAGGTTCTGAAGAAGCACAAAAGTGCAATGGGATGGGCGATAGAAGACTTGAAGGGGATTAGCCCTACGGTTTGTATGCGTAAAATTCTCATGGAGGATGGTCACAAACCAGTGGTGCAACCCCAAAGAAGACTAAATCCTACAATGAAGGAAGTGGTTAGGAAAGAGGTTGTTAAACTATTAGATGTTGAGTTAACTTATCCCATATCCGATAGCTCTTGGGTGACTCCTGTTCATGTGGTCCTGAAGAAAGGAGGGACTACCGTTATAAGGAATGAGAAGAATGAGTTACTCCCTACAAGGACGGTCACGGGATGGCGTGTTTGCATCGATTACAGAAGGTTGAATTTGGCGACAAGAAAGGATCACTTTCGTTTACCATTCATCGATCAGATGTTGGAAAGGTTGGCTGGTCATGAGTAATATTGTTTCCTTGATGGATACTCTGGATATAATCAAATAGCGGTTGCACCAGAAGATCAAGAGAAGACAACTTTTACTTGCCCCTATGGTATTTTTGCTTACAGAAGAATGCCATTCGGGTTATGTAACGCACCAGCCACATTTCAAAGATGCATGACTTCCATTTTTGCGGACATGCTCGAAAAGCATATGGAGGTCTTCATGGATGACTTCTCGGTATTTGGTTTCTATTTTGATAATTGTTTAACTAACCTTTCCCTTGTGTTAGAAAGATGCCAACAGACCAACTTGATTCTCAACTGGGAGAAGTGCCACTTCATGGTGCGAGAAGGCATAGTCTTGGGTCATAAAATTTCTTACAAAGGAATAGAAGTGGACCAAGCCAAGATCGAGGTAATAGAAAAGCTACACCCTCCAATGAACGAAAAAGGTATAAGAAGTTTCTTAGGGCATGCGGGTTTCTATCGCAGGTTCATAAGATACTTTTCTAAGATAGCTAAACCTTTAACTATCATGTTGGTTAAGGACAAGGCTTTCATTTTTAATAAAGAGTGTGCCATTGCATTTGAAACTATAAAAAATAAATTGGTGACAACACCAATTGTCATTGCCCCAGATTGGTCTCTACCTTTTGAGATCATGTGTGATGCGAGTGACATTACAGTGGGAGCAGTTCTTGGGCAGCGTAGAGATAAATTGTTGCATGTCATATATTATGCTAGTCATGTTTTGAACCCTGCACAGATGAACTACGCGACTACCGAGAAGGAGTTGCTAGCGGTGGTCTATGCCTTTGATAAATTCAGGCAATATCTGTTGGGTTCTAGAGTCATTGTTTATACTGACCATGTTGCTTTGAAGTATTTATTTGCTAAGCAGGACTCTAAGCCAAGACTGTTGAGATGGATCTTACTCCTCCAAGAGTTTGATTTGGAAATTCGTGACAAAAGAGGGTGTGAAAATACTGTGGCAGATCACCTCTCTCGAATGTCCCCCATAGCGGAGAATGAGGAAAAGTGTCCAATAAAGGATGAGTTTGCTGACGAACACATCCTTGTTGTTATTGGAATGCCATGGTTCGCAGACTACGCGAACTATCTTGTAGGCGGGGTGATCCCTAGCGAATTTGACTCTAACAAAAAGAAAAAGTTTGTGCATGATTGCAGGTTTTACTTGTGGGATGATCCATTCTTGTACAAGAAAGGAGTAGATGGGTTGGTCAGAAGATGTGTTCCCGAAGAAGAACAGAGAGATGTCCTGAAAGCATGCCATGACTCTGACTATGGTGGACACTTTAGTGGTGATAGAACCGCAGCCAAAGTCCTCTAGTTAGGCTTATAATGGCCTACACTTTTCAAAGATGCTCAGCAAGTAATCAAGGAGTGCGATAAGTGTCAAAGGATGGGAAACATCTCGAAAAGAAATCAGATGCCGCAAAACCCCATGTTGGAAGTTGAACTCTTCGATGTTTGGGGTATCGACTTTATGGGACCATTCCACCTTCATTTGGAAGGAATTACATTTTGGTGGCGGTGGATTATGTTTCCATGTGGGTAGAAGCAGTCGCTCTACCAACGAATGATGCAAAAGTGGTAGTCAAGTTTCTAAAAGAAAACATATTTGTCAGGTTTTGAGTGCCAAGAGCTCTAATAAGGGATGAAGGAACTCACTTCTTAAATCACCTAATGGAGAAGCTACTCTTGAAGTATAATGTAAAACATCGGATAACCACTTCGTACCACCCGCAAACAAGTGGTCAAGTTGAAGTGTCGAATAGGCAATTGAAACAAATCCTGGAGAAGACGGTTAACGTTTCTCGCAAAGATTGGGCAAGTAAGCTTGATGATGCGCTTTGGGCATACCGAACTTCTTTCAAAACCCCGATTGGTATGTCCCCTTATCAATTGGTATATCGTAAGGCATGTCACTTACCCTTAGAACTTGAACACAAAGCTTTATGGGCTTCAAAATTCCTTAACTTGGATCTTCCGAAAGCGGGAGAATCCTGAATACTTCAACTCCATGAGTTAGAAGAATTTAGGAACCGAGCATATGAAAATGCCAAGATCTATAAAGATCAAACAAAGAAATGGCATGATAGAAGGATCCAAAGGAAGGAATTTTGGGAAGGACAAATGGTACTATTGTTTAATTCGAGGATGAAGTTATTCTCGGGAAAACTGAGATCGAAATGGTCGGGTCCGTTTATGGTACACAAGGTATATCCCCATGGAGCAATCGAAATAAAAAATCCATCCAATGGGGACATTTTTAAAGTGAATGGACAAAGATTGAAGCCTTGTAATGTGGAGCAAGAAGTTGGCCAAATTGATGTTGTTTATCTTGTCTGATAAGATGAACAACCGTCGAGCCAAGCGACGTTAAACAAAGCGCTATGTGGGAGGCAACCCACGCTTTTGTGTCTAACTATTCTCTTTGTTTGGTTGTGTGTTATTGAAATTCTGGTATAGTCAGAGTTCAGATGTTCTACACGAAGTCATGACATCTGATCCAACAATATTACTAATACAGCAAGGTATTTATACAAATTAAATTCCAGTACTGATATGCACACATTCACAGATGTCACGACATCTGCTACTATATCACCATAGTATGGAAGAACACCCAGTTCTGTCCATCTGGTACAAAGACACAGCAGAGATCAACCACAACACTTACTTCTATTGAGCCTGCACAGTTATCAGCATGATGTCTCAACATTGATTTGAACATCACCTGTTACAGCATTACAGGTTTACCTTATTTTATAACAGACAAAATTATAACGTGCAGAAGGTAAAAACACAGGTAATTGTTAACCCAGTTTGGTGCAACATCACCTACTCTGGGGGCATACCAAGCCAGGAAGAAGATCCACTATCAGCAGTATTAATTCAGAGTTAAACTCCCCCGTTTACAACTCTTCACTTAATCCCTGCCCAATGCAATCTATACCTAGGAACTCCTAGATAGAAACCTCCAGTTTCCATTCCTATCACTACAATTACCATGTAATGCTTAGACAACTTGAACATGCTTCACAGCTTCGTTCAAGAACATAACAACTCTTGCCTACAGGCTTTGAGTTACAAATAATCTCATGCTTTCAAGCACTGAGAAATGTAACACCCTTCTAAATACCACAATTATTCAATTAAGACAACAACAAATAAATCATACATATCAGAGTAAATATTGCAACTCAAGGGTGTCATATAACAACTTCTTCACAAAATTCACCATAAAATCAGTCATGCTCATTATTTAATTCAACATAAACACTTCTTTAAAAATTCGCAGCGGATAGAAACATTCAACATCTGTAATATCTTAAAATTAACATTTATTCAACAATTAAAACATCCCGTCCCGATGTTACATCTATCAGAGCATGACCCACTAAAACCACACTAGACTTCAAGCACTAGCTTCTAATCACTCACTGCTCGTTACCTGAAAAATAGATGTAAAGGTGAGTTCCTCAATCGATATAACAAATATTATAAATTATCATGTTAGGTTAAGTAATACCACACGTTAATCACCCTAATCATATTATGCATTCGGTAACGGCACATTAACTCAATCACAACGTAATTACAACTCAATAACAACGTACAATGCAACTCAATAACAACATAAAATGCAACTCAATAAGACTCGACTCTTCATGCATGTGGTACCATTTGGAGTAAAACTCCCAACTTAAAATCATTGCCAGTTTAGTGGGCATCAAGGCATAAGCCTTCAACTTTCAACTTAAAATTTTTGCCAATCCAGGCCAACGTGGTGTGAGCAAAAGCCCCATAATTTTGCCAATCCAGGCCAACGTGGTGTGAGACAAAGCTCCGACTTAATGCATATGAATGTATATGTCATGTACGACTTGAAAGTTCAACAACATAATAATAACAGCCACACAACAGCTTGTCAACAAAACAACTCATAATCAACTTTGGCTCATCAGCCTACAACTTAATATTTTCAACCAGCAACTTAAAATCAACTTTGGCTCATCAGCCTACAACTTAATATTTTCGACAAAACAACTTAAAATCAACTTTTCAATATATTTGCATCAACATTTCACAACATAAACAAAACAATTTTATTCATCACAATTAACTACAATAGGCCAGCTACCAATTGCATTTACAACATAAAAATCAAATATTTTTCCCACTGCAACAGTGTTAACCGGTTAACGCTATAGGTTAACCGGTTAACGCAGGAAAATTACACTTCCAGGCAAAACGCAACAGTGTTAACCGGTTAACGCTATAGGTTAACCGGTTAACGCAGGCAAAACTCAACATTTTCTCAATTTATAACAGTGTTAACCGGTTAACACCCTGGGTTAACCGGTTAACGCAGGCGAAACAGCAGTTCCTGCGCTAACACAAGGCAGAATGCAGAGTTTCCGCATTTTCCGCCGTTGGAGGACTTCCGGACCTCCGATTCCAAATCCGTAAAAAGCGATACGTTCAGAATTTCACGATACACTCAAATACAGATCCAATTTCAGCTTGAATTCAACTTATTCATCATAATATTTCAGCATCCACAATCCCAATTAGGGTCAAATTAACAGCTTATCACTACCCATTACATGTTATTCGATAATACCCATTAAACGACGATAAACCCCCCTTACCTGAGATAATCCGGCAAATCTCTAAGCTTTAGCTTTTCCGTTCTTCAACCGTGCTCTTCAGTTTTTCTCTTGCCCTTTTCCTCTTCTCTGCAGCTTCTCAACTTTTCACGTGAAAACTCTTCTGTTCCAGGAATGAGACTCTTCTCTTAATTCCAACTTATATATTTTCCCATAATAATTATTATTCCAAATAATAATAATAATAATCCAATAATCCAATTTATTTAATTAAATTAATAAAATAATGTTAATTCAATTTAAATAATTCTCTTATTTTAATCGGGGTGTTACAACTCTCCCCCACTAAAAGAGTTTTCGTCCTCGAAAACATACCTCAAGCAAATAACTCCGGATAAGACTCTTTCATCTGACTCTCCAGTTCCCAAGTCACATTGCCACCTGCTGGTCCTCCCCAAGCTACCTTCACTAAGGCAATCTCTTTACCCCGCAACTGCTTCGACTCTCGATCCTCAATCCTCATAGGCGATATTTCAACAGTCAGGTTATCTCTCACCTGTACATCATCTACTTGGATCACATGCGACGGATCATGAATATACCCCCTCAACTGAGACACATGAAAAACCTCATGCAAATTCGCAAGTGACGGCGGTAAAGCGATACGATAGGCTACTTCTCCTATCCTCTCCAGAATCTGATAAGGACCAATAAATCGCGGTGTCAACTTCTTCGACTTCAAAGCTCGACCAACACCCGTTATCGGAGTAACACGAAGAAACACATGATCTCCCTCTTGGAACTCAAGTGACTTCCTCCTCTTATCATGATAACTCTTCTGACGACTCTGAGCAATTCTCATCTTTTCCTGAATCATCTTAATCTTTTCTGTAGTCTGTTGAACAATCTCCGGTCCAACCACAGCACTCTCACCGGACTCATACCAACATAAAGGTGTCCGACATCTCCTACCATACAAAGCTTCAAACGGCGCCATACCAATGCTCGAATGAAAACTATTGTTGTAGGTAAACTCAATCAAAGGTAAATAACAATCCCAAGCACCTCCCTTCTCCAAAACACAAGCTCTCAAAAGATCCTCTAATGACTGAATCGTCCTCTCAGTCTGACCATCAGTCTGCGGATGATATGCAGAACTCAATCTCAGCTTAGTTCCTAAAGCTCTCTGCAAACCTTCCCAGAATTTCGATGTAAATCTAGGATCTCTGTCCGAAACAATACTCGACGGAATACCATGCAAACTTACAATCTTTTCAATATACAACTCAGCTAATCTCTCTAACGGATAATCCATTCTAATCGGAATGAAATGAGCCGACTTCGTCAATCTGTCAACAATCACCCAAATAGCTTCAAAATTCCTACTCGTCCTCGGTAAACCAGAAACAAAATCCATACTGATACTATCCCACTTCCACTCTGGAATAGCCAACGGTTGCATTAGCCCAGACGGCTTCTGATGCTCAATCTTTGACTTCTGACAAGTCAAACAAGAATAAACAAAGCTCGCAATTTCCCTTTTCATTCCCGGCCACCAAAATAACTTCTTCAAATCATGATACATCTTCGTGGCTCCAGGATGAATACTCAACCCACTACGATGTCCTTCTTCAAGAATACTCTTCTTAAGTTCGGCAACATCCGGAATACACACCCGCTTACCGAATTTCAGAATACCATTTTCATCAATTCTGAATTCGCCACCTTGACCTTGATTCACTAGAGTCAACTTATCAACCAAAAGCATATCGGATTTCTGACCCTCTCTGATCTCATCCAGAATACCACTTGTTAACTTCAACATTCCCAATTTAACACTATTGTGAGTACTCTCACACACCAAACTCAAGTCTCTAAACTGCTCAATTAAATCCAATTCCTTAACCATTAGCATAGACATATGTAATTATTTCCGACTCAATGCATCAGCCACTACGTTTGCTTTACCCGGATGGTAATTCAAACCAAAGTCATAATCCTTCAGAAACTCTAACCATCTTCTCTGTCTCATATTCAGCTCTTTCTGATCAAACAAATACTTTAAACTCTTATGGTCACTGAAAACCTCAAATCTTGACCCATACAAGTAATGCCTCCATAACTTCAGAACAAACACCACAGCTGCCAACTCTAAATCATGTGTCGGATAGTTCCTTTCATGAACCCTCAGCTGTCTCGAAGCATAAGCTATAACCTGCTTATTCTGCATCAACACGCCACCCAAACCCAACAATGAAGCATCACAGTAAACCTCAAATGGTTCCGACGAACTCGGTAATATCAGAATAGGAGCAGTAGTCAGCCTTCTCTTTAACTCTTGGAAACCTTCTTCACATTTTGAGTCCCAAATAAACGCTTGCCCCTTTCTAGTCAACATTGTCAACGGTAACGCCAACTTAGAAAATCCCTCAATGAACTTCCTATAATAACCAGCCAAACCAAGGAAACTTCGAATCTCAGCAACAGACTTCGGAGCTTCCCACTTAGATACCGCTTCTATCTTAGAAGGATCAACAGCAACACCACCTCTTGAAATCACATGACCAAGAAAACTTACTTCTTCTAACCAAAATTCACATTTAGAGAGTTTAGCAAATAACTTCTTTTCTCGTAGAACTTCTAAAACCACTCTCAAATGCTCAGCATGCTCTTTTTCAGATTTCGAATACACCAAAATGTCATCAATAAACACCACAACAAACTTGTCTAGGTACGGATGGAAAATCCTATTCATATACTCCATAAATACTCCAGGCGCATTAGTCACACCAAAAGGCATTACAGAATACTCATAATGTCCATACCTGGTTCTGAAAGCAGTCTTCTGAATATCCTCGGTTTTCACACGAATCTGATGATACCCAGATCTCAAATCTATTTTGCTGAATACACTTGCACCAACCAACTGATCCATCAAATCATCAATCCTCGGCAAAGGATACCGATTCTTGATCGTCACTTTATTCAGTTGCCTGTAGTCCACACACAACCTCATAGTACCTTCTTTCTTCTTAACCAACAACACTGGTGTACCCCACGGTGACACACTCGGACGAATAAATTTCTTATCCAACAGATCTTCCAACTGACTCTTCAATTCAGTTAACTCAACAGCAGACATACGGTACGGAGCCATCGATATCGGCCTAGTACCAGGTACCAAGTCAATAGAGAACTCCACTTCGCGCTCTGGCGGCAATTCATTCACCTTTTCCGGAAACACATCAGGAAAATCACACACCACGGCTAGATCGCCAATCACCAGTTTATCTTTAGCCTCCAAAGTCGCTAACAGCATAAACAACTCTGCCCCATCTGCTACTGCCTCATCCACTTGTCTCGCTGATAGAAACAAATCCCTTCCTTCCTCAATCTCAGGAAAGATCACCGTCTTATCAAAACAGTTGATAGAAACTCGGTTAAACACCAACCAGTTCATACCCAGAATAACATCAATCTGCACTAGTGGAAGACACACTAGGTCCATCCCAAAGTCTCTACCAAAAATACTCAAAGGACAATTTAAACAAACCGAAGTAGTAGTCACTGAACCCTTCGCAGGAGTATCAATTACCATACTACCAAACATCTCAGATATCTCTAACTTAAGTTTCACAGCACAACCCAAAGATATAAAGGAATGAGTCGCACCTGTGTCAATAATAGCTACAAGAGGAAAGCCATTAATATAACACGTACCTCGGATCAAACGATCATCTACAGAAGTCTCAGAACCCGATAAAGCAAAGACCTTGCCTCCTGACTGATTCCCTTTTTTCGGCTTCTGACACTGACTTCCAATATGCCCTTCTTCTCCGCAATTAAAACAAATCACTTCCTTGTGCTTACAATCAGCTATTGCATGGCCAATCTTACCACAGCGAAAACACCTCTTTACTTCAGCAGTGCATACATTACTCTTATGACCAGCCTGACCACATTTGAAGCAAACTATACCAGCAGGAGCACCTCCCCCACTAGCTCTCTGAGCCGGAGCAGCTCTTTGCTTCCCTTTTCCCGCTGGAACATCATACGGCTTGCCACGGTTCTGATGTTGCTTGCCTCTGCGATCACTGACAATCTTGTAATGAGCATTATTGTCCTCTTCAAATATCCTGCAGCTATCAACCAATTCAGTGAAAATGCGTATCTTCTGATACCCAACAGCCTTCTTAATTTCAGAGCGCAATCCGTTTTCAAACTTGATGCACTTTGAAAATTCAGCACCAGCACCAGTGTAATGAGGATAAAATTTGGACAACTCCACAAATTTCGCAGCATAATCAGTGACAGACATGTTCCCTTGCTTCAGCTCAAGGAACTCAATTTCCTTCTTACCACGGACATCCTCTGGATAATACTTTCTCAGAAATTCCCTACGGAATACATCCCAAGTAACGACTTCACCTGCCACGGTCAACCTCTCGTGAGTCTCTAGCCACCAGTCATCAGCTTCGACTGCTAGCATGTGAGTACCATACCGAACCTTCTGAGCTGGAGTGCAATCCATAACACGAAAGATTCTCTCAATCTCTTTCAACCATCCTAAAGCTGCATCTGGATCATGCTTCCCTTTAAACACCGGCGGATTCTCTCTCTGAAAAGTCGCCAAGCTACGTGATCCAGCATCTCCACCAGCATTTGGCAAGTTCTGCACAGCTTGTGCCATTGCTTGCATTGCGGCAGCCATTGCAGCGTCATTCCTTCCAGCCATTTCAACTTGTTACTACAACACAACTTAAAAGTTAGACTAGTAACAATTACACAATTGTTAGACAGTAACGACAAGACAACTGGCCGGACAGACCGACCTGCTCTGATACCACTAATGTAACACCCTTCTAAATACCACAATTATTCAATTAAGACAACAACAAATAAATCATACATATCAGAGTAAATATTGCAACTCAAGGGTGTCACATAACAACTTCTTCACAAAATTCACCATAAAATCAGTCATGCTCATTATTTAATTCAACATAAACACTTCTTTAAAAATTCACAGCGGATAGAAACATTCAACATCTGTAATATCTTAAAATTAACATTTATTCAACAATTAAAACATCCCGTCCCGATGTTACATCTATCAGAGCATGACCCACTAAAACCACACTAGACTTCAAGCACTAGCTTCTAATCACTCACTGCTCGTTACCTGAAAAATAGATGTAAAGGTGAGTTCCTCAATCGATATAACAAATATTATAAATTATCATGTTAGGTTAAGTAATACCACACGTTAATCACCCTAATCATATTATGCATTCGGTAACGGCACATTAACTCAATCACAACGTAATTACAACTCAATAACAACGTACAATGCAACTCAATAACAACATAAAATGCAACTCAATAAGACTCGACTCTTCATGCATGTGGTACCATTTGGAGTAAAACTCCCAACTTAAAATCATTGCCAGTTTAGTGGGCATCAAGGCATAAGCCTTCAACTTTCAACTTAAAATTTTTGCCAATCCAGGCCAACGTGGTGTGAGCAAAAGCCCCATAATTTTGCCAATCCAGGCCAACGTGGTGTGAGACAAAGCTCCGACTTAATGCATATGAATGTATATGTCATGTACGACTTGAAAGTTCAACAACATAATAATAACAGCCACACAACAGCTTGTCAACAAAACAACTCATAATCAACTTTGGCTCATCAGCCTACAACTTAATATTTTCAACCAGCAACTTAAAATCAACTTTGGCTCATCAGCCTACAACTTAATATTTTCGACAAAACAACTTAAAATCAACTTTTCAATATATTTGCATCAACATTTCACAACATAAACCAAACAATTTTATTCATCACAATTAACTACAATAGGCCAGCTACCAATTGCATTTACAACATAAAAATCAAATATTTTTCCCACTGCAATAGTGTTAACCGGTTAACGCTATAGGTTAACCGGTTAACGCAGGAAAATTACACTTCCAGGCAAAACGCAACAGTGTTAACCGGTTAACGCTATAGGTTAACCGGTTAACGCAGGCAAAACTCAACATTTTCTCAATTTATAACAGTGTTAACCGGTTAACACCCTGGGTTAACCGGTTAACGCAGGCGAAACAGCAGTTCCTGCGCTAACACAAGGCAGAATGCAGAGTTTCCGCATTTTCCGCCGTTGGAGGACTTCCGGACCTCCGATTCCAAATCCGTAAAAAGCGATACGTTCAGAATTTCACGATACACTCAAATACAGATCCAATTTCAGCTTGAATTCAACTTATTCATCATAATATTTCAGCATCCACAATCCCAATTAGGGTCAAATTAACAGCTTATCACTACCCATTACATGTTATTCGATAATACCCATTAAACGACGATAAACCCCCCTTACCTGAGATAATCCGGCAAATCTCTAAGCTTTAGCTTTTCCGTTCTTCAACCGTGCTCTTCAGTTTTTCTCTTGCCCTTTTCCTCTTCTCTGCAGCTTCTCAACTTTTCACGTGAAAACTCTTCTGTTCCAGGAATGAGACTCTTCTCTTAATTCCAACTTATATATTTTCCCATAATAATTATTATTCCAAATAATAATAATAATAATCCAATAATCCAATTTATTTAATTAAATTAATAAAATAATGTTAATTCAATTTAAATAATTCTCTTATTTTAATCGGGGTGTTACAAGAAACACATGGTAACCTTCCCACAGGTTGGGAGGTTTATCTCACACACACCCCTAATTTTACATTATTTGAGGCTTACAAAACCTAGGTTACACTATGCTATTTATAACCTAAGCACCCAACTGGATTTGGGCCTTCAGAAATCGGAGCAATCTTCTCCTTTGCTGTTACAAAGCCAGCAGAAAATTTCTGCTACAAATAAGGTCTTCGATCTTTTAGTTCCTAAAATATCTCCATATTTAGTTCCTAAAATATCTCCATATTTAGTTCCTAAAATATCTCCATATTTAGTTCCTAAAATATCTCCATATTTAGTTCCTAAAATATCTCCATATTTAGTAACTGTTTATTCTGATTGAGTCTTCAAGACCTCCACAAATAACGCCACATAGGATTCTAACTAATTTCCACATATTAGGGTGCTAACAAATAGGCTATTTGTTAGGTTCATTAATTGTAGCTCAGTTGTTAGTTTCCTGGATTTTAGATCAGTTGTTGGATTCCTGAAGAATAGCCTGAGAAAAATCCTGAAACAGAAAAACTAACCATCCTACAATTTAGCATATGTTGTCACGAATGAATGTCACAACATTCAGTTTGACGTCCAGAACATAGACCATATGCTAAGTCTATCATTTTCCTGAAAACAGACTGTGCTAAATGTTGTACTGTAAAAGACCAATCAGTCTATACTTCAGTATCAGCTTACAGTAATAAATGTCAAGACATCCAGTTTGACATTTTCACAATGGGCCTTATGCCAGGTCTGTTATCCTCCTGAAGAACAGACTGAATTAAATACTAAACTGAAGCAGAAAAACCAACCTGCCTATTTTTCAGTATATGTTGTCACTGATGAATGTCACAACATCCAGTTTGACATTCAGACAGTAGGCCTTATGCCAGGTCTGTTATTCCCTTGATAAACAGACTGAACTACATATTGAGTTATAACAGCCAACCAGCTATTCTATACCTCAGTATCTGTTGTAAGGGATGAATATCATACTATCCAGGTTGACATTCAGTAAATCCTGTATTAGCTAAACCTGCAGCATACAACTCAAGTATGTCATGACATCAGTCAAGACATCAGAGTACAGTTAGATGTTCTAACATACAATGCAGTCAAACAGTCATCTCCACAGCATGTCATGACATCAGTCAAGACATTAGAATCCAGCTAGTGTTTTACCATACAATGCAGCCAATCAAACATCTACAGTTATTTACTTGTAGGTGTGAACAATGTTTGCTAGAGGAGCCAAAAATTTCGTGCGCAAAAAGTCTCTTGAAAAATCGGAAGCAGAAGCCCGACACAACCACGAGAAAGCAATGAAAGAAAAAGAGAAATCAGGGGCCTGACACGGGCGCCCGTGTCAGTTGACACGGCCCGTGTCAAGAAGTGATCAGAGGATGAAGTTTTCCAGGGGCCTGACACGGGTGCCCGTGTCAGGTGACATGGGTGCCCGTGTCAGGTGACACGGGTGCCCGTGTCAGGTGACACGACCCGTGTCAGCCCCTACATGAATAAGTTGTAACATGGAATGACACGGCCCATGTCAAGGAGGTCATTTGCGCTGACACGGTCACCCATGTCAGCTGACACGGCCGTGTCAACAAGCGCAGTGGGAAAATTTTCAAATTTTTTTACCGTTGGCACTTGGGCCCACCACCGAATTTCCCCCACTAAATCCATTTTATCACCCATTCACTACTCATTAACCTCTTCTCTTACCTATTCTCTCACCTTCATCTCTCTTTCTCTCAAAAATACCTAAAAACCTCCATTTTCTCTCACATAAAGCTCCATACTTTCACCTCTTAACTCCACCAAATCTCCATCCGTCTTCACAAAAGTTCTTCCATTTTCCATCATCTACCTCCCTACAGTAATCTTTTTGCCTGATCTCTCTTTTCAATTTCAAATTTCTTTTTGTTGTGTGCAGGTAAGAAAATGTCTCGCCGAGTAGACAGAAGCAAAAATGTGGCGGAATCATCCCGGCCATGTCAAAGGGCGAGAAGAACTCCGAATGACCACGACATTATGTTTGAAAACTTGGAGCACCAAAAGAGGTATGCGGTTCATCTTAAAAGAAAATTAACCCCCACTAGGTACATGTGTAATGGCACTTTGTAGGAATTGGGATTGCAAGCTGAGGTTCACCGAATGTTCCACACCTTAGGTATGTTGGAATTCATGCAGTTAGAAGCGCCAACTTTTGCACGTATTACTCTTGAATTCTTGAGTACCATTGAATTTAAGCTAAAAAATAGGTGGAATGGAACGGAGAAGGAGTACTACAGTACTTTGCATTTTCGTTTATTTAATACTGATTTGGAATTGTCTATGGATGAGTTAGGGAGTATCCTAAAACTACCAACCGTAGGCCCTAGAATGGTGCTCGATACTTTTATTCCGGCGGAATTCTGGACCGCTATAACAGGTAACACTAAATATGTCTCCAAAGGGGCAAAAGCATCGGGTATCCATAACCCTTGTTTCAGGTATGCGCAGAAGGCTTTGGCGTACACCATGTTTGGTCGCGGAGATAGCACCGGTGTCACCACCCAAAGGGAGTTGTTCTTTTTGTACAGTATGGTAGCACAAACTCTTATCAATGTAGTAGCATTTGCAGTTGACTACCTAGGTAGAGTTGGTCGCGCTACTTCAGGCGACATTTCGGTTGGCGGCATGATCACACAGATTGCCGACCATTTTGGATTTGGTGCTGCACTTGCTGACTCTCCACAGGTGTCGGGTAAAAATAATCTAGACATGGCTGCATTGATTCAACAAGGCATGATTGAGGTAAAACAAGATTACTATTCTCTTATTTGCCAAAAAGTCCATGTTCTTGCTTTACCCGCTTATGATCTCATCAGTATTACTAACAAGGCCAATTGGCTTTATGAGTGTCCCGACCTGGATGAGGGGGACGAAGATTTTCTTGATTCTTTGCCTGCAGATGAACATATCATTGCACAAGTGCATTGCCTCAAGGATCATAGCATGGTTGGCTCCTAAACCTTAGGTCTGGGACTTGTGTGAGTGGTTTGAGACCACCAAGCATGCTTGTATTGTATATTATTTCTTTTCTTATTTTGATTACTAACCAAAAGCACAAAAATATGTCATTAATTCTTTTTGTTTTGAAGCTCAAGTGATCATGTGCTTCAATGCTCCTAGGAGGCTCCTAAGCCCAATGAAATGGCTAGATGAAGATGAGAAAAAGCATGACAATGGTCCACAAAGTTCCTAATCATCATATATGTCTCCCAAGTATCTCAATTTTCCAATTTGATCAAGATAACTCAAAGGGCTTGAGGATTGTTTCCCAAGGAAACCCTAATTCAACTGTGCTTTGACTGTGCCTTGCCCATGAAGCAATCTCAACCTATGATCAAATTTAATCAAGGGAAGTTCTTTCATTCATAATTTTATGCATATATGAACCTATTTGAGGATCCTTAATCATTTATTCATCAATATTGGAAGTTTGGCCTTGAAAAGTTGACCAGTCAAGTCATCTAACTAAGCTGAGCACCATTGAGATATAACTTTTGATGTGTTTGTCAAATGAAGATGACCCCAAGAGAAAATATGTTCTTAATAACCATAGGAACAACTTTCATGTTCATCAAAAATACATTTGAAACTTGGAAGGTCATCTTTCATTTCAAAACATTATAGGTTATTTTGATTGAAACCCTAATTTTGGGTCAACTTACCAAGGGCATAACTTCCTTATTTTTTATGATTTTGAGGTGAGACCGAATGCATTGGAAATCTTAAGATGTCCACTTCAAATTTTATGTTGGACAAAATTTTATAATCCTAAAATAAATACATGTGATAATACAAAACATTATAGGTCACATTGGACCTAATTCATTGAATTTGGAAAAGTACCCAACTTTAAATGCCCATAACTTCGACATATAAAATCCAAATGATGCAAACTTTGAGTCTACATTGATCATCTTGAAAAGATCGACAACTTTTATGTTGGAGGTGTTTCCATTTGAAGCTTGCATCATGAAAACAGAGGGGTTTGAATAGGCTTGCTTTTGGTGAAATTTTTTCAAAGATGACTTAAACATGTTTTGTACTTGGATTTTCACAGCCAGTTTTCATCAATTTCCAAATGCAAAATGAACTTTTTTCCCAACATGACTTTTGTTCCTTCTTTCAAGGGCTTTCTAACCATTACTCACAATGCTCTTTTGGACTTACCATTTGGAAGTTTCGAAGACCTTTCCATGAATGTGCATTTTGGATATTTCATTTTATTTCATGGTATGCAAGCTGATTTCATTTCATGTACACGTCCAAATCCATTCCATATGAACTCAGCAAGATGTTTCACTCATCATTGGGCCTCACATGCGCCTGTACAGGCCCATGCATCCAATTTCAATTTGCCATGCACACATGAGAAGTGTGATCATTTGAGACTTTCAACTATAAATAGAGCTTCCCTATCATTCATTCATCAACCTTTTGGAGATCTGAATTGCTGCAGCATTGAAACCATAGCCATACCAAAGGAATTTGATCAAAAAATTTCTCACTTTCGAGCTTGAAATTCAGCATCATTAGCTGATCTTCAAAGCTTAATTCCTTAGCCTTTCACTTCCACTGCATCCCTAGAGCAAAGAGGAACCAAGATCTTGAAGGTTTCGTGGCCTGAAGAGCTTCAACTCATAGGTATACCTTCAAACTTTTTGGATCTAGAACTTGCAATTCAATGTAGCATTCTCCTGTTTGTGTGGTTTTCTGAAGTCCTCACACTTGAGGCAAGCCAATGGTGGTTTAAATTTTCCATTTCGTGCACTTTCAGTGTAAACACCATGATCTTCCATTTCACATTTCTCTCAATATAGGAAGAGTGAGGAAGATCCATGGATACAGTGGTGATCTCCATCACACGAGCTTCATTTCCATGTCCTGACTTTCCATTTTTGTTAAACTTTTTTCTCTGCAACTGGTGGCCGGATTCTGTTGGCTCGCCGGAGAAGACGGTGGTTTCCACCACCACCACAACGTGTCTTGCTTCCTGGCCCTTGGATCTGGCTTCCACGTTTTAATCTCATTCATCCATTGTGTTTACTTATTTTAATTCAAGATGTTGCACGCTTGACTAATGTACACCATGCGCCCTCATATCTAAGTCATTCAGCCTTGCCACGTCAATTAATGAATCCATCCCGTGGCGCTAGATTTTCCATTATTTCTATTTTTCATTTTATTTTCAGTTAATTCCTTTTATTTTCAAAAACTCATAAAAAAATTATTTGAAGTAATAAAAATATGAGACCAATTCCAAAAAAATTCTTGAAAAATCTAGTTTCATATTTTGATTTTTAATTATTTTTGTGACTTCATTTAATATTTTTTGTGAATTATTTGGTTTTTAATAGTTTTAATTCATTTTAAAATACTTTCTGACTTTTGAAAAATCCAAAAATATTTTCTTAGCATTTATGGATCATGATAAATCAATGAAAAATGTTCTCATCAATTTCTTATTTGATTTGAGATTTGTTTGAGATTTTAATCCAATTTGTGCTATTTTTAATTGTTTTTAAATACTTTCTGATTTCCAAAATTGTTGAGAAAATTAGTTAAAGTCTGTTTGACCATGTTAGACCTATGAGAATTTAATTGGACTTGTTGAAGTTGATTTGATTTAAATTTGAGGTTTGACCTTATTTGATTATTTTTTATTTGCATTTTATTTTAATTCAAAAAATACCAAAAAATATTGTTGACTTGCTATCTTCATTTCTTTTCTGTTTGGTATTGATTGATCATGATTTGATTCACATTTGATCAATTGGATTTGATACTTGTCTTCTTTTCCATTCCCTTTCATCTTCATCCCATTCTTTCCATCAATGGCCAATGAGTTAAGTTCTTATGGTTGGTCTTGACAACTGAGAGGTTTAACTTTCTTTGATCCAAACCAAACTCAACTTGATCCATGATCAAATGAGTTGTTTTGTGTCCAAAATAGGTTGCTTCTTGGTCAAGCAAATAACCTAAAGACAATACAAGGCCCTTCCCCTTTTGTTTTGGCATGACAAGTTTATGGAGTTTGGCTTACTAGTCATGATCTCTAACTTGTGTTTCTTTGCCTATCTTTTTATTGACCGACCTCAGATAGGTGTGACTACTACATTAGTCCACTTACGATTGCTTAATATAGCGTACATTGTCTTATGACAAGCTAACATAACTTTACTAACTACTAACTTTAATTTAAGCATTTAATTTCTTGTCATTTACTTTTAATGTCATCTGTTTCTTTCTCATTTATTCATATTGATTTTCACTTAGCTCATTTGAGCACATACTTTATGCTTATGTCATTTTTCTTTTGCTCATTTGAGCTTATTACTGTATATAAATATATTGTTATCTTGTGTTTGCTTTGTGTTTGTTTTGTGTGAACCAAATGCAAAAGGAGAAAGGACTTAGAATTAGGACTTACATATGCTAAAAGGAGTTCAAGAGCATCTAGGCCTCATGCCTTTAATGCAAAAACTTGTTGAAGAGCAACTAGGCCTCATGCCTTTAGAATGCTAAAATTCAAAGTTGCCCTCAAAGGACTTCTCATCCAAACTTATTCTTTATCCATTCCCCTTATTGTGTTGTGAGCTTTTTGATTTTTGCTCTTGTGTGATAGGGATCCCATCTTGAGATTATGAAAGGAGGACCATTATCTTGAGTAGCCAAGTTAAGAGACAAGCCAAATGGAGATCCTAGGAGCTTGAATTCAATTGTGTGATTGCTTGTTTGTTTGCTAAGTCCAAAGGAAATGAGCATCTTGAGTCATCTATATGACTTCAATAAAAGGAACTCCAAGGGTTTATCTTTCCCCTCTTATCTTTGTATGCTTTAGGACTAGCCCTTATCTTCTTCTCCCCACTCTAACCAAGCCAAAATCTTTTTCTTCAAACTTTGACTTTGTTTCAAATTAGAAACCTAAGCCTTAAGCCTTTGACTTTTCAAAACCATTTTCATCAATACTCATTGTGAATAAATCTTAATCCAACTTTGACTTCATTTTGTAAATAAATCAAACTTGTAAATATAACTCACTTCAAGTTGTTTTTGTGGTTTCAATGGCCACTTGTTAAAACTTTTCAAAAACATTAGTCATAGATTTGAGTTATCATAGTGGTTGATGTAAATCTCACCTCATCCTTAGTGATTGGATTATAAGTCTTCCTTACTTATTATAGGGTTACCCCCTCACTAGTATGTTAAAGCCTTCCTCACATGGTGGATTATTGGTTTAGGTTGAGTTTTCTCCCTTTGATAACAAAAGACCTTAAGGCTTTTGATTAAAATCAATTCACCAATATTTGAGATTTTTACCCCGAACTACGAGGTTTTGATTCTCCTTTGTGATGGTACGTAGGCAATGGGTTCACCCATTCAAATAACAAAATTCGTAAATATAATCTATTCTCTTCTCATCCCCCCAATCTTTTGTACAAATCTTTTCACAAATACCAACCTACAACACATATTTGCAAAAAGGGTTCCCTTAGAGTACTAAGGATGTTTTGGGTGCGTAAAACCTTCCCATTTCATAACCAACCCCCTTACCCAGATCTCTGACATTTTTATTAGTTTTTTATTTGAAAAACTTCTTACTTGGCTTTTGTTCGCTTTTTAGCCTTTCCTTTGGACAAATAAAAGTGCGGTGGTGACTCGAATTGTATGTTTACTTTTGGTTTAGTCAATAAGCCTAAAGGTAACAAAAACCCCGCTACAAAAAAGTGGCGACTCTGCTGGGGAAAGAAATTCTCTAGTGGGTTTTGCCTACTTTTTGCTTATGTGTTGTATGTTTATATTTATTTGTGGCATATTTTTGTGCAAATTTGGGATGAATGTATTGTTTGTAATGTATGAATTGCTTGATATATTAATTGCTTGTATGCTTGGTGGTCTCTTGTGAGATGTGTTCTATACCCGAACTCGAGTGCACTTATGATAGGAGAATGGCATAGTCTTATTGACTTGTGTGGAGGTCTTGTTGGGATCAATAATATCACACGAGTAGTCGTGGTTAGGCATTACTCTTTCCAATATAAACCTTAGAAGCCAAAGACCTTAGATACCTAGCCCATCTTGGCCTATTTTAGGACGTAGTGCGAAGATCGTTCAAGTGTAAGACTTGAGGAGATTGTTATGTGATACTACACTCATAAGAGTTCCTCTTGAGAATATTTTTGGAAGACGAGTAGTCATTTTATCCGATAATATCCTAAAGATGGGATGATGACTATGGGAACCTTTTTAGAACCTAATTGTCAGGTTTAACCATAGTACACTCCTGTTGGGTGGTTCTTAACCAAGACTCCATGCTCGTGACTCTCAACAAACCCTTGATTCGCGGTCGATCCGTTCTAGTATATCCTCAAGATCAATGGAACTTGGGTGTTGATAAGGTGTAAACCATAATCCACCAAAATGGATGATTGATATTGACGATGACTTGAGCCATCTCGTGACCTTTGTGTGGTATGACTTGCTTGATCCTTGAGTGTGTTTGTTGCATCCATGCATTCATGCATTCATTCGCATTCATGTCATCAGTAATAAAGATTTCACAAGGAACTTAAGAGGTCTATTTGCAAATTTTCAGACATGGATAAGCAAAGAAGGAATACGAAGAACTACAGTTTCAGACAACCCGACTTGAAAGAGTTAAGGAGTTTGACATCTTATGTATTAGAGCCTTTGGAGTTCAAATCTCTCCATGGGAAGCTTCTGTCTATTCTTTCTACTAAGGTGGATGAGGGTCTGATGAGTGTGTTGGTACATTTCTACGATCCTCTGTATCGTTGCTTCACTTTTCCGAATTTCCAGCTTTTGCCTACACTTGAGGAGTATGCTTATCATGTGGGTATACCTATTCTTGATCAGTTTCCATTCAGTGGTTTGGAGAATATCCCGTCTTCACAAGAGATTGTTGACATGCTTCATATGGATGTATCTGACATTGTTGCCAATATGACTACCAAAGGTGGAATTCAAGGTCTCCCGTTTGATTTTTTGATTGCCAAAGCTACTTTGCTTGGGAAGGCCATGAATAAGGAAGCTTTTGAAGCCATATTTGTACTCCTCATCTATGGGCTAGTGTTATTTCCCAACATAGACAACTTCGTAGATGTGAACGCTATTAGGATTTTCTCTTCTCTTAATCCTGTTTCGACTCTGTTGGGTGACACTTATTTCTCTTTGCATATGAGGAATGCAAAGGGTGGTGGTTCCATTGTGTGCTGTCTGCCTCTGTTGTACAAGTGTTTTATTTCACACTTGCCTTAGACGCTTGCCTTCAAGGAGAACAAGGGATGCCTACGGTGGTCCACGAGACTTATGTCTCTCACTAATGATGATATCTCTTGGTATAATCGTGTTTATGATGACGTTCAGATTATTGATTCTTGTGGTGAGTTCTCCAATGTACCTCTTCTTGGTACATGTGGTGGAATCAACTACAACCCGGCTTTGGCTCGCCGTCAACTTGGGTTCCCCTTAAAGGATAAACCTAACAACACTTTGTTGGAAGGCTTGTTCTTTCAAGAGGGTAAAGATCCCCAGAACTTGAAGGATAGAATGGTCCGCGCCTGGCGCAAGGTTCATAGGAAAGGGAGGAATGAGCTTGGTCCGAAGAACTGTGTTGCTTTGGAATCTTACACGTCTTGGGTGAAGAAGAGAGCTCTTGAGTACTGCATGCCTTATGATTATCCGAGACCTACCCCTATGGTTATGGTTGGGCCTTCAACCCTCCCTAATCAAGGAGTAGAGGAGTTGAGAGACGACGACCGGTCACGTGCTTGGGTTCGTGAGCGTGAGGAGCTTCTTCAGCAGCTCAAGGATAAGAAAGCAATGATAAAGTTTCTAGAAAATCAGGTTATCGATGAGCCCGATGATGTGGTTACTTCTCTTCTTCCTCACTCATCTAGGATTTGGAAGAGGAAGTATGATCATCTCGCCAAGGAAAAGGCCGACATGGAAGCGGCTTATGAGAGAGAGGTGAAGAGGCTTCGTGCGACTTATCTTCTGATCTCGAAGGCTTTGGACGATTGCTTCTAGGGCTCCATAGGATGTTTATTCTCTTTTTCTCTTGTATTGTATTTGGTTACCAAGACTGTACAACTTCTTTGGTGTAAAAAGTTTCCAAATATTATTGCTATGAGTATTCCATATATGTCTTAAAAAGTTCAATATTTTTCAAACGTTTGCAAATAGATCTCTATAAAGTTCCTCTGATAAAAACAAATCATTTGCACAAACATTGCATGTATCATATGCATAAGCAGGTTTTGTTCCGAGCTCTTGATCAATGGTCTAACTCTTTGCTCTTCATTTATTTTGAAGACAAGCTGACGCAGCGGTATAACACCCGAGCAAATCATCAGAAGATCATGGAACACCTCGAACAAGAGAACAGAGACCTGAAGGAAGAGATTGATAGGCTGAATACCATGATGGAGTCAGTCCTTGTTGCACAAAGTCAAGCTTCACCAACTCCTGCAACTCCTCCCGCGAGGACTGTCATATCCAAAGTAGCTACTTCAACGGTGCCTGCTGCTACAACCCACTTCGCTCCTACTATGCCAGCTGGATTCCCTTGGGGAATGCCATCTAATTTCGTTCCAGAGGGTTTTGCTCCCACATTCGCTTCTTTGCCGGCATCTAGCCCGGTCCTGTCTGTGCCACCTCCCATTATGCACACTCTCCCGCGAGTAGAAGACACCATTTATCATTTCGAGCCATCTGGGGGCCCGGACGTATATGAGAAAATGGATGAGATGAAAGATCAATTCCTTGAGCTGCGCAAGGAACAAAAGACTTTGAGAGGTAATGACCTCTTTGGGAAGAGTGTTGTTGAGTTGTGCTTGGTACCTAACGTTAAAATCCAGTTAAATTCAAAGTACCTGACTTTTAGAAGTACAAGGGAAATACATGTCCACTCAGCCATCTTGTGATGTATGCTCGCAAGATGTCGACCCAACCGACAACGATCAACTGTTGATTCATTACTTTCAGGATAGCCTGACAGGTGCTGTGCTCCGGTGGTATATGGGGCTGGAGAGTGCAAGCATCATCACTTTCAATGATCTAGGCGAGGCCTTTGTAAAGCAGTATAAATATAATGTGGACATGGCTCAAAACAGGGATCAATTGAGAGAAATGTCCCAGAAAGACAAGGAGACCTTCAAGGAATACGCCCAAAGGTGGCGAGAATTGGCAGCTCAGATAGTGCCACCCTTGGAGGAGAAGGAGATGACAAAGATTTTCTTGAAGACTTTGAGCTCTTTCTACTACGAGCGCATGATTGTTAGTGCTCCCTCGGACTTCACCGAAATGGTGAATATGGGGAGGAGGCTAGAAGAGGGGGTCCGTGAAGGACGCTTGTCTCATGATGATGGTTCCTCAGCAAAGAAGTATGGAGGGTTTTCTAGGAAGAAGGAAGAGGAGACTCATGTTGTTTCTTCCCATGTAAAGAGAAGGCCCTCTATGAGGAGGAAGGAGGCTCGTCCGACTGTCAACCAACACCAGGTGGCTCATATAGCACCTTCTTTCAGAGAAGTTCAACAACAACTACAACAACAACATCGTCAACAACAACAGGCTTACCAGCCTCGCAATAATAACAACACCAGCACCAGCAACTATGAGAGGAAGAGGGTGACTTTTGACCCGATTCTGATGACATATGCTAAATTGTATCCTTCCTTAATCGATAGGAAGCTGATAACTCCACGTGATCCTCCTATTGTGCCAGCCAATCCCCAATGGTGGTACAAGCCCGAACTTCACTGTATGTATCATTCAGGCGCGCCCGGACATGACGTGGAGAATTGTTTTCCTTTAAAGACCAAGGTGCAAGACCTTGTGAGGAGTGGGATACTGTTCTTTGAGGACGTAGGCCCAAATGTTATCAGGTATGACGGCAGCAAGAAGAAAGTATCGCCAACTCTTGTGATTAAGCTAGTGAGTCCTGTCCCGTATGTATCAGACAAAGCAGTTCCCTACCGTTACAACGAAATCCCACGAATACGTTGATGTCAGTCCTGCCGGTCCCGTGGGGACTTCTTCTTCAAATCAGTTCGTTCCTGTTGTGAAGGGTGTTGACCATGTTGTTGTTAAAACCAATAATACTTCTATCCTAGTTGGCCAGTCTGGCATTTTGAAAGAGGATGGTGATGAGATGCTGAGGCTCATCAAGAGGAGTGAATATAATGATGTGGATCAATTGCTTCAAACTCCATCAAAGATATTTGTCTTATCTTTGTTGATGAATTCAGAGCCACACTGTGAAGCGTTGCAAAGGGTGTTGGACGTGGCATACGTGGATCACGATGTCACAATTGAGCAATTTGATAGCATTGTTGCAAATATAACCGCCTGCAACAATTTGAGCTTCTGTGATGATGATCTCCCCGAGGAGGGAAAAGACCACAATTTGGCTTTACATATATCCATGAATTGTAAAGACGATGCCCTGTCCAATGTGTTGATGGACACAGGGTCATCACTCAATGTTTTGCCAAAATCCACTCTTGCCAAACTTTCATATCAAGGGCCTCCCATGAGGCAGAGTGGAGTGGTAGTGAAAGCTTTTGATGGATCGCGTAAAATTGTGATTGGCGAATTAGAACTCCCAATCAAGATTGGACCTAGTGACTTCCATATCACTTTCCAAGTCATGGATATCCATCCATCATACAGTTGTTTGCTCGGTAGACCATGGATTCACGAGGCAGGTGCCGTGACATCCACCTTGCACCAAAAGTTGAAGTTCGTTAAGAACAAGAAGTTGGTGGTGATAGGGGGAGAGAAGGCTCTCTTGGCTAGACATTTATCTTCCTTCTCCTATATTGATGCCGAGGATGAGGTTGGAACGCCGTTCCAAGCCTTGTCTATTGTTGAGCCTTCTAGGAAAGGACTTTCTTCATTTGTCTCCTACAATGATGCGAAGTTGACCATTGAGCATGGTGCAACTACTGGTTTAGGGAAAATGATCGAGTTGGAAGATAATAAATCCTGGGCTGGCATAGGGTAATCTTCTGGTGTTTCCAATGATCTTGGGCTGTTTCAGAGTGGAGGTTTCATCCACACCGTTGAAGATCAAGAAGCTGCTGCCATTGTTGAAGAAGATGAAGAGGAAAAGCTTGGCAACTTTGTCATACTTGGAGGAATCTGCAATAATTGGGTCGATGTTGATGTTCCAACAGTTATCCATAAGTCAACGTAATGTGTTCATTTTGTTTGAAAAACCCTTATCCCATGCCAAAAGGAGAAGTGAAGACATTGTTGGCATAATTTGATTAATACAATGATATTCAATAATCGCATGTTAAATGTTTGTTTTTCTCAAATTATTTTTCTTTTTTGCTTTTTGCATGAAATTGGTGATCACCATAAAACCCTAAAAAAGAGAATAAAATCAATCTTTTCATCTGCATAATGATTTGCCTTGGTTGAATTCTGAAATCTCTTTTATACTTAAAATCATTATGCAGGTTAATCAAACCCATTGAACATAATGATCCAACACCATCTCCCAACTTTGAGTTCCCTGTATTCGAGGCAGAGGAAGATGATGTTGAAGAGATTCCTGATGAGATTACCCATCTGCTCGAGCACGAGGAGAAGATCATTCAGCCACATCTTGAGAATCTGGAAACAGTCAACTTGGGGTCGGAAGACTGCATTCGTGAGGTGAAGATTGGGGCACTCCTTGAAGAGTCTGTTAAGAAGGGGTTGATTGAGTTGCTACGAGAATATGTCGATGTCTTTGCCTGGTCGTATGAAGACATGCCTGGTCTAGATACTGATATCGTGCAACATTTCTTACCGTTGAAGCCTGAGTGTGTGCTTGTGAAGCAGAAGCTCAGAAGAACTCATCCTGATATGGCAGTGAAGATTAAAGAAGAACTGCATAAGCAAATTGATGCGGGGTTTCTGGTGACTTCTACATATCCTCAGTGGGTGGCCAATATTGTGCATGTGCCTAAGAAAGATGGAAAAGTCTGAATGTGCATAGATTACCGTGACTTGAATAAAGCTAGTTCAAAGGATGATTTTCCTCTACCACACATTGATATGTTGGTAGACAATACGGCTAAATTCAATGTCTTTTCATTTATGGATGGATTTTCAGGTTATAATCAGATTAAAATGGCACCCGAGGATATGGAGAAGACAACATTCATCACACCTTGGGGAACATTTTGTTATCGAGTGATGCTCTTCGGTTTGAAGAACGTCGGAGCCACGTATCAATGCGCTTTGACTACCTTGTTTCATGATATGATGCACAAAGAGATCGAGGTGTATGTTGATGATATGATTGCAAAGTCGAAAACGGAAGATGAACATGTAGAACACTTGTTAAAGCTTTTCCAGCGTTTGAGGAAGTACAAGCTCCGCTTGAACCCAAACAAGTGTACATTTGGAGTTCGTTCCGGCAAGTTGTTAGGCTTTATTGTCAGCGAGAAACATATTGAAGTTGATCCTGCCAAGGTCAAAGCAATAAAAGAGATGCCCGCGCCCAAAACTGAGAAGCAAGTCCGAGGTTTTCTTGGCCGATTGAATTAAATTTCGAGATTTATATCCCACATGACCGCCACATGTGCGCCTATATTCAAGCTCCTCCAGAAAGATCAGCGTCATGATTGGACCGAGGATTCCCAAAAGGCCTTTGACAATATCAAAGAGTATTTGTCTGAGCCTCCGATTCTGTCCCCACCTATTGAAGGGAGACCATTGATTATGTATTTAACTGTGCTTGATGATTCCATGGGTTGTGTCCTCGGTCAGCAAGATGTATCAGGAAAGAAAGAATATGCAATATACTACTTGAGTAAGAAGTTCACCGACTGTGAGTCTCGGTACTCAATGCTTGAGAAGACATGTTGTGCTTTGGCTTGGGCTGCTAAGCGTTTACGCCAGTATATGTTGAATCATACGACTTGGTTGATATCCAAAATAGATTCAATCAAGTATATCTTTGAGAAGCATGCTTTAACTAGGAGGATTGCCCGTTGGCAGATGTTGTTGTCTGAGTATGATATTGAGTATCAAGCTCAAAAAGTTATTAAAGGTAGTATCTTGGCTGACCATTTGGCGCATCAACCAATTGAGGATTATCAGTCTGTGCAATACGACTTCCCTGATGAGGAGATTCTGTATTTGAAGATGAAAGATTGTGATGAGCCTACGCTCGATGAAGGGCCAGAGCCTGGTTCCCGATGGGGTATGGTATTCGATGGTGTTGTTAATCAGTATGGAAATGGTATTGGGGAAGTGGTTATTAATCCTCAAGGCACACGTTTTCCTTTTACAGCAAGGCTAACTTTCAAATGCACGAATAATATGGCGGAGTATGAGGCTTGTATTATGGATTTGGAAGAATGTATTGATCTTAGGATCAAAAATCTTGATGTTTACGGTGATTCGGCCCTTGTTGTTAATCAGATTAAGGGTGAATGGGAGACGAATCAGCCTGACCTCATCCCATATAGATATTATGCGAGGAGGATTTCAACTTTCTTTACTAAGGTTGACTTCCATCATATTCCTCGAGATGAGAATCAGATGGCGGATGCTCTCGCTACGCTTGCTTCAATGATTACTGTCAATTATTGGAATGAAGTTCCCAATATTACCGTGATGCGCTTGGATAGACCAACTCATGTGTTTGCAGTCGAGGAGGTGAAAGATGATAAGCCGTGGTATTATGATATCAAGTGTTTTCTTCAAAGTCAGACTTACCCACCAGGGGCATCTGTTAAAGACAAGAAGACTTTGAGGAGATTATCTGGCAGTTTCTACCTTAATAGTGATGTGCTTTACAAGAGGAATTTTGACATGGTTTTGCTCAGATACGTGGATAGACACGAAGCAGACCTGTTGATGACTGAAGTCCACGAGGGTTCGTTTGGTACTCATTCCAATGGACATGCTATGACTAAGAAGGTGTTGATAGCAGGCTACTATTGGCTGACAATGGAGTCTGACTGCTGCAAATATGTGAAGAAATGCCACAAGTGTCAGATTTATGCGGATAAGATTCATGTTCCCCCGTCACTTCTGAATGTTATTTCCTCACCATGGCCTTTCTCCATGTGGGGAGTTGACATGATTGGTATGATTGAACCGAAGGCGTCGAACGGTCACCATTTTATTCTCATAGCTATTGATTACTTCACCAAGTGGGTTGAAACGATATCGTACGCAAATGTGACCAGGCAGGTGGTTGTGAAGTTTATCAAGAATCAACTCATATGCCGATATGGTGTGCCAGACAAGATCATTACTGATAATGGATCTAACTTGAACAATAAGATGATGAAAGAGCTGTGTAGCGAGTTCAAGATTGCACATCATAATTCTTCTCCCTATAGACCCAAGATGAATGGGGTTGTTGAAGTTGCTAACAAGAACATCAAGAAGATTATCCAGAAGATGGTTGTTACGTACAAAGATTGGCATGAGATGCTGCCATTTGCTTTGCATGGTGTAAGACCCCAATTTTGGCCCTAAGATCCCTCATGGCCCATATCATATCATATCATGGCCTCAAGGATCATTGCATGCCCTAGCTTCCCTCCTAGTGGGTGGGTTGTCTTGTGAGTGTGGTTCTTGATCACCAAGCATGTTTTGCATTTGTATATCTTTGCTTTTCATATGTTTACTAACCAAAAGTACAAAAATATTGTCATCTAACCATGTTACTTGCAGCTGAAGCAATCATCAGTCAAACAGTCAAATCAGTCATTAAGCAATGGATGGTGGCCATTCTTGAAGAATTTGGGCACCATGATCAATCATCAAGAGTTCATATGAGTTGTGACATCATTTTGGATCAAGATATCAAGTGGTAGGGGCTTGGAATTCATCAGAACATGGTTCAGTCCAGCAAATCCCTAGTAAAGTCAACTGAAGTCAAACTTGGTCAACTGTGCATTTAATCAGTGATTTGATGGTGGGAATTGGTTTGAGAGGTCTCATTCATGGCCATATAAGCCTCATATATCATGTCAAGCATCCACAGTGAAGAAAATAAAGTCAGACAAGAAATTTCCAAAAATAGAAAGTTGACCTGTAATTGGAATTTGCCAAAAATGGAAACTTCTTGATCCTCAACTTACATCATGATAAAAGCTTCAAATGAATTTTTTCCCAACATGAAAGTTGAATATCTTGTTCTTCCATTTCCAAAAAGTCCAAGAACACTCAATTCCCATGTATGGTTGGCAAGTTATGATCAATTCATTCTCCAAAATTTTTGAACTTCAAAAGGCCATATCTCTCAAACCATTTGGCCAAATTGGGTGGGGTTTTTTGCTACAAGTCATATTTGATGCCCTCTTTCCAAATATGTCATCACCATTTACCAAAAACTCACCAATCAAAATGGCACTTTTTGGAATGGCATGAATTAATTTCAAGTGTAGTAAAAAAATGACTTTCCAAATTAACCAATTCCAACACCTCCTACCAATTGAAAACATTCAGAAATTGCATTTTGGTTGTGTTGGAAGCCCAATTTCGCAGCTGTAAGCGTTGCACATGTCATTTGAGTGGAAATCACCAAATTAGCAAAAACACTCAAAATTAGCAATTCCAATTACCACATCACTTAATCATGCTTACCAATATTAAACAACATATATATTCTTCATTCTCTTTCTGAAACAACCCTAGCAGCCTCTTACACAAGCAGAAAAACCCTTGTTCTCTCATTTGCTCATTTTTCCATTTTTGAAACTTTACTGAAAATTTGCAAAGAGCTCGAGTTGGCCTTGGCTGCTGCATCATATACTATCATTCTTGAGCTCATTGGAAGCCTTAAACACCAACTGTAAAGCATCTCAACAACTGTTCCATTGAAGAACACATCCATGGCAAATTTCGAGTTGAGCCATTTCAAGGATTCCTGAGCCAAACTTCCTTCACCATTCACCTTGTGGAAGCTAGTGGAGCATCTGTTTCGAGCAAACATAGCCAAACAACATCAGAATTTCAACTGTTCTTCACTTTTGGTAAATTTTCGACTCTCATTATTTGCAAAACCATGCTATGCCTTGTATAGATCCTTTCTTTCTGGTCATTTTGAGCTTTAAAGCATTGAAAATGGTTGAGTATTTATGAAGTTATGCTGAAATGAATGTTGGTGTTCAAACTTGTTTTTGTTCGATGCTTCTTTGATAGCTTGATTCATTGAAAATGGATGATATAATGTTGATGTGCATTGCTTGATGGTTCTAGTGATATGCTTATGGTCCATTTCTGTGACAAAAAATATTTCGCGATTGCTGAGGAAGATGATGCTGTTACTGTTGCCCAGAAACCCTAATTCCTCATTTTCCCAGAATTTGTTTTAACGTTTTGCATGCTGTTCACTGTTGTATTGCTCATGACCAGTAGCCATTTGCCACGCCTCTATTCCATACGCAGCGTTTCACTAATGTTTCATCTTATTTACAATATTGCCACTCCGTGTTTTATTATTTAAATTAATCAATTAAATCATTTTGTTTTTTTTGCAATAATTATTTCATTTGTTACATCATCTTTGAAAAATCATAGCATCTTCAATTTTGATCCAAATTTCATGAGATTTTTTGCTAAATGCTCTGCCCAATCTCAAGTTTTTTATCATATATTTTCCAGATTTTTGGCATGAATGGTTTTTAAATTATGCTAGGGTTTGTGACATGTGCTCATTTTTTGTACTCTTTGCCAAAACATTTGTAAAATGATGATGCTTTATCCAATGGCTTCCAAATTTTTTATGCTTAAACTAGACAGATTCATGGTGATTTTGGTGTAGATTTTATGAATTTATCATCTCTGGTTTTTGAGTTATGATTTTTTGAATTAGGGTGTGACAATTTGTGTCACACCATTGATATCCAACTTCATGATTTTCAATACCATGCTTCTTGACCTCCAATTGCTTTGAATTTTTGCATGAATGTACTTGTGTATGTCTAGTTTACATGTGATTTTTCTTGGAATTATTTGTGGCATTTCCTAATTGTTTGAGATTTTTCTCCCCTGTTTGGTCATATGTTGACTTCTTGTGACACATCATGCCATATGCTTTGTGAAATTCTCATACTTAATTGGATGAACTTGAAATTTGACATGTGATTAGTAGACATATTAAGCTTTGTCATGGTTTTAGTCCCATTCATTTCTCATATGCTATCACTGATTTATGAATTATTGAAGTTGATACATGTTTGGTTGACTTCTTTGAGCATGCTTGAACTTGCCTTGCCTTTCTGATTTTCATTGACCAACTTTCCTTGATCCAAATGAGCTGAAATTTGATATGCATATCATGTTATGGATTATGTTTGATCATGAATTATTTGATGATTTATTGAATTGTTTATGATTGGTTTTGAGTTAAGTCTTGCTGTTGACTTCTATGAGCTTCTATATGCCATGCCTTGACCTAATTTGTTCATGAAATGATGATGATGAATGATATGAACATGAAACCAATTGAGTTTGCTTCTTGATTGCTTGAACTTGATTTTGGACACTTGTCACTTGTTGTTTTGACTTTCTTATCTCTTTTTGACCCTAGGCTTGTCCTAGTGGTCCTGTTGCTTATGTTTGAGTTCATGTTTTCAGGTTAAGCAACATTGCTTCAAAGAGATCATACAAATTTGATTAAGCTTGATTGTTTATCATGACTAATTTGTTGTTTTTGTAGGTTGCTTGGTTCACAAGCTTTGAGCCTTGTGCATTGCACCTTTTAATAAATTGTGTTGACTGTTGATCTTATCTCCTTTTGATTTAAACTTTGAGCTGTGTACTGATTCTGTTTGACTATTTCAGGTACCTTTAGTTGCTTAGTTCTTAAGAACTTGCTTTGCTTTGCTATATAGCAATTTGCATTGAGGTATAATCCCTTTTCTTCATGTAGTCTGGAAGACCTGGCCTGTTACTTGGCCAGGCAACTGTCTGAAGTCCTCCTAAAGAGGCAATGCTTGTGTGTGTTTACATTTGTCCCAAGCAGGAAAAGTCCTTTTAATAAGGCAATTGGTAGATCAAAGAGATATGTAACCTATCTCCTACTATTCTGTGAGTCTTCTCCTTGCTCCCATTACATGGTTGTAGCATTGAGATACAAACCCAAGATCTATAGAGTCTAACTTGTGGAGAGAGTTCCATCTTTCTGAACTCCCACACCTTCTGATATTCAATGCTCTCCCTGACCAGGGATAAGAGCAATGAGGCACACCCCTCATATCCTTTCATCTGCTTCACCTTAGCCCCTCAATGGCAAGGTTAAGAGCACTATTAACCCTATTCCAGTTGGCTTCAATGCCTAACCCTTTGTGTGAGCCTAATTGTTTGGTTATAGTGTGTGCTGAATGACTTCATTGATTGTTTGCTTCATATGCACATGTTTGCTTGTATGCTTTGTGCATTTATCATCATTAATTGTTCATTAGTGCATGATCATTTCATTTGTCTCTGTGACATATCTTTGTTGTTTGCCCATTGAGGACAATTGTAAGACCATCCATTGGCCATTGCTCCTATGATATGGAAGTGAGTATAAGACCATCACATTGGCCACTCATTTTCTCTTTGCTTGATGCATTTGCATTTGTTGTATGTGAGGATGCAATTGTAAGTCCCTGCAAGTTGGCATTTGCTTTCCTATGATCATATGTTGGATATTGGTATAAGCCCAGACAGATTGGCATCCGGTATCCAAGTTTCATTTTGTTTTAGGAGATTAGTGTAAGTCCATTGAGTGGCCTCTGATATCCATTTCTGTTTTAGGAGATTGGTGTAAATCCATCTATTGGTATCCGGTATCCGCTCTTTTGTTTGTGAGATTGGAGTAAGACCATTGAGTGGCATCCGGTATCATTTGTTTGCTTATTATTATTGCATTGCCTATTCCAAAGGACACACTTGAGTCATCCTCTATATGATTTCAAGAGGTGAACCTTCTAAGAGGTTTCACAACCCATCCTCATCCATTCATCCCCATTATGTCCTAAACCTTTTCACACATTACTTTCAAACTTGAGATAGATATTGTGCAAACATCTTCATGTTTTCGAATCAAAAACCTGGACCCCAAGTCCTTGACTTTTTTTCAAACTCCATTTTCATAACACTTCTTTCAAATCAATCTTAATCATACTTTGACCCTACTTTCATAATCACAATCAATTAACTTCACCCATTCAATTGTTTTGGCTTTGCCCATTGTTAATCTTTTCACATTAGCCATAGGTTTCAATTATCATTGTGGTTGATGTAAACCTCACCCTATCCTTAGTGAGTCGACAGTAAGACTTCCGTACTGAAAACAGGGTTAACCCCTCTAGTACGTCGAAGCTATCCTCGCATGGTGGATGTTGGTCTTGGTCGAGTTTTCTCCCATTGATAATGAAAAGCCTCAGTGCTTGTGTTTTAAAATTGAATCCACAAACTTTTTGGAAATCTTTTAGCCGAACTACGGCGTTTTGATCCTTACCTTTGATGGAAGGTACGTAGGCAACGGGTTCATCCGTTCAAACCCAATAATAAATTGTATATTCTTTCCTCATCATCCCAATCATGTTTGCACAATACTCATGTCATAACAAATAACAATTTTATACAACAAGTGTGAAAAGGGCTCCCTAGGAGTACCTAGGACGTAGTGGGTGCCTAACACCTTCCCATTGCGTAATTTACCCCTTACCCAGACTCTCTGATCTTTTTATTAGTTTTCTACGTGTAAAACTTCTTAGGCTTTTGTTCGCTTTTTAGCCAGTCCTTTGGATAAATAAAAGTGCGGTGGCGACTCGATTCATTGTATGCCTTGCTTATGATTTAATCGATAGATCATATAGCGACGAATACACCGCTACAGAAAAGTGGCGACTCTGTTGGGGAAAAATGATCGATCCTTGGTGGTATTGCCTACTTTTCACCCTTGTTGTTCTATATTATTATCTGTTATATGACATATTTTTGTACAATTTGGGATGACTGTATTGATTGTAATGTTTGAATTGCTTGATATACAATTGCTGTTTGCTTTGGTGATCTGTGAGATGAGTTCTATACCCGAACTCGAGTGCACTCTAGGATAGGAGAATGGCATAGTCTCGTTGACTGGTGTGGAGTATTCCTTAGCCAGTTGACTTGCGAGCCCATTCACTTGGTGGAGGTCATGTTGGATTAATAATGTCACACAAGTTATTTGTGGTTAGGCATTATTCTTTCAATCATGTGCCGCAGAAGCCAAGGACCTTAGGTTACCAAACCCATCTTGGCCTATTTTTAGGAACGTAGTGCGGAGGTCGTTCAGATGTAAGTTCTGAGGCGATTGTTACGCGATACTACACTCATAAGAGTTTCTCTTGAGAATATTTTTGGAATACGAGTATTCGTTCCTCCGATAATATTCGAAAGATGGAACGATGATTATGGGAACCTCTGATAGAACATGTCTGGCAGGTTTAAACCCTAGTACACTCCCTTTGGGTGGTTCTTAACCGAGACTCCATGCTCGTGACTCTCAACAAACCCGTGATTCGTGGTTGAGTCGTTCAGACAACCTTAATATCAATGGAACCTGGGTGTTGATCAGGTATAAAACCTAAATCCCCCAAAACGGATGGTTGATATTAAGGATGTTCGAGCCGGTTCGTGTACCGTTAATATCAATGGAACTTGGGTGTCGATAAGGTGAAAACCTAAATCCACCAAAATGGATGATTGATATTAGGGATGCAAGGGGCTTTCCCATGACCTTTGTTTGGTGTGACTTGCTTGATCCTTGAGTGTGATTGTTGCATTCATACATTCATGCATTCATCTGCATCCATATCATCAAATAAAAAGAAAATTTTCAAGGAACTCAAAGGAGTTTATTTGCAAAAATTTTCAAACATGAAAAAACCGGGAAAATTTTTTCACCTGATATATCTGATGAGATATTCTCATATACGATCAAGATGCTTAAATATTTCAAAGTTTGCAAATAAAACCCTCGAGTTCCTTTGAAATAAAAAACAAGCATATGCATAAACACTTCATGCATCATTTGCATAAGCGGGTGTTTTGTTCCGGTCTCCCGTCCTGTGGTCTGACCCTGCGATCTTCATTTATTTTGAAGACGCACTTCGCCGGTACTATACAAGGGCCATCTCTGCCAGATTGATGGATCATCCTGAGCAAGGGAATTGTGAACTCAGAGAGATGTTTGCCAGACTAAGGGCTTTTAATGGATTTATTCCTGTTGATGGATTTATTCCTGTTGATGGATTTATTCCTGTTGATGGATTTATTCCTGGTTAACCAATCCCAGGCTGGCATTGGCTACTGTTCTGGGACATGCAATGAGCAAGGTCTGTTCACAAGTGGAGGATTCATCCATGATGGTCAACCCGAAGAGGAAGCTGCTGCTATCTTAGAAGAGGACGCAGAAGACTCGAACAATTTCGTTATTCCTGGTGGTGTCTGCCACAATTGGGTCGCTGTGGATGTTCCTACGGTCATTCATAGATCAGAGTAATTGTTCACCTTGTTTAAAACCCTTCTCCCATGCCAAAAGGAGAAGTGATAACATTGTTGGCAGCATTTAATACAATGATGTTTTCATTCAATTAATGCATTGTTTAACATTTGTTTTTCCTTTGTTTTCACTTTTTGCTTTTGCATGAAATCAGTGATCACAAAAAACCCTGAAAAACAAAAACAGCTTTTTCATCTGCATAAATGATTTGCTTGTTTAGATTAAAAAGCTTTTCATTATCCAGAATCATTATGCAGGGATTTCTAAACCCATTGAACATAATGATCCAACGCCATCTCCCAATCTTGAATTCCTTGTATCTGAGGCAGAGGAAGATGATGTTGAAGGGGACTCCTGATGAGATTACCCGACTTCTTGAGAACAAAAGGAGCTCATTCAGCTGTATCATGAGAATCAGCAAACCAGTCAAACTAGGGCATTACAAATGTAATGTAAAAAAAAAAAAAAAAAAGAGAGGGTGAAAAATAAGAAAAATCAAAAATCAGGAAAAAAATTTCAAAATTTTTTCAAAAGAAAAAAGAAAAATTATACCCTCAAGTCCCTAGTTGACTGATGCTGAATGGATTCAGAGTCGTTATGACCAATTGAATTTAATTGAAGAGAAGCGATTAACTGCCATGTGTCATGGTCAATTATATCAGCAGAGAATGAAGAAAGCATTCGATAAGAAGGTCAAGCCTCGTGTGTTCCGAGAAGGTGACCTCGTGCTCAAGAAAGTTTTGTCTTTCGCGCCCGATTCCAGGGGCAAGTGGACTCCAAACTACGAGGGTCCATATGTTGTTAAGAGAGCCTTTTCAGGCGGTGCTTTGATGCTTACAACAATGGATGGGGAGGATTTCACTCGTCCTGTGAATTCAGATGTAGTCAAGAAATACTTTGCCTAGAAAAAAGTATATGCAAATTAAAAAAAAAAAAAAAAACAGAATTGCTCGCTAAGTTGAAAACCCGCAAGGGCGGCTTAGGCAAAAATGAGCGTCTCGGTGGAGAACCCGCAAGGGTAATCCAGGCAAAAATTAGAGACTTGAAAAAAGAAAGAATATTTGCATCCCGCTAGATTGAGTACCTCACCCTGGGGCAATCTAGGCAAAAATTAGGGATTTGGCAAGTAACTGCATCCTGACAAGACTTTCTGTTTACCAGTCGTCATTTCGTCAGAAGATTCTCGATTCGTCGTCAACCGAAGCTTCGGATACATCGACATTCAAATTGGTAGAGAAAGGATCATTATGTTCAATGTAGCCCTCTTCCAATATGTATCACTGATTTCAAATTTGTACAGATCTATGGAGTCTTGCCATTTGTAGGCTACCATTCCATCAAATAAATTTGAGCTTTTTATCCAATTATTTGCACTCTTATTTGTTTCAATTCAACAAATGTTTTGCATGTTTTAAATTGATAAAATGTCATTGTTTTAAACAAATCAAATTTTTCAAAAAAATATTGTTTTAAACAAAGTGAACATTCACAAGATTGAAAGGATACTCAAGAATATCTCAGTGCTCTCCCGAGGGTGGCATGATTTCCAACAGGTAAGACATTCGTTCATATTCCTGGTTTGGTTGTATCTTCTTTCTTCAGACCTTTGTTGGGGTTGTTCCTCAAGCAGATTTGTTGGTGGGGTTGTTCCCCAGTATAGTCGCAAGCAGAGTGTTGTTGAAGACTTCGTTTTCTCCAGCAGCAATCTTCCCTAGCATGGATGTTTCCTTATGGAAGTTTCGGCGGTTGACAGTTTGTCATCTTGGTGCCCCGTCACTTTCTCCAGTGGGACAACATTCCCAGACTTTATTCGTCTCCTCAGCACAGTCACGAGTAGGGCTGTTGTTGATATCCTCATCGGAGTCGCGAGCAGAGTTGTTGTCACTCTTCCCAGTGCAGTTGCCAGCGGAATTGTCTGTTTCCTCAGCACGATCGCTTTCTTTTTGAAAGACTCGGTGAGCCAGCGGTTTGATACCCGGTACTTTACCTTTTCCCCGGCGAAGTCGTCTGCGGAATTGTTGCTATCTCTCCATCAGAGTTTTTCTCTTCAGCAGAGCAGGATTTATTTTCCTACTCAATAGTTGTTTGGGTTGACATCTCAGTATTGCATTCATCTTTTCCTCAGCATAGTCTGCGGAATGTTTGTTGTGGCAGTTTTGCCTGTTGAATACTCCTTCAAATCCCCAATATGGTCGGATGATGGCTTTGGCCTCCAGTGAACGGATTGATTTCCTGACTGTTTGTGATCCCCAGTAGAGTGGCTTGTATCGTAGAATCTACTCGTTGTGATCAGTTTGCTATGTGTATTCTCCTCAAGTAGAGTGGTTTGTTGCAGAATCTGCTTGTGTGATCTGTCCTCCTTCAGTGGCTTGTTCCCCAAGAGAGTAGCCGACAGCTTTCCCCAGTAGAGTTGCTTTTGCAGTTAGATTCTATTTGGATGATATCATTCTCCCTCAGTGGGTTGTTCCCCAGCGGAGTTATGTGGATTTGCTTCTACAGCAGTTCTTGCTTGTGTAATGCACCTTTTGTTTCTCAGTTAACACTGGGATCCCTGTAGATATTTTGGGACTTCTCTTGTTCCCCTACAGATTTGTCTTGGTGGCTGCTTCGGCTCGTTGTGACTTTCTGTACCCTGATTGGGTTGTTTCCTGATATCTCTGACCCTCTGCTTCTTCAGCAGTACTCGTAGATCTTTGCTTCTCAACATATAGATCTCCGCGGATTGGCTCTCCAGTTGGTTTTTCCTCTGGAAGTATAATACCGGGCGTTTGATTCCTGGACCTGTTGTGTTAGAATTGTCTGTTTTGTCAGCATTCATCAAACATAAATCACGCATATTCATGCATACTCATAAACATTCAGATATTCATGTTGCATTTCTTGCCATATATCCTTTGTTTGTTGTTTCCTACAACGGGTGATACAGATCTTCTTTATAGATCTTCCCTTAGCAGATGTCGGGTGTTATAAATCTCTCCATATAGAGTCAGCCCCATAAGCAGAAAATGTCTGTTGTCTTTCCTTCTGCAGTTCCCCACCGAGATATATCCTCGTGGATGACGGTTTCTTCCGTTTCCTCCCAACACATATATTGGGATGGATTTTCCTATTTGAGTTACATCCTCATTAGGACATGTCTTGATTCAGTCTGTCTTTTCGGATTATTCCCGAATTGGCTATTTGTCAAATGTCTTGTGCTTCCCAGTGGGTTGTTCCCCAGTGGAGTAGTTTTTGGGCCTCTACCCTCATACCGGTAGTTATAAGTCCTATTTTTCCTGGCTTCTTGACAGAATTTGTGGTTATACACCTTTTATTCCCCAGCCAGTTTGTTGGTTTTCTACCTCAGTCGGTAGTTGTAAATCCTACTTTCCTGCTCTCCAGCAGTTTGTGGTTTGTTATAAACCCTATTTTGGTTTCCCGTGCGGATTTGTGATTTGTTCTATCCCCACGCGGAGTTGTTGGTTTTCTACCCCGTCTTCGGTAGATGTAAACCCTAAATTTGTGGTTATCTTCATTCAATACTTGAAGCCGATCTTCCTTTCGCTTGGATAAGTTGCTCAGATAAGCACTTATATCCCCAGCAAATCTTTTGTGGATAATTGCCGTATGCTAGCAATTTTATCCCCAGTGGGTCCTTTCACCTTTTGTCAGTGATTGTGTTCCCCGGATCATTGATTGTCATCAATGCATCCCAGCGAGTCTTCTTTCATTTACCCCCTTTGTTGGTAATGTCTGTTGCTCCCTTTGACTGATCATCATTATATACCTAGTTTGGTATCCCGATGCCTTTCTTTTCGGTTGATTTATCCTTTATTAACCCAGTACCCGGTTAAGGATAATCTTCCATGCGAGTATATTATTCACGGTCTGCCGGTAATGAATAATATATCTCATGCACTCTTCAGTCGAAGCCTTTTGTGTTTTCTTTGTTGAGTAAGATTCGTTATTTCCCTTCGCGGAGTCGAATATTTCTTGTTGCTGGATAATTGTCGGATGCTTGCAATTTATCCCTTTGAGTTGTCTTTCTTTACCCGGATGCTTGGTATCGATTGTCTCTCTTTTTGGTTAGTCACCTATTATATACTTCGGTATCTCTGGTGTCTTTTCCTTTCGAGTATATTATTCACGGTCTGCCGGTAATGAATAATATGTCTCATGCGCTCTTTAGTTGGAATCCTTTGTTGATTTTCCCCAGCTGAGCAAGATTCGTATTCTTTGTAGAATCGAATATCCATCCTTTAACCAGTTTGTGTTCTGGATGATGAGTGTTTTGGCATATATACCAATCCACGTTTTCGGTAGATCACCTATTATATGCTTCGGTATCTCTGGTGTTTCTTACCATGCGAGTTTATTATCTACGTTCTGACGGTAATAGATAATATATCTCATGCGAGTATTCTTATCCACGGTCTGCCGGTAATGGATATTGTATCTCATGCACTCTTTGGGTTTGTGTCCCCAGTTGAGTAAGATTCGTTTTCCCGTTGTGGATTCGAATGTCCATCCTGTAAGTCGATTTGCTTTTTCAAGCCCTCCTTTCGGATGATGAGTGTTTTGGCATATATACCAATTCACGTCTTTGGTTAGTCGCCTATTATATACTTCGGTATCTCTGGTGTCTTTTCCTTTCGAGTATATTATTCACGGTCTGCCGGTAATGGATATTATATCTCATGCACTCTTTGGGTTTGTGTCCCCAGTTGAGTAAGATTCGTTTTCCCGTTGTGGATTCGAATGTCCATCCTGTAAGTCGATTTGCTTTTTCAAGCCCTCCTTTTGGATGATGAGTGTTTTGGCATATATACCAATTCACGTTTTCGGTAGATCACCTATTATATACCTTGGTATCTCTGGTGTTTCTTACCATGCGAGTTTATTATTTACGTTCTGACGGTAATAGATAATATATCTCATGCGAGTATTCTTATCCACGGTCTGCCGGTAATGAATAATATATCTCATGCACTCTTCAGTCGAAGCCTTTTGTGTTTTCTTTGTTGAGTAAGATTCGTTATTTCCCTTTGCGGAGTCGAATATTCTTGTTGCTGGATAATTGCCGGATGCTTGCAATTTATCCTTTGAGATTGTCTTTCGTTTACCCGGATGCTTGGTATCGATTGTCTCTCTTTTTGGTTAGTCACCTATTATATACTTCGGTATCTCTGGTGTCTTTTCCTTTCGAGTATATTATTCACGGTCTGCCGGTAATGAATAATATGTCTCATGCGCTCTTTAGTTGGAATCCTTTGTTGATTTTCCCCAGCTGAGCAAGATTCGTATTCTTTGTAGAATCGAATGTCCATCCTTTAACCGGTTTGTGTTTTGGATGATGAGTGTGTTGGCATATATACCAACTCACGTTTTCGGTAGATCACCTATTATATGCTTCGGTATCTCTGGTGTTTCTTACCATGCGAGTTTATTATCTACGTTCTGACGGTAATAGATAATAAATCTCATGCGAGTTTTCTTATCCACGGTCTGCCGGTAATGGATATTGTATCTCATGCACTCTTTGGGTTTGTGTCCCCAGTTGAGTAAGATTCGTTTTCCCGTTGTGGATTCGAATGTCCATCTTGTAAGTCGATTTGCTTTTTCAAGCCCTCCTTTCGGATGATGAGTGTTTTGGCATATATACCAATTCACGTCTTTGGTTAGTCACCTATTATATACTTCGGTATCTCTGGTGTCTTTTCCTTTCGAGTATATTATTCACGGTCTGCCGGTAATGAATAATATGTCTCATGCACTCTTGGATTAATCTTTTGATTGTTTTCTCCGCAGAGTAAGATTCATATTCCTTGTGGAATTGAATATCCATCCTATAAACAAGTCTGCTGTTCTAGCTTTCTTCAGGATGATGAGTGTTTTGGCATATATACCAATTCACGCTTTGGTCGGTCGCCTATTATATACCTCGGTATCCCTGGTGTTTCTTCCTTTCTGCTCCCTATTATGACCTCGGTCCCCCTGTGGAGTCAGATTTTCCTGAGGTTATGTACCTTTTTCAGGTCTTTCTCAGATGTTTGGTTGATTGATATCTCTCACCCTTATACCGGTCTTAGATATTCATTCTTCCTGAGTTTGTTACCCTTATACCGGTAACACCTCATTCTTTGGTGCTTCCTCAGTGGAATTTTTCTTTTGCTTCTCCTTAGGAGTCAGCTTGTGTCTCTCCAATGGATTTATTCTCCTTTGGAATTTTCTTTTCCCCAGTGTGAGTCCTTCACTCCCTTGTGAGGCCTCCAGTCTGATTTCTGTTTCCCTAATCAGAGTCGTGTCTTGTTCATGCTATATCAGTTTTGTCTATCCCCAACAAGAGTCTTGTTAGAGTCTCTGTTCCTGGTGAGTGTACTACTCCGATGGATCGTCTTTTCTTCTGTGTGAATCATATTCCCCACAGAGTTTGTGTCTTTTGCATGCATACATTTGCATCATGAGGTCTCTTAGGGACCAAAATTTGTCTCATTACTGTTATTTAAGCTCATTCTACTGCGTCGAGATGAAGATTTCTAAACTTCACTTCTCCGGCTAGAATGACCTTAAATAGGGGCATCTGTAAGACCCCAATTTTGGCCCTAAGATCCCTCATGGCCCATATCATATCATATCATGGCCTCAAGGATCATTGCATGCCCTAGCTTCCCTCCTAGTGGGTGGGTTGTCTTGTGAGTGTGGTTCTTGATCACCAAGCATGTTTTGCATTTGTATATCTTTGCTTTTCATATGTTTACTAACCAAAAGTACAAAAATATTGTCATCTAACCATGTTACTTGCAGCTGAAGCAATCATCAGTCAAACAGTCAAATCAGTCATTAAGCAATGGATGGTGGCCATTCTTGAATAATTTGGGCACCATGATCAATCATCAAGAGTTCATATGAGTTGTGACATCATTTTGGATCAAGATATCAAGTGGTAGGGGCTTGGAATTCATCAGAACATGGTTCAGTCCAGCAAATCCCTAGTAAAGTCAACTGAAGTCAAACTTGGTCAACTGTGCATTTAATCAGTGATTTGATGGTGGGAATTGGTTTGAGAGGTCTCATTCATGGCCATATAAGCCTCATATATCATGTCAAGCATCCACAGTGAAGAAAATAAAGTCAGACAAGAAATTTCCAAAAATAGAAAGTTGACCTGTAATTGGAATTTGCCAAAAATGGAAACTTCTTGATCCTCAACTTACATCATGATAAAAGCTTCAAATGAATTTTTTCCCAACATGAAAGTTGAAGATCTTGTTCTCCCATTTCCAAAAAGTCCAAGAACACTCAATTCCCATGTATGGTTGGCAAGTTATGATCAATTCATTCTCCAAAAATTTTGAACTTCAAAAGGCAATATCTCTCAAACCATTTGGCCAAATTGGGTGGGGTTTTTTGCTACAAGTCACATTTGATGCCCTCTTTCCAAATATGTCATCACCATTTACCAAAAACTCACCAATCAAAATGGCACTTTTTGGAATGGCATGAATTAATTTCAAGTGTAGTAAAAAAATGACTTTCCAAATTAACCAATTCCAACACCTCCTACCAATTGAAAACATTCAGAAATTGCATTTTGGTTGTGTTGGAAGCCCAATTTCGCAGCTGTAAGCGTTGCACATGTCATTTGAGTGGAAATCACCAAATTAGCAAAAACACTCAAAATTAGCAATTCCAATTACCACATCACTTAATCATGCTTACCAATATTAAACAACATATATATTCTTCATTCTCTTTCTGAAACAACCCTAGCAGCCTCTTACACAAGCAGAAAAACCCTTGTTCTCTCATTTGCTCATTTTTCCATTTTTGAAACTTTACTGAAAATTTGCAAAGAGCTCGAGTTGGCCTTGGCTGCTGCATCATATACTATCATTCTTGAGCTCATTGGAAGCCTTAAACACCAACTGTAAAGCATCTCAACAACTGTTCCATTGAAGAACACATCCATGGCAAATTTCGAGTTGAGCCATTTCAAGGATTCCTGAGCCAAACTTCCTTCACCATTCACCTTATGGAAGCTAGTGGAGCATCTGTTTCGAGCAAACATAGCCAAACAACATCAGAATTTCAACTGTTCTTCACTTTTGGTAAATTTTCGACTCTCATTATTTGCAAAACCATGCTATGCCTTGTATAGATCCTTTCTTTCTGGTCATTTTGAGCTTTAAAGCATTGAAAATGGTTGAGTATTTATGAAGTTATGCTGAAATGAATGTTGGTGTTCAAACTTGTTTTTGTTCGATGCTTCTTTGATAGCTTGATTCATTGAAAATGGATGATATAATGTTGATGTGCATTGCTTGATGGTTCTAGTGATATGCTTATGGTCCATTTCTGTGACAAAAAATATTTCGCGATTGCTGAGGAAGATGATGCTGTTACTGTTGCCCAGAAACCCTAATTCCTCATTTTCCCAGAATTTGTTTTAACGTTTTGCATGCTGTTCACTGTTGTATTGCTCATGACCAGTAGCCATTTGCCACGCCTCTATTCCATACGCAGCGTTTCACTAATGTTTCATCTTATTTACAATATTGCCACTCCGTGTTTTATTATTTAAATTAATCAATTAAATCATTTTGTTTTTTTTGCAATAATTATTTCATTTGTTACATCATCTTTGAAAAATCATAGCATCTTCAATTTTGATCCAAATTTCATGAGATTTTTTGCTAAATGCTCTGCCCAATCTCAAGTTTTTTATCATATATTTTCCAGATTTTTGGCATGAATGGTTTTTAAATTATGCTAGGGTTTGTGACATGTGCTCATTTTTTGTACTCTTTGCCAAAACATTTGTAAAATGATGATGCTTTATCCAATGGCTTCCAAATTTTTTATGCTTAAACTAGACACATTCATGGTGATTTTGGTGTAGATTTTATGAATTTATCATCTCTGGTTTTTGAGTTATGATTTTTTGAATTAGGGTGTGACAATTTGTGTCACACCATTGATATCCAACTTCATGATTTTCAATACCATGCTTCTTGACCTCCAATTGCTTTGAATTTTTGCATGAATGTACTTGTGTATGTCTAGTTTACATGTGATTTTTCTTGGAATTATTTGTGGCATTTCCTAATTGTTTGAGATTTTTCTCCCCTGTTTGGTCATATGTTGACTTCTTGTGACACATCATGCCATATGCTTTGTGAAATTCTCATACTTAATTGGATGAACTTGAAATTTGACATGTGATTAGTAGACATCTTAATCTTTGTCATGGTTTTAGTCCCATTCATTTCTCATATGCTATCACTGATTTATGAATTATTGAAGTTGATACATGTTTGGTTGACTTCTTTGAGCATGCTTGAACTTGCCTTGCCTTTCTGATTTTCATTGACCAACTTTCCTTGATCCAAATGAGCTGAAATTTGATATGCATATCATGTTATGGATTATGTTTGATCATGAATTATTTGATGATTTATTGAATTGTTTATGATTGGTTTTGAGTTAAGTCTTGTTGTTGACTTCTATGAGCTTCTATATGCCATGCCTTGACCTAATTTGTTCATGAAATGATGATGATGAATGATATGAACATGAAACCAATTGAGTTTGCTTCTTGATTGCTTGAACTTGATTTTGGACACTTGTCACTTGTTGTTTTGACTTTCTTATCTCTTTTTGACCCTAGGCTTGTCCTAGTGGTCCTGTTGCTTATGTTTGAGTTCATGTTTTCAGGTTAAGCAACATTGCTTCAAAGAGATCATACAAATTTGATTAAGCTTGATTGTTTATCATGACTAATTTGTTGTTTTTGTAGGTTGCTTGGTTCACAAGCTTTGAGCCTTGTGCATTGCACCTTTTAATAAATTGTGTTGACTGTTGATCTTATCTCCTTTTGATTTAAACTTTGAGCTGTGTACTGATTCTGTTTGACTATTTCAGGTACCTTTAGTTGCTTAGTTCTTAAGAACTTGCTTTGCTTTGCTATATAGCAATTTGCATTGAGGTATAATCCCTTTTCTTCATGTAGTCTGGAAGACCTGGCCTGTTACTTGGCCAGGCAACTGTCTGAAGTCCTCCTAAAGAGGCAATGCTTGTGTGTGTTTACATTTGTCCCAAGCAGGAAAAGTCCTTTTAATAAGGCAATTGGTAGATCAAAGAGATATGTAACCTATCTCCTACTATTCTGTGAGTCTTCTCCTTGCTCCCATTACATGGTTGTAGCATTGAGATACAAACCCAAGATCTATAGAGTCTAACTTGTGGAGAGAGTTCCATCTTTCTGAACTCCCACACCTTCTGATATTCAATGCTCTCCCTGACCAGGGATAAGAGCAATGAGGCACACCCCTCATATCCTTTCATCTGCTTCACCTTAGCCCCTCAATGGCAAGGTTAAGAGCACTATTAACCCTATTCCAGTTGGCTTCAATGCCTAACCCTTTGTGTGAGCCTAATTGTTTGGTTATAGTGTGTGCTGAATGACTTCATTGATTGTTTGCTTCATATGCACATGTTTGCTTGTATGCTTTGTGCATTTATCATCATTAATTGTTCATTAGTGCATGATCATTTCATTTGTCTCTGTGACATATCTTTGTTGTTTGCCCATTGAGGACAATTGTAAGACCATCCATTGGCCATTGCTCCTATGATATGGAAGTGAGTATAAGACCATCACATTGGCCACTCATTTTCTCTTTGCTTGATGCATTTGCATTTGTTGTATGTGAGGATGCAATTGTAAGTCCCTGCAAGTTGGCATTTGCTTTCCTATGATCATATGTTGGATATTGGTATAAGCCCAGACAGATTGGCATCCGGTATCCAAGTTTCATTTTGTTTTAGGAGATTAGTGTAAGTCCATTGAGTGGCCTCTGATATCCATTTCTGTTTTAGGAGATTGGTGTAAATCCATCTATTGGTATCCGGTATCCGCTCTTTTGTTTGTGAGATTGGAGTAAGACCATTGAGTGGCATCCGGTATCATTTGTTTGCTTATTATTATTGCATTGCCTATTCCAAAGGACACACTTGAGTCATCCTCTATATGATTTCAAGAGGTGAACCTTCTAAGAGGTTTCACAACCCATCCTCATCCATTCATCCCCATTATGTCCTAAACCTTTTCACACATTACTTTCAAACTTGAGATAGATATTGTGCAAACATCTTCATGTTTTCGAATCAAAAACCTGGACCCCAAGTCCTTGACTTTTTTTCAAACTCCATTTTCATAACACTTCTTTCAAATCAATCTTAATCATACTTTGACCCTACTTTCATAATCACAATCAATTAACTTCACCCATTCAATTGTTTTGGCTTTGCCCATTGTTAATCTTTTCACATTAGCCATAGGTTTCAATTATCATTGTGGTTGATGTAAACCTCACCCTATCCTTAGTGAGTCGACAGTAAGACTTCCGTACTGAAAACAGGGTTAACCCCTCTAGTACGTCGAAGCTATCCTCGCATGGTGGATGTTGGTCTTGGTCGAGTTTTCTCCCATTGATAATGAAAAGCCTCAGTGCTTGTGTTTTAAAATTGAATCCACAAACTTTTTGGAAATCTTTTAGCCGAACTACGGCGTTTTGATCCTTACCTTTGATGGAAGGTACATAGGCAACGGGTTCATCCGTTCAAACCCAATAATAAATTGTATATTCTTTCCTCATCATCCCAATCATGTTTGCACAATACTCATGTCATAACAAATAACAATTTTATACAACAAGTGTGAAAAGGGCTCCCTAGGAGTACCTAGGACGTAGTGGGTGCCTAACACCTTCCCATTGCGTAATTTACCCCTTACCCAGACTCTCTGATCTTTTTATTAGTTTTCTATGTGTAAAACTTCTTAGGCTTTTGTTCGCTTTTTAGCCAGTCCTTTGGATAAATAAAAGTGCGGTGGCGACTCGATTCATTGTATGCCTTGCTTATGATTTAATCGATAGATCATATAGCGACGAATACACCGCTACACATGGCTATCGTACATTTCTCCATACTTCAACAGGGGCAACCCCTTTCTCTCTTGTATATGGCATGGAGGTTGTGCTCCCAGTAGAGGTCGAGATCCCATCAATGAGAGTCTTGATGGAAGCCAAGTTGACTGAGGCTAAATGGGTTCAGAGTCGTTATGACCAACTGAATTTGATTGAAGAGAAGAGATTAACTGCCATGTGCCATGGTCAGTTGTATCAGCAAAGAATGAATAAAGCCTTTGATAAAAAGGTCAAGCCTCTTGTGTTTCGAGAAGGTGACCTCGTGCTCAATAAATTCTTGTCTTTCGCGCCCGATTCCAGGGGCAGGTGGACTCCAAACTATGAAGGTCCATACGTTGTTAAGAGAGCCTTTTCAGGAGGTGCTTTGTTGCTTTCAACTATGGATGGGGAGGATTTCACTCGTCCTGTGAATTCAGATGCAGTCAAGAAATACTTCGCCTAAAAATAAAAATAGAATAGCTCGCTAAGTTGAAAACTCGAAAGGGGGGCTTAGGCAAAAATGAGCGTCTCGGTGGATTGAAAATCCGAAAGGGCGGTCCAGGCAAAAGTTAGAGACATGAAAGAAATATATATATCCCGCTAGATTGAGTACCTCACCCTGGGGCAATCTAGGCAAAAATTCGGGATTTGGTAAGTAACTGCATCCTGACAAGACTTTGTTCCACAACTGTTGTCTATCAAAGTTTCTCACTCAGTCATCGTCAACTGAAGTTTCGAATACAGTGGATTCAGAGTTGGTGGAGAAACGGTCATTATGTTCAATGTAGCCCTTTTTCCATGTATATTACCAATTTCAAATGTGTAAAGATCCATGGAGTCTCGCCATTGGCGGACTACCATTCTCTTAAATAAATTTGAGCCTTTATCCAATTCTTTGCACTCTTGTTTGTTTCTGTTTAACAAATGTTTGCATGTTTTAATTGATGAATATCATTGTTTTAAACAAATAAAGTTTTCATAAATAAACTGTTTTAAAACAAAATGAACATTCACAATGACTGAAAGGATAAGTGGAACGTCCTTAGTGCTTTCCCAAGGATAGTATGATCACCAAAGGGTAAGACATTTGTTCATATTATGGCATTCTAATATCCTCTTCATCAGCTTTCAGTTGTCTCCCCAGTGAGCATGGAAAGAATAGCACTGGAAGAGTTATCAGCTTCCCAGGGGGTCTTTGTAAGACCTTAATTGTGACCCTAAGATCCCTCATGACATCATATCATTGTTCATTACATTGCCTTAAGGATCATAGCATGTGTGGCTCCTTAACCCTAGGGTTGGGACTTACGTGAGTTGGTTTGAGACCACCAAGCATGCTTGAATTGTATATTATTTCTTTTCTTATTTGTTTACTAACCAAAAGCACAAAAATATGTCACTAACTTCTTTTGTTTTGAAGCTCAAGTGATCTTGTGATCCCATGCTCCTAGGAGACTCCTGTGCTCAATGAAGTGGCCAGATGAAGATGAAAGCAAGCATGAAAATGGTTCACAAAGCTCTAAATCATCATATATGTCTCCCAAGTATCTCAATTTTCCATTTTGATCAAGATAAACCAAAGGGTTTGAGGCTTGTTTCCCAAGGAAACCCTAATTCAACTATGCATTGACTGTGCCTTGCTCATGAAGAAAACTCAACCTATGATCAAATTCAATCAAGGTAAGTTCTTTCATTCATAATTTTATGCATATATGAGCCTATGTGAGTATCCTAAATCATCCATTCATCAAGGTTTGAAGTTTGGCCTTGAGAAGTTGACCAGTCAAGTCATCTGACTAATTTGAGATGCACTGAGACCTAACTTTTGATGTGTTTGTCAAATGAAGATGACCCCAAGAGAAAAAATGTTCTTAAGAACCATATGAACAACTTTCATGTTCATCAACAATTCATTTGAAACTTGTAAGGTCATCATCCAATTCAAAACATTATAGGTCATTTTGACTGAAACCCTAATTTTAGGTCAACTTCCCAAGGACCTAACTCCTTCATTTTTTATAATTTTGAGGTGAGACTAATTTCATTAGAAATCTTAAGATGTATAATTCAAATTCTATGTTGGAAAAAATTTCATAATCCTAAAATAAACACATGCGATAATACAAAACATTATAGGTCACTTTTGACCAAAGCCATTGAATCTTGAAAAAGTCCAACTTCAAGTGCACATAACTTTCTCATACAAAATCTAAATGATGCAAAATTTAAGTAAAAATTGATCATCTTGAAAAGATATACAACTTTGATGTTGGAGGTGTTTCCATTTGAGGCTTGCATCATTAAAACATAAGGGCTTGAAGTTGGCCACTTTTGGCAAATTTTTCAAAGGCATGTTTTGTACCTTAAACTTCATGACCAGTTTTCACAATTTTCCAAACCCCAAATGGATTTTTTCCCAACATATCTTTTGTTCCTTATGTCAAGACCTTTCCAACCATTACTCACATGCCTATGTTTGGATTTTCCATGAGTGACTTTCGAAGAGGGGAACATTTATGCCCAATTATGGAATTCACATTGAATCTTCATGCATAAGCAATTGCAATTCAAACTACACGTCTATTTCACTTCAGAGTGACATCAGCTTGCATTTCCAATGGATTTCGGGCCTCACATGCGCCTGTACAGGCCCATGCATGGAGGACCCAATGATCATGCACACGAGTTTGGCACCTCATTGCTTGCACTTCGGCTATAAATAAGAGTCTTGCCTCATTCAAATTTCACCCTGAATTCAACCTAAAGCTCTGCAGAATTGGAAGCCCAACCATACTAAAGGAATTATGATTTTATTTTCTCAAATTCAAACTTGAATTTCAACTTCCTTGGTTGATCTTCAGTTTCTAATTCCTAAGCCTATCATCATCATCATCATCTCTTGATCAAGTTGGAAGCAAGAATTGGAGCAGATCGTGTTGTTTAAAGTTGCACTTCAAAGGTTTATGATCCAACTATTTTGAGCTATATCTCATCATATATTGTGAATTGCTTGTGTTCATTTGGTTTGCTGAAGTCCTCGTGTGAGAGGCAAGCCAGTGGTGGCTTTGATTTTGTGTTTTGAAGCACTTCAGTTTATGCACCTGGAAATTCAAGCTCAAATTTTTCATTCCATAGAAATCTTGAGAGAAATCCAAGGTTACAGGGGTGATGTACATCACCCCAACTTCATTTTGGTATATGGTTTGTGCATTTTGGTTGAGGTTTGAAAACCTGCAACTGGTGGCCGGAATCAGTTGGCTCACCGGAGAAGACGGTGGTTTCCACCACCGTCCCCACGTGGAACCTCCTGGGCCTTTGGATCTCATGTGCACGATCTAATCCTGGCCTTTGTTTCTTATGACTTTTTTTTTAATTCATGGTGTGATGCATTTGACTGTGGACTACGGTACGCGCGTGCTTCTGGACCATTAGATGTTGCCACGTCAATTAATGAGTTCCATCCAGCGCTTCCTGATTTTTCATATTTTCTAATTTCTGGTTTATTTTTCTTTTATTCCATTTATTTTCAAAAATTCATAACTATTTTATTTGGAATCACAAAAATATGAGATCAATTGTAAAATTTTTCTTTTAAAATCTAGTTTCATAATCTGATTTTTAATTATTTTTGTGATTCCATTTAATATTTTTTGTGAATTATTTTGTTTTTAATAGTTTTTAATTCATTTTAAATACTTTTTGATATCCAAAAATTCCAAAAATATTTTCTTAACTCATATGGATCATGATAAGTCAATGAAATATTCTCATCAATTTCTTAATTGATTTGAGATTTATTTGAGATATGTGTTATTTTTCTTGATTTTTAATTGTTTTAAAATAGTTTCTGTTTTCAAAAAATGTTGAGAAAATTTGTCAAACCTTGTTTGACCATGTTAGACTTATGATGATTCATTTGGACTTATTCAAGTTGATTTGAATTGAATTCGAAGTTTGACCATAACTTTGTTCATTTTATTTTATGTTTTATTTTAATTCCAAAATACCAAAAATATGTTTGACCTTTATTGACTTCTAATATTCATTTCTCTTCTGTTTACCATTGGTTGATGTTGATTTCATTCACATTTGATCATTGTGTTTTGTTTATGTCATTTGAATTCTCATTTTGTCCATTTCATTTCATCTTCATCTTCTTCCTTTTATTTTGGCTAATGAGTTAATGATTTGTGGTTAGCCTTGACATATCAGAGGCTTAACCTTCTTTGATCCAAATCAAATTCAACTTGATCAAAGATCAAGTGAATTGCTTTGTGTCCAAGATAGGTTGCTTCTTGGTCAAGCAAAAAACCTAAAATCCATACAAGGTCTTTCCTTCTTTTCTTTTGGCATGGCAAGTTGTAGGAGCTTGGCTTACTAGTCATGGTCTCTAACTTGTGTTTATTTGCCTATAGTTTTATTGACCGGCCTCAGATAGGTGTGACTACTACATTAGTCCACTAACGATTGCTTAACATAGCGCTAAATTGCCTTATGGCACACTAACACTAACTAATAATTACTAACTTTAATTCAAGCATTTAATTCTTGTAATTTAATTTAATGCAATTTAATTTCTTGCTCATTTATTCATATTGCCTTTTCCCTTTGCTCACTTGAGCTCATATTTTATGTTTATGTTATTTTTCTTTTGCTCACTTGAGCTCATTATTGTGAATAAATATATTGTTGCTTTGTGATTGTTTTGTCTTTGTTTGTGTGAATCCAATGCAAAAAGGAGAAAGGACTTAGAATTAGGACCTTACCTATGCTTAATGGAGTTCAAGAGCAACTAGGCCTCATGCCTTTAGAATGATAAATTTGTTGAAGAGCAACTAGGCCTCATGCCTTTAGAATGCTAAATCTTAAAAGTTGACTTCAAAGGACCCCTAATCCAAAACTCTTTCTTTGTCCATTTCTCTTATTTGTGTTGCGAACCTTTTTGATTGTTTCTTCTTGTGTGATAGGGATTCCAAACTTGAGATAGTAAGAAGGACCATTGTCATGAATAGCCAAGTTAAGAGAGACAATCCAAATGGAGATCCTATGAGCTTGAATATAATATTTGTTTGATTGCTTGAGTGATTGCTAAATCCAAAGGAAAGGAGCATCTTGAATCATCTTTATGATCTCAAGAAAGGAACTCCAAGGGTTTTATCTCTTCCCTCATCTTTGCATTGTTTAGGACTAACCCTTCTCTTCTTCTCTCCACTCTAACCCAAGCCAAACTCATTTTGTGCAAACATTGACATTGTTTTCAAATTAGAAACCTAGGCCATATGCCTTTGATTTTTCAAACTCTTCTCATTAATACTTATTTTGAATGAACCTTAAGTCAACTTTGACTTCATTTTGCAAATACTTCTAACTTGTAAATACAACTCATCTCAAGTGATTTTTTGTGGTTCCAATGGCCACCTTTGTTAAACTTTTTTCATAAACATTAGTCATTAGGTTTGAGTTATCATAGTGGTTGATGTAAACCTCACCTTATCCTTAGTGATTGGACTATAAGTCTTCCATACTTATTATAGGGTGGATCCCTCACTAGTATGTTGAAGCTCTCCTCACATGGTGGATTGTTAGTTTAGGTTGAGTTTTCTCCCTGATAACAAAAGACCTTAAGGCTTTTGACAAATCAATTCACCAATATTTTGAGATTTTTACCCCGAACTACGAGGTTTTTATCCTACCTTTGTGATGGTACGTAGGCAATGGGTTCATCCATTCAAACAACAAAATTGTAAATAATATGTATATTCTCTTCTCATCTCCCCAATCATGTTTGCACAAATATTTTCACAAATACCAACCTACAATACACATTTTCAAAAAGGGATCCCTTAGAGTACTAAGGATGTTTTGGGTGCTTAAAACCTTCCCATTGCATAACCAACCCCCTTACCCAGATCTCTGACATTTTTATTAGTTTTTGATTTGATAAAACTTCTTCCTTGGTTTTTGTTCGCTTTCTAACCTTTCCTTTGGATAAATAGAAGGGCGGTGGAGACTCGAATTGTATGCTTACTTTTGATTTAGTCAATAAATCTAAAGGTAACGAATACCCCGCCACAGTCTGGTATGAATGAGTTCTCCTTTATGACAGCAGATTGATCTATCTTATTGGATTGCTTTCTCCTAGCAGAATTTGTGGATGTTCATCCAGCGCTTTCTCGGATAGTTTGTTTATGCATACATGTTTGTTTCCCCCGCGGAGTCTTATCAATCCATGATTGGTGGTAAGGTTGATCTGTGGATGATCCCTTCTGTTCCAGTTCTTGCCTTGATCTTTTAGAGACATGTATCCCTCTATATCAGCATGAGTAGGAGTCCCCAGCAGAGTAAGCATGTGTTCCCTGTAGAGCTATCTTGCCAGATATTTGTCTCCTCAGCAGGAAGTTGCCTATAGCAAGTGATGAAGGGCTTGTCTCCCTTTTCATCCCCAGCATGTCGTTTGTCGACGAAGGATTCATTCCCATTTCCTCAGCCAGGGTAGTCCCTTCGAGAACATTTGCAGCTTGTGCCCGGTAGGGTTGCCTGATCCAAGTTTGATGATTGGTATCTTCTCCAGGACTGAAGATTTCTTCTAGCATTGAGAGTTGGTGGTGAAGATGTTTGTTTCCTTCCCCAGTGAAGCAAAAATTTATTTCTCCCCTTAGCAGAGTTTCTTCTCCAGTAGGTAGAAGGGAGTGTTTTAATTGATGTGCGTCTGGTTGGTGGTTATTCCCCACGGAGTTTCATATCGTTCCATGATAAGTCCCCAGTAGAGTGTCTTCTCCGGCGGATCATATCGTTATTAACCACCTGTCCCCGAGAGAATTGATGGAATCTCCCGGACAGATCTTCAGCGTCTTCCTTATGATAGGATTGTTTGCCCCTGGAAGATTTCCTCCTGTGCAGGATGTTATTTCTTGCAGTTGGAAACTGTGACTTTGCCTATCCCGAGTTGTGGTCGACATCTTCCCGTGATTATTCTTCTTCCAGGGATAATCCCCACCAGAGTTGAGTTCTCTGTTTGATCGTCTTTTTTCGCTGCTCCTGAATACATCTTCTTTGTATCCTCAGCAAGTGTAGCTTTGGGATAGGGTTTAATATCCCTGATGATTTATTTTCATCCTGCTCGGGTTGTTCCCCAGAGCTGAGTTCTCCAGTAGGCTTTCCCTTTCTCGTCGAGATGTTGTGTCGGGTGTTTGCTTGTGATTCTCGAACTTGTTTGTGTTAGATATGTTTGTTTGTCAGCATTAATCATACACAAATCATGCATATACATGCATAATTATAGCATTCAGATATTCACGTTGCATTCTTTGCCATATATCCTTGCCTGTTATCTCCTGCTATTGGTGAAATATTCTTCCCCTAAGCAGATGTTTATGTCTGATCTCTCCATATAGAGTTAGCCCCATAGGCAGAAAGTGTATATCTTTCCTTCTTTATTCCCCACTGAGTTATATCCTCGTGGATGGTTATTATTTCAGTTTCCTCCCCAATTGTGTATTAGGATGGATTTACTCCCCTGAGTTATATCCTCATCGGGTTGAGTCTTGTTTGATTGTGTCTTTCTAGTTTGTTCCTAGATTGTTTCCTTTCTTGTTGTCCCCTGCAGTTCCCTGTGGTTTAGTTGTTCAATTACTCAGTAACCAGTCATTGTCCATCTTTTCCCCAGCGAATCTTTTGGCCTTCTACCCAGTAACCGGTAGTTGTAAGTCCTATTTCCTTGGTTTTCTACCCAGTAACCGGTAGATGTAATCCCCTCTTTGTTGGTTATCTTTACCCAGTAACCGGTATTGATATTCCTTCGTTTTTGAGTATACCACCCAGTAACCGGTGATATATCTCTTGGATAATTGCTTTTGTCAGGTAATTTATCCCTTGCGAGTCATCTTTCATTTACCCTTGTTCGGTAATGATTGTTTCTCCATCCTGATTGGTCATCATTTTATACCCAGTAACCGGTATCCCGATGTCTTTTCTTTTCGGTCGACTTATCCTTCATTAACCTAGTAACCGGTTATGGATAATTTTCCATGCGAGTATGTTATCTACGTTATGACGGTAATAGATAATATGTCTCATGCGCTCTTCAATTGAAGTCTTTTTCTTCCTCAGTCGAGTAAGATTCGTATTTCCTTGTGGAATCGAATGTCCATCCTGTAAGTCGAGTTTGCTTTTTTAGCCATCCTTTCGGATGATGAGTGTCTTGGATGTTCCCAATTCACGCCTGGTTGGTCACCTATTATATGCCCAGTAACCGGTATCCCTGGTGTGTCGCAACGCGAAAAACAACCGGCGGGAAAAACAAACAAACAGAGCCGCCACCGTGCGTTATTTATCCCAAAGGAGGGAAAGGAAACGCTCGAAGTAAACCTGGAAAGGAAATGGTCTTACGACCGGGGATTACAGGGTACGGGAGTCGGTTATGCAAGGGGAAGGTATTAGCACCCCTCACGTCCGTCGTACTCGACGGGATCCATGCTCAGAAGAATAGGGTAAGGTTGCTAAATAACTGCTCAAAGAATGCACACACACTGGAATAAACAGGTGAAAGAAGATGGAAGAAGCGGACTCGGCAGGATGTCGCATCCTGGGCCTACGTAGTTTGTCAGAAACAAACATCAGAGTCGACGTAGTTCGGGGAGATGGGAACGGGCTCGCTAGGATATCACATCTTATGCCTACGTATCTCATCTGGAATGAGAATCAGAGCTACCGTAGTTCGGCTAACGCACGCCGAAACAATACACAACACAGAGACGCTGAGACGTCAGAGCAAACACACAACTGGAAACAGACTACCAATGGCTGGTCTTACGTCTGACTCCGAACAAAAGAAACACAAACAGGAAACCGAATGCCAATCGCTGGGCTTATATCAGACTCCACAAACACACCACAAATAGGAAACCGAATGCCAATCGCTGGGTTTACATCAGACTCCAAGCACACCACAAATAGGAAACGGAATGCCAATCGCTGGTCTTACATCCAACTCCTAACACACACAAAAAAAGGTTATCAAACAGACAAACTAATAGGGAGTCTGGAACTCGAGCCTAATAGCCGTCAAGCAAACACACACAAAAAAGAAAAGGTTGCCCGGAGAGATCTCGCACGATCTCCTGCCTACGTACCTCATCTGGTATGAGGATCAGGGCGACGTAGTTCCCCTTAATAGGGGAGAAAATTTCTCCTAACCAGGGACCGGGAAATAACAAACTAATAGGGAGACTGACTCAAGCCTAAAAGTTGTCATGCAATCCATAATGGTCCTATGTTGAGGTATCTAACATAACTTAACTCGCACAGGAAGCAAGCTAGCCTAAACATCAAGTAAGCAAACACAAGCACAGGAGAGCAAGCACACACACTATATGCAAACAAGTGGCTCATACAAGGCTGGGCTTTAGTCAAGGGGTCAAATCAACCTCGACAAACAAGCCGATTCTGTTATGGTGTTTTGAGCTCTTAACCCTAACATTGAGAGTTAGGGTGAAGCAGATGAAAAGGTAATGAGGGTAAGACCTCATAGCTCTTAACCCGGGCCTGGGTGAGCTTCAATCAATGAAAACATGGGAGTCCAAAATGTGGGGCTCTACTCCACTTGACCGACTCTATATACAATGATCTTGGGTGTTTATTCAAAATGCATCAGCACGTAGTGCGAGCAAGATGAAAGACTCAACTGAATAGCAGGGGATGGATTGCACATCCCTTCTATCTGCCAATGCCTCTTCACTTAGGAGGTCTTTACATGTACAAGGCACAAAGATAAACAAGCACAAACATTGCCTCTTAAGGAGGGCTTCAGACAGGTGCCTGCCAAAAGCAGCAGGTCTTCCAGACTACATGGAGAAAAGAAGTTACCTAAGTGGTATGCCAACCACAAGCAAAGTAAAGCAACTCAAGCAATGAGTTAAAGCGGCTAAAGTACCTGTAAGAAAAGCTAAACAATCAGTACTATGTTCAGACAAACAACCAACAGATAACAACAGTCAGACAACCAATATACACAACATGTAGGCCACAAACTCAATTGAGTTCACCAACGGACCTACAAAAGAACCAAAGGTTAGCAAACAAAAGCAAAATAGCAAAGCTCAAATGATGAGGCAACATCAATCATGGAGATGAATGCTTGATCCTGAAATTCAAAGCTCAAATGTGAGTACAAACCCCTAGGGCAAAGCCTAGGGTCAAAGGTAGAGAAAAAAGTCAAAACAACAACCAATATTCAACATGAAGCAACTACGTTCAATCAAGAACATGTCCTAAAAAGGACCAAATCAAAATCATCAAGCAAAGTCATCATTCAACCAAGAGAAGGCAAGGCAAGCAAAAGGTGCATACAATTGGTCATCAAGAATGAAAATTCCATATCAAAACAGAAATGACTCAAACAATTCTGGAAATTTTTATGAGCATACAACATGTCAAACATAATCATCATGCCAAAAATCATAATCAGAGGAGTTCAATTGGCATGGAAATGAAAATACACAAGTATGACATCAAATTGTGTGACACACATTGTCACACCATACAATCATGTGCATAAAACAGAAATGGAAAATGCTAAAAATGCATAATCAAGCCTCAAAGGTCAAGCAACATGTTGGGAATCATCATACAAAATTTCATGGCAATTGGAGCATTATTGAGCATTTCACAATAGAAAGAATGGAGCAATGTCACAAATGCATACATGTTCACATAATCAGCCACAATTCAAATTCCATAAATGATAAAATCATGAAATTACCACCAAAAAATAATAGACACTTCAAGGATCATGTTGCAAAAAATTTGGAATTAATTGGATGAATTTTCAATTTGATATGAATTTTCGAAGTTGGCAAAAAATATTTGAAATGAAAATGAAGCATGTACATGATATTTGGAGGGAAAGAGGAAATGAGGAATTAATTTGAAAAATGTGGCAGAGGCTGGAATCGAAGGGAGTATGGCTCGACACTAAAAACAGCGCTCCATGCAGGAATCGAACACGAGACGTACACATGACATGCGCTTCTACAGTACCAAGCCAGCGCCTGAACCAGGGGGAACCCTAACTATTCATTCACGGTGGCGCTACGGTGGAAACCACCGTCTTCTTCATGAAGACGGTGATGAACAGTGATCCTCAAAAAAAAATCCAGAATTTAAAAGTAATTACATCAATCAACTCGTCTTGCTATGTAGGTTCCAAATCTAACAATATTTACTCCTAACAAGCCATGAATAAGGAGAATCGAAGAGAAACATCTTTGAACATCAAAATTCAATTCATCATAACTTCATGAATATTGCATCATTTTTCATGTTCTTTATATCAGAATTTTCAGCGAGCAAAGATCTATCTAATCATGTCCATAAAAAAGAGAATTAGGAGATTCGAAATTTGCACCTTCTTGAAGCTCCAACAATGGCAGTAGTGAATTCTGGTGATTCAAGGCTTGGCACGTGTGTGGATCTACTCCTGAGCACTTGTTATGAAGCTTTGTGAAGAAATTGAAGCTTGGAGAGGCTCAGATCTAGCTCAAACTTGAACTTCCATTTTCACCTTCATGAGCTTGCACAACATGATTTTGGTCCAAATTCTCCAATCAAGAGCTTGATCTGCACTCAATCATCATCAGGAAACAAGAATATACAATAAAATCACAGTGTTCTTTGAAGAATTTTTGAATTTGGAAGAAGAGAAAATTTGGAGGGAAAATGAGATCTAGATCTAGAATTTGAGATTATGAGCAATTCTGTTAGGGTTTGCCTTATATACCATGTGTTAATTACATCCAAATCACAATTAGTCATGAATTAATTAGGATTAGGCAAAAATAAGGTGTATGACAAATTTTGGAAAATTGGTGGTGCCATGCAAATGCATACGTGAACAGTACCAAATGGGAGCTCAAATTCATTTAAAATCACTCCATGCACATGTTGGCAATGGTATTTTGTTCCCATGATGCACCAAATTCAAATTTGTAAATTTCCCTCCAAAATGGTCATGAATGTGCAAATGATTATATGATGAATTTTCATGCAATATGATGGATGATTTGGAAAATACATGTCATGACAAGCAAAATGCAAAAAGAGCCACTCAATTTGGAGTTATGAGTCAAAAGTTATGGCCTTTTGAAATTTCAAGCACACTTGGCAATGATTTGATCATATCTCTTGAACCATTCATCAGATGCTCACGATCTTGGACTTTTTGGAAATGGGAGAGAGAGATCTTCAACTTTCATGTTGGACAAAATTTCATTAGAAGCTTCTTTGATGATGTAAGATCAAGTTGAATTTGGTCCAAAACCTTTCCATTTTTGGAAACTTTCAATTACAGGTCACTTTCCATTTTTGGAAACTTTTGATCTGACCTCAAATTCTTCAAGATATGTGTTTGTAATAACAAATAAGCCTCTTTGAACATGAATGAGATGTTGAAACTCTTTTTTCCACCTCACAACCCTCAGTTGACTTTCTGTTGACTTTCTGGTTGACAGATGACTTAGAAGTGCTCTGATCAGCTTGAGCCTCAACCACTTGAGGAATTGGCTTCAAAATGAACCTTGGCTCATATAAACTCAATAGGATGATAATGTGATACCACTCTCCACAGAATACCTCATCTCCTTGAAAATCACTGATTGGAAGAATGCAACTGATTAGGGTTGACCAGAGGTCAAAACCCTAATCCCAAGGAATCTGAGCATGAACAATGAACCCCTTGATAAGGACATAACCATGATGATGATGATATACCCTTGCAATCAAAATAATGCTCAACCTTTTGAAGGGCCAAGAAAACCCTAATTGGAGCACAAACTCTCAAATGGTTGGTGATCAATTCAATGGAGACCCTCAGACTTGAATCTCTTAACCTCCCCATCTCTTAAAAGACTTTGGAGGATAACTTCATTATTTCCACATGATATGCAATATGCAAATGCCTAATGTCCTTAAATATGAAATGCAATATGCTAAGTTAGTCCCAAGAGAGGAGGGCAAATTTTGAGGTGTTACAGCTGCCCCTATTCAATCCATTGTGAACCTGTCGATATGAACAGCCTCGGCTTTCAGATGATCAGGGTGAAGAGTGATTGAATACCAAGAACAGACGAACATTTGCACTCTGCTGGGAAATAATTAACAATGCCTGTCAGAATTGGCAATGAGGTGATCTTGAAAGAAAAATCCGTCTGGTACGGAGAAAGTCGGCCTGAATACCAAAAAGAATGTTGACCTAGATACCAAAATAAATGGTAACACAGGAATACCCATGGCCTGAATGCCGCTCAGCAGTCTGAATACCTGAAACCTGGCCTGAATGCCCCCTTCGGCCTGACCACCGGAAACCTGGTCTGAATACCCACCTCGGCCTGAACACCGGAAACCTGGCCTGAATGCCGCAAGCTGCATCGATCTGAACTTCGGAAGCTTCTTCGATCTGAACATCGGAAAATCTCATGTCGGTCAGCATCGGCAGAAGTAAGGAAAAGTGATGAATGAGACGGCACGCGGGTTAACTATTCATGCTGGGAATAATAAGCCATGAGCATGCCATCCCTACTTAATCCACTGTGAACGAACAATCTGCGCTCAGCTGGGGATTATTCTCTGACTCTTTTTTTTTCTTTTCTTGAACCCCGAAACTTCTCTTGATTGATTTTTTTTTGCTTTTTCTTGAACCCCGAACAATTATTTTCTTTCGTGCGGATGATCCCGGATCACCGCATTTGAACCCCGACAACTTCATATTACTCCTGTTTGCCAAATCATGAACCCCGATCTCCAATTGAACCCCAGTCGCCTGACGATAACTCGTGATCGTCGTTGTGAACCCCACTCTCCAGAAAACACCCCGTGTTTCCCTTTCTCCATTTGAACCCCGCTCTCCAGAAAATGCCCAGCACTTCCTTCTCTCCATTTGAACCCCGTTCTCCATTTTCTTGTGATGATTCCGCTGGCAACACCGGAAATAACACCAAAACACCACTCTGATGGCGACATATCAGAGGGTACACCTTCACAGAAGGAAGGTAACATGCGTATTTCTTCCTCAAAAGATACCCATAACGACTTCTGTTGGCCTCGCCAAAGTCTAAGGTGACACATGATCAGAAGACAATCTTGAGGACCTCATCCCGGATACAATCTTCAACTCCAATCTCCATTCGAACCCCGTTCTCCAGAAAATGCCGCAACACTTCCTTCTCTCCATTCTTCGATTTTCGCGCTGATCGCGTAACGTTCTTTGATTTTATTTCCATCTCCGCCCGATGGAAAATTTTCCTCCAATATCGCACTACTGGGGAACATTGTTGCTCCAACGTCATGATGCTAGACTCCTCAGAGTAACATCTTCCAACTTCCAGCGAAACCAAACCTCAAACGGTAACCACGGCTTGAGACTAGTTTATGCTTGCAATGCTGATGCATGATTTTTTTTCGGCGTAATGCTCCACAACCATGGAAATGCTACGCAATTTATGATGCAATATGCTATGCTTCTCTAAATGATGAATGCATAAACAAGTATCCCCCTCAAGAGGCTCTACTGGGAAGCTCGAGGCACTCTGCTGAGGAACTCGTTATTGCTCCAATCTCCACCCTACTGGGGAATAGCACTGCTGCTGGGGAAGGGACAACCCTCAACAGGGATGAACTCCACTGAATCCGATCCGCTTGGGGACTTCGCTGGGGGAGAAACCACCAACGCACTCTGCGGGGAAAACAACAATCTTTCAGACTTGCTGGGGATATAACAATCCCAACACTGCTTGGGAGATAACAATCCCGACCCTGCTTGGGACACCCGTCGACTCGTCGAACCCTGGTATTCACCATCTAACCCCAGTGTCAGCTTTCCACTTTTGAGAGCTCCCAGACTCGTCTGGACTTTTCTGATTCATCACCTTGTATTCTCGACTTCTCCGTACTCTACGGAGATCGAACTCCCTGGATTCATACAAACTTTCCAGTCCTTAGACTTTGAAGAGTCTTCTTGATTAATCCTCCAGGATCGTCGCACGTCTTTCCGTCGTCTTTTCGCCATTCTTCCATTCCTCGTCCCAGATTGGACTCCACGGGGATCCTTTTGTCAAAAGGCTTCACATCACAACTTGCAAGTGAGTGAAAATATCTAACGGCTCCTGCAAAAGAGATCGTTAGATAAAAACGTGCCCCAGGCGTGCCGAAATTTCAACACCTGGGTCACTCAACCTTCCGAATAAGATTTCAAGTTTTCAATCTTATGAACATGCATTGGAAGGGACCTGTATGTCTTAAAATGCAAAGATTCTTTATCAAAATAAACGGACGTTTTTGCAATCAAAGCGGTAATGAAAACAAAAACAAAATTATTTGACTGAATATGCATTTTATTGATTGAAAAAGGTGTGGCTTAAAACTGAGCGATACACAGGAAGCAATTCCTGAAAAGAGGTAATTGCGCACAAAAGGAAAAATCTATCCTAATGGAAATGTTAACCCGTGATCTCATCGAGTTCCAACTCGGTTACACCCCATATGTCCTCAAGACTCTCCGTGCTTTCCGCCTTCTGAACAAGACGATTCCGACCGATCCCTGCTGGGGATTATCCACTTGTCGTATTCAAAACACAAACAATCATGTTGGACGCAGTTGTTCGTTTCAATCCCTCTTTTGCCTGGACCGCCCTTTCGGGTTTTCAGTCCACCGGGATACCCTTTTTTGCCCAAGCCGCCTTTTCAGGTTTTCGACTTGCCGGGTGTACAGTTTTTTTTCTCTTTTTATCCCTAATTTTTGCTCGAACCTTTTTCATTCATTTTTTTTGGTTCGCCGGGATGCCCATTTTTGCATGGACTATTTTATTCTTTTCGTCCAGCGGGTCTCTCTATACGAAGTATTTTTTAACTGCGTCCGCATTCACAGGGGATGGAAAGTCCTCGCCATCCATGGTCGTCAACAACAAGGCTCCGCCAGAGAAAACCTTCTTGACCACGAAGGGACCTTCATAATTGGGTGTCTACTTTCCCCTACGATCGTTTTGAGGAGGAAGGATCCTTTTCAGCACCATATCTCCCACATGATATACCCGAGGTCGTACCTTTCGGTCAAAAGCACGCTTCATTCGCTGCTGGTACAACTGCCCATGACAAATGGCTGCCAGCCTCTTTTCCTCGATCAGGCTCAACTCTTCGTACCGAGTCCTTACCCATTCAGCCTCTTGCAATTTCACGTCCATCAGGACTCTCAAAGAGGGAATCTGGACCTCAACTGGTAGCACGGTTTCCATCCCATACACGAGCGAGAAAGGCGTTGCCCCAGTAGATGTACGCACCGAGGTACGATACCCATGCAATGCAAACGGCAACATCTCGTGCCAATCCTTATAGGTCACAACCATCTTCTGCACAATCTTCTTAATATTCTTATTGGCCGCCTCGACCGCCCCATTCATCTTCGGACGATAAGGAGAAGAATTGTGATGCTCTATCTTGAATTCCCGGCACAGTTCTGCCATCATCTTATTGTTCAGATTAGAACCATTATCAGTAATGATTCTTTCGGGAACCCCATATCTGCAAATGATATCTCTCTTCAGAAATTTGGCAAGAACCTGCTTCGTCACGTTTGCATAAGAGGCTGCTTCCACCCACTTGGTGAAGTAATCAATAGCCACTAATATGAACCGGTGCCCATTCGAAGTCGTAGGCTCAATCTTCCCAATCATATCAATGCCCCACATAGCAAACGGCCACGGAGACGACATTAAACTCAACGGATTAGGAGGCACGTGCACCTTGTCAGCATAAATCTGGCATTTATGACACTTCCGCACGAAATTGAAACATTGGGCCTCCATTGTCATCCAATAATACCCAGCTCTTAACAGCTTCTTCACCATTGCATTCCCACTGGCATGGGTACCAAACGACCCCTCGTGTACTTCTTTCATCAATTGGCTTGCTTATTTATTATCAACACATCTGAGCAAAACCCAATCGAAATTCCGCTTGTACAAAACCCCATCCTTGTTCAGATAGAACACCATGGCCAACCTCCTCAGAGTCTTTCGGTCCTTTTTGGATGCTCCCTCGGGATACTCCTGGGTTTCTAGATAGCGCTTGATATCAAAATACCACGGCTTCTCATCATCAGGTGTTGTGTCAACAGCAAACACATAATCCGGTCTATCCAAACGTCCCACCTCAACACTAGGGAACTGATTCCACCACTGCACCTTAATCAAGGCAGCCAGAGTAGCCAAAGCATCTGCTAACGGGTTCTCTTCTCTAGGCACATGATGTAATTCCACCTTGGTGAAGAACGTCAACAATCTCCTCGTATAATCCCGATATGGAATTAAATGAGAGTGATGCGTATACCATTTTCCGTTAACCTGATTCACAACCAAAGCTGAATCTCCATATACAACAAGGTTTTTGATCCGCAAATCAATCGCCTCTTCAATCCCCAAGATACAAGCTTCGTATTCAGCCACGTTGTTGGTGCACTCAAATGTTAGCCGGGAAGCAAAAGGAATATGAGATCCTTTCAGCGTAACCAAAACAGCACCAACTCCGCTACCATTCACCTTAACGGCCCCATCAAACATCAGAATCCATTCGGATTCAGGGTCAGGCCCCTCCTCCGGGATTGGTTCCTCACAATCTTTCGATTTGAGAAACATGATGTCCTCATCAGGGAATTCAAACTTCATCGGTTGATAATCCTCAATGGGTTGCTGGGCGAGGTAATCAGACAATACACTCCCCTTGATTGCTTTCTGAGAGTTATACTGGATATCATATTCGGTCAAAATCATTTGCCACCTCGCAACCCGTCCGGTCAATGCTGGCTTCTCAAAGATATACTTGATCGGATCCATCTTGGAAATCAACAAAGTGGTATGAACCAGCATATACTGTCTCAATCGGCGAGCAGCCCATACCAAAGCGCAGCAAGTTTTCTCGAGCAGTGAATATCTTGTTTCACAGTCGGTAAACTTTTTGCTAAGGTAGTATATCGCATGCTCTTTTCGACCAGACTCGTCATGCTTCCCCAGTACGCACCCCATAGACCCCTCGAGGACCGTCAAGTACAGAATTAACGGTCGTCCCTCCACAGGAGGCATCAGAATCAGAGGCTCCTGCAAATACTCTTTTATCTTTTCAAATGTCGCTTGGCAATCATTATTCCACCTGACCGCTTGATCTTTTCTCAATAACTTGAATATAGGTTCACACGTGGCTGTTAGATGAGATATGAACCGTGAAATGTAGTTCAATCTACCTAAGAAACCACGAACCTCTTTTTCTATTCTCGGTTCAGGCATTTCTTGTATTGCTTTTACTTTAGCAGGATCAACCTCGATTCCTCTTTCACTTACAATAAACCCCAACAACTTACCGGACCGCACTCCGAAAGTGCATTTATTCGGATTCAACCTCAGTCTGAATTGTCTCAACCGGTCAAACAACTTGGCCAGATCTACCAAATGCCCCTCTTCTGTCTGGGACTTTGCTATCATGTCATCAACATAGCATTCAATTTCATGATGAATCATATCATGAAACAAAGTCACCATAGCCCTCTGATAAGTAGCACCGGCGTTCTTGAGACCGAATGGCATCACCTTATAGCAGAAAGTGCCTCACGGTGTGATGAACGTTGTTTTCTCCATATCATCTGGCGACATTTTAATTTGATTATAGCCGGAAAAGCCATCCATGAAGGAAAACACCGAGAATTGAGTTGTATTATCTACCAACACATCAATGTGAGGTAACGGAAAATCATCCTTCGGGCTAGCTCTGTTCAGATCCCGGTAGTCCACACATTCTCACCTTTCCATCCTTCTTTGGCACCGGCACAATATTTGCGACCCAAGGTGGATAATTAGTAACAGCTAGGAAGCCAGCATCCAACTGCTTCTGTACTTCCTCTTTGATTTTCATGGCCATCTCAGGTCGAGTTCTGCGCAACTTCTGCTTCACTGGAGGACAATCTGCTCTCAACGGTAGCTTGTGCACAACGATATCGGTATCTAACCCTGGCATATCCTGATAAGACCAGGCGAAGATATCGACATACTCTTTCAACAGCGCTACCATTCTGCTCTTAACATTTGCCTCCAAAGCAGCCCCAACCTTCACCTCTTTCCTGACCTCATTGGTACCCAGATTCACAACCTCAACTTGCTCCTCATGCGGCTGAATCACCTTCTCCTCTTGTTTTAACAACCTGGCTAATTCCTCCGGCAGTTCACAATCTTCTTCGCCTTCTTCTTCGGCATGATAGATCGGATTGTCGAAGTCATACGAGGGTGTAACAGGATTGTTATCAATGAGATCCGGAGAAAGATCGCATCTACATGAATGTTGATTCATGCATTGCTTTAGAACCGGAGTGAAGCAAATGAAAAGCAAAATGAAAACAAACATTGCCATTTTTATTTTTGTTCATTTTTAAACTGCAAAAATAAATGAAAAACAGGGAACACTGCTTTTAATGAAAAACATCCTTTTATTAATGATGCAAATTTTGCAAAATGAAACATATGAGGTGGCCCTTACAATGAACCATTACGTTTCGGGCAAAACGTATGGCTTTCATGCAGACAAAATTGAAAAACAGGAAATATTACTCTTCACATAGAGTGACAGTGATGATCTTTTCGGCCTTCCAGTTCTGGACTTCCATCCCTGGTACGCACGGTTTTATCCATTGATCTAGCTCGCAATCAATGTCGACCTCTTCACCCACCGCACAGATGCGATCTGGATCCAGCATTCCAGCACTGGTGAACGTGAAAGGCTGACGACGACCCCTGTTCTGCCCAGACGAGCCTCGGCCCGGCTGATAACCAACCCCAAACCGGTCTTCTTTTGCGGCGATGTCAATCATCTTTCCCCAACCTGGGGCCTCTCCATTCTTCACCACCTCAGCAGCCTGTTTGTAAGAAGAAATGGACGGCTTTTTCTCCTCCTTAACAAAAATGGCATTCTCCACCTTGACAGTTTCAAATGCCTGACTTGGCGTTTCCCATATTTCACCGTCCATTTCAACATACTTGAACGATGATAGGTGGCTGACGAAGATGTCTTCCTCCCCACAAACCGTGACGACCTGCCCGTCCCAGATGTACTTCAGTTTCTGGTGCAAAGTCGAAGTCACTACCCCAGCAGCGTGTATCCATGGCCGACCCAACAAGCAACTGTATGCCGACTGAATATCCATGACATGAAATACGGACTTAAACACCTCGGGTCCGATCTTCACAGGGAGCTCCACTTCCCCAAACACAACCCTCTTCGAACCATCAAAGGCTCTAACTATCAGGTCAGTGGGCCTCAAGATCAACCCCTCACAGTCCAGCTTCGCCAGGGCCTTCTTAGGCAACACATTGAGTGATGAGCCGGTATCCACCAACACGTGCGAAAGCACTGCTCCTTTACACTCCATTGCAATGTGTAATGCCCTATTATGATTACACCCATCCACCGTCAGATCAAGATCAGTGAAACCCAGCCCATGGCTGGCATTGACATTTGACACCACTGTCTCTAATTGATTGATCGTTATCTCCTGAGGAACATAGGCTTTCTTCAGTATTTTCAACAAAGCCTCTCTATGCCCCTCTGAGCTCAACAGCAATGACAATATTGAAATCTTAGACGGCGTTTGCTGCAAGTGGTCAACAAGCTTGTACTCTGACTTCTTGATGATTCTCAAAAATTCTTCAGCTTCATCATCAAGTTCTTTCTCCGACCCTACGGGCGCCGGTGTCACCACAGGAGTACCCTCGCTTACCACCTGCTTCCCTCTTGCCCTGGCTAAAGCCTCGGCCTTATCTTTCTTTTCTTTTTCTCCCTCCCCACTCCTTAAAGTGTCTGGTGCAAACAACCTTCCACTGCGAGTGAAACCACTGGGTCCGGCATTATCCACCTTTGAAACGGTGGTTTCACCTGCAGCCTGATCTTCCTGCTTTTCCCCATTACAGTATACCTCTCCACCATAATGTCACGGCACCGCATCGTCATTGTCATAAGGAATTGGCCCAGGTACCGTGATGGTAACTGGAGCCGCATCTGCCAGCGCTGACAAATCGACCGGATCAAAGTAGATGGTTATGGTGGCGACATCCTCCTTCCCCGAATCAATCTTTTCAAATCTGAGGCTTCCCTCATCCATCATCCTCTGGACGGCCTCCCTCAACAATACGCACCCATTAGTAGCAACAGTGCATGCAGCACAACAATCACCACACCCTGGGAAGACCCCATTTCTCAACAGTTGTCTCTTGACCTCGGCCAATGGAGTCTTCAACTGATCTATATCCGTCACCCAGGTTCGGCCCTTATCCTCAGAAATTGCATTCACCCCCATTTGACCATGCGTGGGCATGGGATTAGCATTCACATTTGGAGATGGAGCAAAATTGATTGCCTTAGAATCCACCAGGTCCTGGACAACATGCTTAAAAGCTTTATAATTTTCCACGTTGTGTCCAGGGGCACCAGAGTGAAATTCACATTTGGCATTCTCATCAAAACTGGTCGGCCTCTGGTCAGGTCTCAACGGAGCCAACGTCCTCAGCTGGACCAATCTCAAATCCTTCAACTTCTTTAGCAAAAATGAGTATGTCACAGGTGGTCTATCAAATTGACGATCATTCATGCGTCCTCTCACCTGATACCCGGCCCTCTACGGTCTCTGTTGAAACGGTTGTTGTTGTTGTGGTTGTTGTTGTTGTTGCTGTTGTGCGGGTGAATTATCAGCAGGAATTGTTATCGCAACAGTGTGCTGGTAGTAATGATCCCTACCTTGTCCTCTCTGGGTATACACAACACTTGTATCACCCTCCTTCTTTCTCTGGCCATTACCAAAGGGCTTCTTCGACCCAGACGACGAAGCGTTACCCTGTATCTTTCCCAGCTTCAACCAGCTCTCAATTCTTTCCCCAGCCACCACTATATCAGCAAAGTTGGTAACCGGGCATCCCACCATCCTCTCTGCAAACGTCCCCTGAAGGGTACCCATGAATAGATCAGACATTTCTCTATCCACCAGCGGAGGTTGGACTCTGGCCGCCAACTCCCTCCATCTCTGTGCATATTCTTTAAACCCTTCATTTGGCTTCTGAGACATACCCTGCAATTGAGTACGGCTAGGAGCCATGTCAGCATTAAACTGGTACCGTTTAAAGAACGCATCCCCCAGATCCTGCCAGCTCTTGACATCAGATGACCTCAATTTGGTATACCATTCCAAAGACCCACCAGACAGACTGTCCTGGAAAAAGTACATCCAAAGCTTCTGGTCCATTGTATAAGCAGAAATCTTTCGGACGAATGCCTGGAGATGAGTTTCCGGGAAAGAACTCCCATTATATTTGTCAAACGCAAGCGCTTTAAACTTTTGCGGGATCCCAATCCCCTCAACCAGCCCCATGTTCGACATGTTAACAACCCTCGGAGTAGCATAACTCTCTAGAGCCCTGATTTTCTCCGCCAGCACTTGAATCTCTTTGTTGGGTGGTTGGACACCGTATTGACCGAATTGCTCATTCAGCATGGAGAACTGATCCGCTTCTTTGTCTTCCTCTCTATCCTCCTCAGCCCCAAAGAAAGGAGAAAACAGACTATCCTTCAGATTATTGCCCACCGGACCTGGTCCACCGCCTGTAGCACACCAAAACCACCACCATTATTGATCACCACCCCAGCAATAATCTTCTTTCTGAGATCTCCTCCATCCCTTGATCCACCGAGGCCGTGATTGAAGACCCCCTCCAGATAAATACCACTGTTATCAGCTGAAGCCCGCTCGAGCTTTTCCACCTTATCAGCAAGTGCTTTCTTTCCCAATGCCAACCCTTGCATGACGTTTATCAGCTCACCCATTTTCTCCTTTAACTCGAGAATATCTGCGTTGGGTAGATCCATCAGCTTGGATTTGTTGCGTCTGGTAGGGTATCTGTGCGGACGTGCTACGTGCAAGGGAATGATTCTACGTGCGCGAGCAATGATTCCTGAAACAATCAAGCATGTTAGAAACTGACACCTGCAAAATAGAAGACAAGTTATTATGATTATGCATGAATGCAATGTCTATCCATATGAGGAACACTCTGTCTTTCGATCCTGGCTTCATCGAGACAGATAATAATCCGGCAGCAATATTCTGATATCAATCATCTGATTTTGCCATACAGAGCAGAGAATTATGATTTAGCAAAGATATCACCCAACCATGTGTGTGCTATGTGAGTGCATACAGGAAAGCAAATAAAGCTTGAAGATCAATCACTAAATGATAACAATCACTGTATATCAAGAGTGCACAATACGTGCAAAAGTCATACATCAGGCTGATACAAATCAAATTACAATTCTCCAGAATCAGAAAGAAAATACAAGAAAGTGAATTCCGTCAACATGCCTGACGGTAATCCAACACATGATAACAAAAGTCTACACCGAAGGAGGTCCCACAGAGGGCTTTGCATCATCAACCATCCTGGTAAACTTCACGGCAAACCTGAGCTCAGTGTTCTCCTGCTGCAATCTCCCTATCTCCTTCTGGTGAATCTTCATCTGTCGAAAATAATGATCCCTCTCAGCAAGATAGTGATCTCTCTCAGCAATCATCTTCGCTTTCTCCGCTTCCCATTCTGTGGTAAGGACTTTGGCTCTAGCATCTCTCTGATTCTTCACAAGGATCTGCCTCCTCTTCTCATCTTCAATAACCTTTAAAGCTCTAGCCAACTTCTCCTTGGTAATGTCGTGCTCCTTTGTAGATGACTCCAAAGCTTGGCTAATCTTGCGGTAATAAGCGGTGTCTATCTCAAAGCGCTTCACCTCCAAGGCATGTCTCTTATCCTGGTCTTCTATTTTCCCTTTGATTTCCTGATTAGCCATTTGAATTCTAGCAACACTCATCTCCAACTCAGTCTTCTCTGCTTGCATCTGATCTCTGGCCTTCTTCATCTCAAGGAACTCTTCCATGCTGACAGAAGAACATGGCCCCTCAATCAATGGACACCAAGGATCACCCCCAGGAAATGGTAGATGTGTGAGCTCAATCCTCTTCCTGAGCCAATCATCAAATGGAGGAAAAGACCTGCTATTAACCTTACCAAAAGGAACCTTGCCCTTCCTCTGAATGTCACGCCACTCATCAGACACTTGCCTCAACTTTGGCTGATTACCCTCAATTGGGAAGTAGAAAGACTCCTGAATCTCTCGCCCAAGAGGAGGACCCTCCACAGCAAACCCCATTTGTCTCCTAAGAAGCACCGGGTTGTAATTAATGCAACCTTGAACTCCTATAAGAGGCACATTGGGAAGACTCCCACAACTGTAAATGAAATCTCGTCCAGCCATACCATTGTGAGTCCAAGCTATGTCCTTGGCTCGCAAACCCATCAACCTGATTGACCATTTGACAGTAGGATCAAGAAAGACAAAAGCACCTCTGGAAGGCAAATATCCCATGAACCATTTGTACAACAGTTGAGCACAACATCGGATCAATCCCCCATGCCGCTTCTCGTTCCGATTATGGACCGAGTAGTAGACATCTCCAACCAGGGTAGGAATGGGATTCCTCTGCACACACAACCGGATAGCCTTAATATCTACAAAGTTCTTCTGATTAGGGAACATGATGATCCCATAGATACTGACAGCCAGTAAAGCATAAACGGCCCGCCAATTACCCACAACAACATGCTCCTTAGCTTTAGCCTCCAAGAAACTCAGATGAAAACCGGGCAACTTTCCCTTCTCCTTCAAACCCCCCTTAGTCACCTCTGGGCTCAAATAAAGAGCACGAGAAATCTCCGCAATATCTGGTTCCCCCTTAGTGACATAGAATGGAATATGATCTCCGATCTGAATACCCAGGATACTGGCATAGTCCTCCATCAAAGGTCCCAACAGGTAATCCGGGAAGACGAAGCATCTCAAGCCCGGGTCATAAAGTTGGAGAAGAGTATGGATGGCACTCCTATCTGTATCTGTGAGCCTGAAAACCAACTTCAGAACACCACCGTATGCCTCACGGAACAACCCCACATGGTTAGGCGTAATCAATGCTATCATCTCTTTCAGTGCATCAATCTCTGGATTGAAGAAACTGTAGACAACATCGTCCTTCAAGCCAGTCCTCATATCTGGGTAGAGAAGTCTCTCAACCAGGATCTCAATCAAGAATGTCCCCTGCATATGGATAAACATGAGTTAGATGCAGATAAATGCAAAATGGGAATGATGCTGATGTATGAATGCAATGCACTGTGCCATCCTCCAAGTCATCTGAACATCCACTGCACCGAGTTACGGCCTCTGAACTGATCACAACCATCTGAGGTACTGAGCAACCATAAATCCAACTCGGGGTTCCGAAATAAACGGAACGGAAGGATATACCACCATCATCACTGGAGAACCACTGATCTGATAACCACAAAATCATCTGTACCAACCCAAGGAATCCTGAAATAAACGGATCCCCACTGATGAATACCACGGACAGAACTCCGGCGTCTCAGAAATAAATATCCATAATCCGACTGAACCAAAGTCACCACCATAAAGTCACCATCAGAACATGCATCTGTAGGAATCAAACCCTCCCCTCACAGGTGAATTTTAATCAGGTCATCCTAAGGCGGATAATGGTCTCGACAATCGGACAAGATACTCAACAAGTTTGCCCTTTCGGGTGTGCCGCTGCAGCTCTCATAAGATCATCTAAACCAAAGATCCGGGAAAGAACGGTCGCCAAAGTCACCAGCTCAGATGAGGTGACTCAAACAAAATGGATACTCCACAAAGGAAGAGCACTCTCAAATGAACCTCGTCCGGCTTGTGGTATGTCACGTCGCCCAAAACATGTTGACCTAACATGAGAGGCAACATGAGACCACGCTAATCCTAGGTGTATACTCGGGCCTGGGTTTTAGCCCCACTCAGAACACCCACCCCAAATTAGAGGAACCAACCTGTACAGAGTCAGCACAATGATAATATGATGCATGCAAACACCTATGCAAATATATACAGTCACAGTGTAATAATCATAAATGCAATAAATAGAGCAACAACAAGCAACCACAACTATCCTAGAGAGCGCTAGGAATGACTCGCTTAGGGAAGATGGACCAGCAAGAGGTCAACTTCTCGAGTTCCTCAGCAGAGTCGCCAGCTGTCGCAACGCGAAAAACAACCGGCGGGAAAAACAAACAAACAGAGCCGCCACCGTGCGTTATTTATCCCAAAGGAGGGAAAGGAAACGCTCGAAGTAAACCTGGAAATGAAATGGTCTTACGACCGGAGATTACAGGGTACGGGAGTCGGTTACGCAAGGGGAAGGTATTAGCACCCCTAACGTCCGTCGTACTCGACGGGATCCACGCTCAGAAGAATAGGGTAAGGTTGCTAAATAACTGCTCAAAGAATGCAGACACACTGGAATAAACAGGTGAAAGAAGACGGAAGAAGCGGACTCGGCAGGATGTCGCATCCTGGGCCTACGTAGTTTGTCAGAAACAAACATCAAAGTCGACGTAGTTCGGGGAGATGGGAACGGGCTCGCTAGGATATCACATCCTATGCCTACGTATCTCATCTGGAATGAGAATCAGAGCTACCGTAGTTCGGCTAACGCACGCCGAAACAAAACACAACACAGAGACACTGAGACGTCAAAGCAAACACACAACTGGAAACAGACTGCCAATGGCTGGTCTTACGTCCGACTCCGAACAAAAGAAACACAAACAGGAAACCGAATGCCAATCGCTGGGCTTATATCAGACTCCACAAACACACCACAAATAGGAAACCGAATGCCAATCGCTGGGCTTACATCAGACTCCAAGCACACCACAAATAGGAAACGGAATGCCAATCGCTGGTCTTACATCCAACTCCTAACACACACAAAATAAGGTTATCAAACAGACAAACTAATAGGGAGTCTGGAACTCGAGACTAATAGCCGTCAAGCAAACACACACAAAAAAGAAAAGGTTGCCCGGAGAGATCTCGCACGATCTCCTGCCTACGTACCTCATCTGGTATGAGGATCAAGGCGACGTAGTTCCCCTTAACAGGGAAGAAACTTTCTCCTAACCAGGGACCGGGAAATAACAAACTAATAGGGAGACTGACTCGAGCCTAAAAGTTGTCATGCAATCCACAATGGTCCTATGTTGAGGTATCTAACATAACTTAACTCGCAGAGGAAGCAAGCTAGCCTAAACATCAAGTAAGCAAACACAAGCACAGGAGAGCAAGCACACACACTATATGCAAACAAGTGGCTCATACAAGGTTAGGCTTTAGTCAAGGGGTCAAATCAACCTCGACAAACAAGTCGGTTCTGTTATGGTGTTTTGAGCTCTTAACCCTAACATTGAGAGTTAGGGTGAAGCAGATGAAAAGGTAATGAGGGTAAGACCTCATAGCTCTTAACCCGGGCCTGGGTGAGCTTCAATCAATGAAAACGTGGGAGTCCAGAATGTGGGACTCTACTCCACTTGACCAACTCTATATACAATGATCTTGGGTGTTTATTCAAAATGCATCAGCACGTAGTGCGAGCAAGATGAAAGACTCAACTGAATAGCAGGGGATGGATTGCACATCCCTTCTATCTGCCAATGCCTCTTCACTTAGGAGGTCTTTACATGTACAAGGCACAAAGATAAACAAGCACAAACATTGCCTCTTAAGGAGGGCTTCAGGCAGGTGCCTGCCAAAAACAGCAGGTCTTCCAGACTACATGGAGAAAAGAAGTTACCTAAGTGGTATGCCAACCACAAGCAAAGAAAAGCAACTCAAGCAATGAGTTAAAGCGGCTAAAGTACCTGTAAGAAAAGCTAAACAATCAGTACTATGTTCAGACAAACAACCAACAGATAACAACAGTCAGACAACCAATATACACAACATGTAGGCCACAAACCCAATTGAGTTCACCAAAGGACCTACAAAAGAACCAAAGGTTAGCAAACAAAAGCAAAATAGCAAAGCTCAAATGAGGAGGCAACATCAATCATGGAGATGAATGCTTGATCCTGAAATTCAAAGCTCAAATGTGAGTACAAACCCCTAGGGCAAAGCCTAGGGTCAAAGGTAGAGAAAAAAGTCAAAACAGCAACCAATATTCAACATGAAGCAACTACATTCAATCAAGAACATGTCCTAAAAAGGACCAAATCAAAATCATCAAGCAAAGTCATCATTCAACCAAGAGAAGGCAAGGCAAGCAAAAGGTGCATACAATTGGTCATCAAGAATGAAAATTCCATATCAAAATAGAAATGACTCAAACAATTCTGGAATTTTTTATGTGCATACAACATGTCAAATATAATCATCATGCCAAAAATCATAACCAGAGGAGTTCAATTGGCATGGAAATGAAAATACACAAGTATGACATCAAATTGTGTGACACACATTGTCACACCATACAATCATGTGCATAAAACAGAAATGAAAAACGCTAAAAATGCACAATCAAGCCTCAAAGGTCAAGCAACATGTTGGGAATCATCATACAAAATTTCATGGCAATTGGAGCATTATTGAGCATTTCACAATAGAAAGAATGGAGCAATGTCACAAATGCATACATGTTCACATAATCAGCCACATTTCAAATTCCAGAAGTGATAAAATCATGAAATTACCACCAAAAAATAATAGACACTTCAGGGATCATGTTGTAAAAAATTTAGAATTAATTGGATGAATTTTCAATTTGATATGAATTTTTGAAGTTGGAAAAAAATATTTGAAATGAAAATGAAGCATTCACATGATATTTGGAGGGAAAGAGGAAATGAGGAATTAATTTGAAAAATGTGGCAGAGGCTGGAATCGAAGGGAGTATGGCTCGGCACTAAAGCACAGTCGTTTTGGTAAGTGGAAAATGAAATTAAAAAAAACAGCGCTCCATGCAGGAATCGAACACGAGACGTACACATGACATGCGCTTCTACAGTACCAAGCCAGCGCCTGAACCAGGGGGAACCCTAACTATTCATTCACGGTGGCGCTACGGTGGAAACCACTGTCTTTTTCATGAAGACGGTGGATGAACAGTGATCCTCAAAAAAAAATCCAGAATTTAAAAGTAATTACATCAATCAACTCGTCTTGCTATGTAGGTTCCAAATCTAACAATATTTACTCCTAACAAGCCATGAATAAGGAGAATCGAAGAGAAACATCTTTGAACATCAAAATTCAATTCATCATAACTTCATGAATATTGCATCATTTTTCATGTTCTTTATATCAGAATTTTCAGCGAGGAAAGATCTATCTAATCATGTCCATAAAAAAGAGAATTAGGAGATTCGAAATTTGCACCTTCTTGAAGCTCCAACAATGGCAGTAGTGAATTCTGGTGATTCAAGGCTTGGCACGTGTGTGGATCTACTCCTGAGCACTTGTTATGAAGCTTTGTGAAGAAATTGAAGCTTGGAGAGGCTCAGATCTAGCTCAAACTTGAACTTCCATTTTCACCTTCATGAGCTTGCACAGCACGATTTTGGTCCAAATTCTCCAATCAAGAGCTTGATCTGCACTCAATCATCATCAGGAAACAAGAATATACAATAAAATCACAGTGTTCTTTGAAGAATTTTTGAATTTGGAAGAAGAGAAAATTTGGAGGGAAAATGAGATCTAGATCTAGAATTTGAGATTATGAGCAATTCTGTTAGGGTTTGCCTTATATACCATGTGTTAATTACATCCAAATCACAATTAGTCATGAAATAATTAGGATTAGGCAAAAATAAGGTGTATGACAAATTTTGGAAAATTGGTGGTGCCATGCAAATGCATACGTGAACAGTACCAAATGGGAGCTCAAATTCACTTAAAATCACTCCATGCACATGTTGGCAATGGTATTTTGTTCCCATGATGCACCAAATTCAAATTTGTAAATTTCCCTCCAAAATGGTCATGAATGTGCAAATGATTATATGATGAATTTTCATGCAATGTGATGGATGATTTGGAAAATACATGTCATGACAAGCAAAATGCAAAAAGAGCCACTCAATTTGGAGTTATGAGTCAAACGTTATGGCCTTTTGAAATTTCAAGCACACTTGGCAATGATTTGATCATATTTCCTTAACCATTCATCAGATGCTCATGATCTTGGACTTTTTGGAAATGGGAGAGAGAGATCTTCAACTTTCATGTTGGACAAAATTTCATTAGAAGCTTCTTTGATGATGTAAGATCAAGTTGAATTTGGTCCAAAACCTTTCCATTTTTGGAAACTTTCAATTACAGGTCACTTTCCATTTTTGGAAACTTTTGATCTGACCTCAAATTCTTCAAGATATGTGTTTGTAATGACAAATAAGCCTCTTTGAACATGAATGAGATGTTTAAACTCATTTTTCCACCTTACAACCCTCAGTTGACTTTCTGTTGACTTTCTGGTTGACAGATGACTTAGAAGTGCTCTGATCAGCTTGAGCCTCAACCACTTGAGGAATTGGCTTCAAAATGAACCTTGTATCATATAAACTCAATAGGATGATCATGTGATCCCACTCTCCATAGAATACCTCATCTCCTTGAAAATCACTAATTGGAAGAATGCAACTGATTAGGGTTGACCAGAGGTCAAAACCCTAATCTCAAGGAATCTGAGCATGAACAATGAACCCCTTGATAAGGACATAACCATGATAATGATGATATACCCTTGCAATCAAAATAATGCTCAACATTTTGAAGGGCCAAGAAAACCCGAATTGGAGCACAAACCCTCAGATGGTTGGTGATCAATTCAATGGAGACCCTCAGACTTGAATCTCTTAACCTCCCCATCTCTGAAAAGACTTTGGAGGATAACTTCATTATTTCCACATGATATGCAATATGCAAATTCCTAATGTCCTAAAATATGAAATGCAATATGCTAAGCTAGTCCCAAGAGAGGAGGGCAAATTTTGAGGTGTTACATGGTGTTCCTTCCTTCTGCTCCCTATTTTGACTTTTTGTCCCCTTTGGAGTCAGATTTTCCTAAGTTGAGATGTGCCTTTTGGGTCCTCCTCAGATGTTTGGGATGATTGATATCTCTCACCCTTATACCGGTCTTACATATTTTTTCTCCCTGAGTGTGTTGTTCTCTCACCCAGTAGCTGGTGTTTTGACAACATGTCTCTCTTTGAGTTTATTACCCAATAACCAATAATATCTCGTTGTTTCTTCCTCAACTGAGTCCTTTATGGACATCCCCGTCTGAGTCCGGATTTTTATCCGAAGTATCCTTTGCGGATAGTCTTGCTGTATTGGCATTTTCCCCAGTACATGCATCTTTGTGTCAGCTCGAGTCTTTCCATCAATTTATTTTCGTGGAATCCCTTCGTGTTTCCCAGCAAGTTTTCAAGTCGTGACCTGCTCACGCATTTTTACCTTATTTTCCCCCCAGAGTATCTGTCTCCTTAGTGAGTGTGTTACTCCTATTGGATTTTTCAGTTTCTCCTGATTTCTTTTCCTTCGTGGCAATTATTCAACATGAAGATTTTATTTTACATGCATACCTTTGCATCATGAGGTCTCTTAGGGACCAAAATTCGTCTCTTTGTTAATTATTTAAGTCCATTCTACCTCATTGAGACGAAGATTTTAACCTTCATATCTCCGACTAGAATGACCTTAAATAGGGGCATCTGTAAGACCCTAATTTTGACCCTAAGATCCCTCATGGCATCATATCATTGCACAAGTGCATTGCCTCAAGGATCATAGCATGTTTGGCTCCTTAACCTTAGGTTTGGGACTTGTGTGAGTGGTTTGAGACCACCAAGCATGCTTGTATTGTATATTATTTCTTTTCTTATTTTGATTACTAACCAAAAGCATAAAAATATGTCACTAATTCTTTTTGTTTTGAAGCTCAAGTGATCATGTGCTTCAATGCTCCTAGGAGGCTCCTAAGCCCAATGAAATGGCTAGATGAAGATGAGAAAAAGCATGAGAATGGTCCACAAAGTTCCTAATCATCATATATGTCTCCCAAGTATCTCAATTTGCCAATTTGATCAAGATAACTCAAGATAAATCAATTTGCTTTTGATTTGTTTGTTTTGCAAAAGCTATTTAAACTTAGATTTTGAAAAAGATTTTGATTCAAAAATCATTTTTCAAACCCATGCAATTGATGCATTCCCCTTCTTATTTTTGGAGCCACTTAGCCAACCAAATTATTTCATTCGTTTCACAACGTACACATCAACAACTTCATCACTTTAACAAGATTAATTTCATAAAAGAAGACACCATTCCTTTCTAAAATCAATTGAATGAAAAAAGTGTTGAACATAGGTCGATTCAACTTTGCTTTACAAATCATAATCTGATCGATTATGTACTTCACCCAGTTAACTTCGTATTGATTAAGAATTAACCACGTCACAAACAAATCACAATCGTCAATAATGGCACAATTTTTGGATTTATGGTAAATAATCTTCACAGTAATCCATTGCGACATCCTCATTTCACATTTCATTTGACTAATGTGAAATTTCATGACATCCATATTGTCTTTGAAAATAGATTTGGAGATAGACTCCAAAAATGGTATTCCATGAAAACCTTTGGTTTAATTATGAGAATCCACTTCTAAGAACTTAAACTCTAAACCAAGTACTTTAAGAAAGTCAGCAGAGGTGAAGAAAATCATTCTTCGATGAAACCTACACAAAATCTCGTCACCGATACTTTTCACATTGCTGTAGAATGTTTTAACGTGATCAAGGTTGAATTTATTGTTCAAGCCCAAAATCTTCAATAATTTGTGATTCTCAAATGGTTGCAGAAAGTCTACTTTCAATGTCTTCTCAAATTTCCTTTGAATCATAGTACTCTTGCTCATGATTTTTATCTAGAAAATTCTCATAAAACCTCTTGAACTCATCCTCAAATATTAGATGATTAACTTTATGCAGAAGAACACTAATGTTCAAAGTAGAAAAAGAAGTGGAACGGACATATCAGTTTGAGATAAATACCTTGAATCTTGGTCTAGACGAGTCCCATTTATTGTTTATTTTAGCATGCATTTTGGTTCTCTTCCCATTTGGAAAATTTGGAGGCAAAGTGTAACACCCACATATAATATACATCTAGAATAATATTACACATAATGTTAATTAGTACTTACACAACATAAGTGCCTACCGACATCATTTATATATACATGTCCAAAAAGATAATGTAAATCATATGGCACATGATATACAAGAGTTCCTAATCAAAAGCTAGGATATATATAATATCACAATATACATACAAAGGAAGCAACTATGAAACATCAGAAGATCTTTGAACTTCTTCACACAACCTTGCTTTTTCCTTTGACATGCTTTTTACTATCTTATTGGTCTACTCGACTCTAACGGATTACTAAACGATATTCTAACTTAAGCCATTCAACTTCGTCCTAATTATATACATTTACACAATAGAACATAAGCTTTAAGTACTTAAGGTTTTTTTTGCTGCTTATGGAAACATATAAACTTGAGTCAACATAACTCAATAAATCACTATTCGGGAATGCCACAATAAAGTATCTTTCCTTGATCGATACCACATCTAGGACTATGGACATAGGTCATGGATCTTTGCACAATAATTTTTCTATTACACTATGAAATTTGATCCTATATGGGGCTATAATCAACTTTAAGGATCAGTCCTCTATGGAACTCTAACCCACTTTTAAGGTTCACTCCTCTATGAGACTCTAACCCACTTTTGAGCTTCACTCTGCCATGGGACTCTAAACCACTTTAAGGAATACGAATCAATGGTTTGTCTGTCCTGGTCATTACTTTATATAAGAGTCAGACTCGGGATAAGCATGAAAAGGGGTTATTCCTGAATACATAAGTATTCACGACAACCACTACATGATTATACTCATAAATTACTACATGATTATACTCATCAAACACATCATCATACTATGTTTCCATACAAAGCTCATCAACTCGCAACTAGACTATTGTTCACCATCCATTCACACAGAGGTACCTTTATTAATCAAGCATCACAACCTAAGTTACTTATCATAACCTAAGTTTATCTTTGCTCGTGAACATAACCTAACATAGATCCTAGGTTTAAAAGGATTCATTATCATAAATTTTGATCAATTATCATTCATTTCAATTCATTATGTTTCCATTATCTACGGAACATAGCACACTTATGACTTCTCGGCAAGTGTATTGATAATGTCAAAGTAATAAAAAGACAGAATCCATAGGGACGGCCAATAAGCAAGACAAAATATGTGCAATGTATAAAAATTAGTAAAAAGAGGCATTGAGTTTTAGTGCGAAAAGTAAGTAAATAATTAAACAATATCATGAAAGCAGGCAGGTTGTATTTTAGAATCCCCTATTCCTCTATTATTGATGTTTGGTGCCATGTATAAAAATCTTATCAATATTATAATACCCCAAAATTTACCCTTCATTTTTCCTGGAAGCATGGGATTATGTTTTACACTTCATTAGCATCATATTAGGTCATACTCATTGCATACTGCATTAGTGACATGGAGATCAGGTTTTGATCGATCACTCCTTAACAGAAGGAGCCCACACAAATCAAGATTGAGAATTGGACTTCATTTTCAAAGTATACAAGTCTCAAGGGTCTTAGGGGGGTCCAGGTATCTTATTATGGTCCTCAGTTCATCAGTGAAGGATTCAAAGTTATCAGAGTGTTCATCTGGATTTAATCAGAAATTAGGGTTTCATGGCTACCTGCAACAGGAAATGTTTGGTTGGAAGTAGAGGAGCTCATCCATGTCATTATTAGAGAGGCATCTTGGCCTAGGAAGATTCACAATTATCTCAGAAAGATCCATTGGCAATCAGTGCAATCAGTTCCTGATCATTTTGCCCTAAAACTAGGGTTTGGTATAAAATCAGTTTATTTCTGATTCTTTGGGTGAAACTCTTTTCCATGGCCCTCCATATGTCCACAAGGGTCTACATACAAAAAATCAGCTCTTTATTTGAGCTAGAAGTGCTTCAATTGATCAATGGAATCGGGAATCAGACAGTTTGGGAAAAGTCAACTGTGGGGCCAGAAAAGACAACTCCTAACATTTTGAGAGTGGAATCTCAAAATCCATGCCTAGGGAATCCTACGTGTGAAATTTGGTCAAGGTTGGATCATGGATTCATCATTTAATCAGGAATTGAAAAAGTTACTTAATTTGGAAATGGTTGACTTTCCATTTAGGGCAAGTTTTCATGATTGTTGCACCCACTTTAAGCCTATTTTGCATCAAGATAAAAGCACCATTTGAAAATTTCTACAATATAAATGTTGTTCCTCTTGTTCCAAGATTTCTAGAGATATAAAGTTTGCTCCATTTGTATTAGAATTGAGAAAGCTATGCTTATTCAAAGTGAGACATTTTTTTAGGACACTTAGAAAACTTTCTAAGTCCAAAATCTTCCAAATTTGTCAAGACTTCTTGGCCCGTTTTCTTTCACTTCAAGGCATTATTTGAAAATAATTTCTTCACAACAATTGTACCTTGCCATGTCCTCTTTCACATCCTTTTGGAATCATCTCATTTGGATTCATGGTTTGAGAGATACATTCATTTAAAGTGGGCACCATGACTTGATTTTCTAGGCAGATTTTGGGCCTGGCTGGCCCAATCAGATTTTCTAAGCATGCTGCACAAACCAATCACGTTTTTTACCTCTTTTGGCCATGCATTGGACATCCATTCACTTAAGTTTGGCCCAAAATAACAACATTTTACAGCTCACTTCACACTTTTATTCTTATGGATAAATCACTTATTAAAAAGCCCATGAGAACACCTAATCCACCCTATTTAAGAAGTTGAAACCCTAACCCTAAAGGAGCATTAGAATTTCGTGGAAAGGAGGCAAAGCTTCATCACATATCAGATTCCATTCCACTTCTACTTTCCATTAGGTAATCATCTCTTCCATGGCCATGTTTTGATATATCTACGCTTGCTTACCATGTTCATCACCATTAATCCTTACATTTTCATATTTCTTTTTCTTATTTAAAATATTTTCTTCGTCCATAAAATTACCCAAAAATCTTTTTCGCTTTTCTTAACGTTTTACTTAATTTTATATAATTTTTATTTTCTTATTTTTTTAATATTAATATTTTATTTTAATTATTTATTCTAAATGGTCCATTTTAACACACTTTTTTTATTGATTTTATTTTTATGACTTAAACTATTGTTAGCATTTGATTTTTGAGATGAAGGTTGACCACTGTCACATGGTCAACATGACCTTTTCTTGGAATTTTATTTCACATTTTCAATTTATTTTGGATTTATTTTTGACCTAGTTTGGTTGGTTGACTTTTAATTTGACTTCTGTTTTATTTTAATTAATTCACGTACCAATTTTAATTATTTTTAAAATCTTTTTGGGGGATAATGATGTCCTGACCCCACCTTATTTATTTTAATTTTTCATAATTTTCTTGATTAATTTACTATTTATTCTTGATTTATTTCTAACCTAGTCTTATTAATTGACTTTTGGTTTGACCTATGTTTTGTTTTAATTAATTCACGTACCAATTTTCATTATTTTTAAAATATTTTTGGGGGATGATGATGTCCTGACCCCACCTTATTTAGTTTAATTTTTCATAATTTTCTTGATTAATTTGCTATTTATTTGTTATTTTTTAAGTTGACTTGAATTTTCAGTTGACTTCTTTATGATCGATGTTTGACTTAGGGGATGCTTATGGCAATTGAAGAGATCTTTTGATCCTCCCTTGTTCATCTCATATGCCATGTATTAGAGGCCTTTTACCTTGATTTTATTTGGTCCTTACCTGATTTCCTGATTAAATTATTCAATGGACCCTTCGTGTGCATATTTTCATCTGTTTGATTAATTTGTTATCTTTTATACTTGTTTCTCTCATTCATGCTTTCTATTGTTTGATTATTTAACATGTTCATACTCCAATGCATTGCTTAAATGCTCCATTATTTGATTCTTTGGTTTGATTATATATTGTTTATTTATCCAATCTAATTGATAACTGTTGTCTACTTGTATGATGTATGAGGCATATATTCTTATTGTTTGTTTGCCATGAACAATCCCCATTCATAACAAATGTACCCCTCTCCCATAAAGTGTATAATATTTATTTCTTTATTTCTTTAGTCACCTGTTAATACAAGAATTAAAACGAACATCCGATAACCATTTCAAAATAAGATCAAAAGCTCGATCCAACGTCGAGTAATCATTTTTAAAACTTAACAGAATCAGCACACATTCATCCATCCTCTTGTAAGTCGATTGCCTCAGGCATCGCCATCTACCTGTAAGTCGATTGCCTCCGGCATCGCCATCTACCCTTATTCGTAACTCCTCTCTGCGCTCCATTCGTCGACTCTTTATCCGTTTAGGTAGCACCCATTAGGTAGAACCCTTTGTATGATAACATAGGTAGAATTCCCTTATTCTTTACATGCTAACATTAGGTAGATGTTCCCCTTTGTAAATCCTAACACATAGGTCCATATTGCATGACAACTCTAGAGCAGAGCTTCCCCACTTTAAGACCTTCCGTGCGTCTCCGATCTTGTGGCATGTCAGTCTGTTCTATTGCAAAGAGGTAACTGCCTAAGACTCGATTCAGCGAGCTGCGACACCTACTGCTAGGACGTTGAACACACTGCCCACCCTCCTTTGACATAGCTGGTGTCCTCTTTTGTAAGTCCATGTTCAGATGGCAATCCTTAACCCCTAGTTAGCCAAACTACGGCAACTCTGATTCTCATTCCAGATGAGATACGTAGGCACGAGACGCGATGTCTTGCCGAGTTTGACTAACAACTAACAACTAATCCTTGTTTTCTCTTGCCCTAGTTGCAATCGAGACCCCTTGTTCCCGTAGTTAGCCGAACTACGTTTTGCTTTGATTCTCATTCCATATGAGATACGTAGGCATAAGACGCGACGTCTTACCGAGCACACTTCTCTTTAACCCATAGGTAGCCGAGCTACGAAGACTCTGATTCTCATACTCAGATGAGATACGTAGGCAGTGGATGCGACATCCTTGCGAGTCATTTTCTTTTAACCTTCCTTTTAGTAAATAGTACTTTAGATATACCTACACCCTTTAGACTAGAACAACACTTATGAAAAGGGCTCCCTAGGAGTACCTAGGATGTTTTGGGTGCTTAAAACCTTCCCATTGCATAACCAACCCCCTTACCCAGATCTCTGACATTTTTACTAGTTTTTGATTCGATAAAACTTTTAGGTTTTTGTTCGCTTTCTAACCATTCCTTTGGATAAATAGAAGTGCAGTGGCGACTTGACTTGTATGGTTTACCTTGGATTTAGTCAATATCTCTAATGGTAACGAATACCCCGCTACAAATATAACCCCATAGATAATTAAACAAAACTGTTATAGTCGATCCCCCATGAAATAACTCACTAACCACTACTTGGAGCTTTCTATCCCTAGTCCGCTAGCGTAAGCAGGGTTAGGCAATGTATAGAACGTTAATTCTCCATGCCACTACTCGGGGTCTCCTATTCCTATTCAACTAGCGTAAGTACAACAATTGCCATAGGTCCAACACATACACTAATGGTCAGTATTCCCTATGTGCCAAAGATCAGATTAAAAGTGTATTTCACATAAAAAACATTAAAAACAATAAGCAATTGAATGGCATTATAGATCAAAAGGTTCATACAAATTTAAATCAACATAGAATCCAACAATATTGAAATAGGTTCATCATAACACAACCTAACCTAGAGGATTTTAGCTAATCATAATACAATTAACAATACCATAATTGATAGATGAAAACAACATAAGAAATCCCTTGAAGTGATTGCCTCCAATGGCTTCAAATGCTTGAAAATTCACCCTTTGGGCCCTCAAAATCGTGCTTTGTCCTCTCCAAATCGTAACCCTTGTGAAAGTGCAGAAAATCCCCTTTTATTGGATTTAGAATGCACCAGAGCGTGTCATAATAGCCCATAAAAGTGACTATCATGCCCATGATGTCTTGCATCGCACACACGATGCGGGTTTAATGGCCCTATCACGTGCGTGATGCTGCGCGATGGTGCATGTGATTATTTCTGAAGCTGCATCCTTTTTTTCTCATTTTTCTCTCAAATTTCTACTAAGTCCACAATTTTCACTCTTATCTATTTTTTCCTCATTCTTTGGTCTCGACTAAATTTATGCAATGATGGACTGTTATCGCATACATAAGTAAAGGAAAATATAATACATTCAAAAATATTAACATGCAAATAAGTATCATCAAGCATAATCATGAGATATATCTTTAAAAAATCTTTCCAACACATCCGACTGCGTCTCACTTCGAGTTACGAAACTTAAGATACGTTATTTTCAATGTTACTAAATTTTTGTATCAATAGTCTCATTGAGAGAGCTATCTGTGGCTAAGCAAGCCTCTGTTTCTAGGACTAGTATATAGAAAATTTGTTTGTACTTTAGTGGAAACAACTTATGAAATTGTTTATTCTACCCTTTCCAAATCTCCTAAATTCCCAAAATGCCACTCCGTACTACTAGTGAGTATTAGGAACTTGATTAAGGTTTAATCTCTTCTTAGCACACCAATTACTCAATTTTTCTCACTTAATAGAGAAATTAGCATTTAAGAGGATATGAGATATTACATTCTCCCCCTCCCCTTAAATTGAAATTCGTCCCCGAATTTCTTCTAAGTAGTAATAAGATGAAAAAACTTCTTCCATTTGCGTCTCTAGCTAACACTTGACTTGGCCTGGTTGTGACTTTTTCCCCAATACACAACTTCATAACATACTTTAACTTCCAAATTATCATTATTTTCAATCTCCACTCTTTCAAAACTTCTCGAGTCCTTCTTGGTCTAACTCTCCTTCTATTTCCTATCTTTAACTAACTCTCAACTTCTCTATAACATTATCTCTTCTAATCCGCCACTATGAACTACTTGATCACGAATCTTCCTGAAGTCTACAACCTCTGTTTCCTTGTACATATTTTACAAAGTTCCATAAATCAATGTGTTCTCTCTGGTTGAATAGTCAATGCTCTCAAATCTCCGCATTGCCGAACACTGCTCTCTTACTTATCGGTGTTACTTATAACCCTTCTTTTATGAATTTTCCAATGCTTGCTGTCGCATCACGCGAAAAACCGGCGGGAAAACAAGAACAACAGAGCCGCCACCGTGCGTTATTTATCCCAAAAGAGGGAAAGGAAACGCTCAGAGTAAACCTGGAAAAGACATGGTCTCGCGACCAGAGAGAATGGGATCGGGAGTCGGTTATGCGAAGGGAAGGTATTAGCACCCCTACGCATCCGTCGTACTCGACGGGATCCACGCACAAAAGGAAGGATAAATGGTTGCTAAAACACTGCTCAAACACACACACACTGACTGAAAGAGACACAAGAAAACAAAGAGACTGACTCGGCAGGATATCGCATCCTGGGCCTACTTAGTCTATCAGGCATAGACATCAGAGTCGAAGTAGTTCGGACTGGGGGAAAACATGCTCGCTAGGATATCGCATCCTATGCATACGTATCTTCTCGGACGAGAGGAGAATCAGAGCATTCGTAGCTCGGCTGACACACACACAAGCAAACACAAACAAAGGCAAACGTGGAGCCTGAATGCCAATCGCTGGACTTACATCAGCATCCGAACCAAAACAAACACACGCTGGAACCCGAATGCCACTTGATGGACTTACATCAGCTTCCAAGCACACAACAAGACAAAACAAAGACACGGGCGCCCGGAGAGATCAGCTCATCTCCTGCCTACGTACCTCATCTGGTATGAGGATCAGGGCGACGTAGTTCCCCTACAGAGGGACAAAGGACTAGCCTAACCAGATAACAGAGGGAGACACAACTAGGGAGACTACGACTCGAGCCTAGATGTTATCATGCAAAATCATCCCTAAGTTAAGGTTTCTAGCTAACTTGCACAGGAAGCCAGCCTATCCTAACCATGACTTGCACAGGAAGCAAGCCACACACACACTTAACTTGCACAGGAAGCAAGCCAAGCAAAACCTAACTTGCACAGGAAGCAAGTCTAAACTAACCCTAACTTGCACAGGGAAGCAAGTCAAACAAACATACAAGCACAAATAGCACACACTATACACAAACAAGTGGCTCAAACAAGGGTTAGGTTTTAGTCGAGGGGTCATATCAACCTCAACAAACAAACCTCTGGAACTGGGTGAATGTGCTCTTAACCTTGCCATTGAGGGGCTAAGGTGAAGCAGATGAAAGGTGAGTGAAGATAAGACTTCACAGCTCTTATCCCTGGCCTGGGAGAGCTTAAGACAAGAATGTGTGGGTTCAGAAAGTGGGAACCCTTCTACACATTTGAAACTGACTCAACTGTACACTTGTACAAGATCTTGGGTTTGTATCTGCAATGCATCAACACAGTGGTGTGAGCAAGGCAGATGACACACAGAATAGCAGGGGATAGATTGCATATCCCTTGTGTCTGCCAATTGCCTCTTCACTTAGGAGGTCTTTGACTCTATGCAAGGACAAAAGTAAACAGTCACAAACATTGCCTCTTAAGGAGGGCTTCAGACAGTTGCCTGGCCAAGTAACAGGCCAGGTCTTCCAGACTACATGAAGATTAGAAGTATACCTCAATGCAAATTGCTTATACAAGCAAAGCAAAGCAAAAGTTCACAAGGAACTGAGCAACTAAAAGCACCTGAAATAGTCAAGCAGACATTAGTGTACAACTTCAAACAAAGCAAAAAGAAACAGACATCAACAGTTAATTGGAAGCAAATGAATGTGCAAGGCACAAGGCTTAAGGCATGTGAGCCAAGCCACCTACAAAACAAACAAGTTAATCAATGATATTCAAGCAAGCTCAATCAAAAAGAATTGGTCTCATTGGTCATTTGTTGGTCAACCTGAAAACATGAGCTCAAAGGTGAGTAACAGGACCACTAGGGCAAACCTAGGGTCAAAAGAGAATGAAAAAGTCAAAACAGCAAAGGGCAAGTATCCAAAATCATGCTCAAACAATCAAGAAACAAAACCAATTGGGTTCACATTCATATCAATCATCATCATCATTTCATGAACAATTTAGGTCAAAGTGTTGCAAACAGAAGCTCATAGAAGTCAACAGCAAGACTTAACTCAAAAGCAATCTTAAACATTTCTAAAAATCACCAAATAAATCATGACCAATCACAACCCACAGAATGGTAAGCATGTCAAATTTCATCTCATTTGGACAAGTGGAAGGCAGTCAATGAAAATCAGAAAGTCAAAGCAATTTTGAACATGCTCAAAGAAGTCAACCAAACATGCATCAACTTGAAAAATTCATAAGTCAGTGATAACAAATGATAAATGAATGAGACTAAAACCATGGCAAAGATGAGGATGTCTAGTTATCTCATGTAAAATTTCATGTCCATCTAATAAAGTATGAGAATTTCACAAATGAAATGGGAACATGTGTCACAAAAAGTCAACATTTGACTAAGCAGGGGAGAAAATCTCAAACAATTAGGAAATGCCACAAATAATTCCAAGAAAATTCACATGTAAACTAGACATACAAGAGTAGGTTCATGCGAAAAATCAGATCAATTGGAGGTCAAGAAGCATGGTATCAAAAATCATCAAGTTGGACATCAATGGTGTGACACAAATTGTCACACCCTAATTCAAAAAATCATAACTCACAATCCAGATAAGATAAATTCACAAACTCTACACCAAAATCACCATGAATGTGTTTAGTTTAAGCACAAACAATTTGGGAGCCATTGGATAAAGTATCATCATTTTACAAATGTTTTGGCAAAGTGTACAAAATATGCATACATGTTACAAACCCTAATGCCCTTTAAAATCCACTCATCCAAAAAATCAGCAAAAATCATGATAAAAAAGTAGAGATCCAGATGAACACAATGAAAAAATTCCCATGAAATTTGGATTTAAAATGATGATGTTATGAATTTTGTAAGTTGGATGGATCAAAGTGAAATAATTGAAAAAGAAACCAAAATAATTCAATGTGTCATGGGCCCCGAGTGGCAAACTTGTAAATAAGCCATCCACTTAATCAAACGGCCGCGTTTAGGGCACGGAAATGAAATGTTTCTATTGGTCCGTGCCCATGCAACAGTAGCGCCTTCATGCACAAAAAACCCTAACCCAGAATCCGCAGGAAAAGTCATGGGAAACGCTATGAAGGTTGCAGGAGAATCCGCAGGAAATTCTCCAGCAACCAAGAACAGTATGATGTTCTTCATCACCTTCAACGTGATTTTTCCAGAAAATCCAAAAGGTCTCAGAAACACCATTTAAGCACATTTTCATGAAGATCCAACAACCCCTAACACGAATCAATATGCAATTTGTCTAAAAAACAACAACAACATCAAGAATCGACCAAATCTTGTCATAAACATAAAACTTCAAAACCCTCGTTCTCTCTCATTTTGGCACGATTTCACTTGACTCAAAGCTCACGACACTCACAAGGAAAAGATCTACAAGATGCATCATGTAATTTCATCAAAGATTGAGTTCGAATCCTTACCAAATCTTGAAGGGCAGTGTGATTCTGATGTTCTTTGGTCGTGGAAGCTCAAAACAGCTGGCCCTTAACACTCCAGTTGATGAGTGGGAGAAGAACTTTGGCTTGAAATTGCTTGGTTTGGATGTAAACAACTTCTGCCATTAATGAAGCTCTTCCAAAACAGTCCATGAACATGGCTTTATAGCTGCATTTCCTTGCTTGCAATGGCTTCCAACATGATTGTGAATGATGGCACAAACAAGTGTGGCTCGAGCCCTTTGAGGTTTTCTCAAGAAAAATGCCAAAATGCAAAAAAATGGATTTTGAGAATATGAGTTTTTTCTGTTGGTTTGTGTGGCTGCTAGGGTTCTCAATTGACAGAAAATGATGTTTAAATACTCTGTTTAAGAGTACAAATCATGGTTCATGAAAATATGGAAAGGAGTTGGTAAAAGCGTACTTTTGGCCAAATTTCAAGCAAGTAGGTGATGGCTATGTGTACTGCACGAAAATGAGCTTGCAACAAGTCTCAAATGACATTTCAGAACATGTTTTATTGGTAGAATTGATTAGAAATGGTTAATTTTGAAACTCACTTTTGTACCACACTTGAAATTAATTCATGCAAGTCCAAAAATGCCATTTTGATTGGTGAAGTTTTGGTACATGAAAATTACATTTTTGGAAAGAGGGGATCAAATGTGACTTGTAGGAAAAAACCCCACCAAAATTGGCCAAATGGTTTGAGAGATATGGCCTTTTGAAGTTCAAGAATTTCTGAAAATGATTCGATCATAACTTGCCAACCATACATGGGAATTGAGAGTTCTTGGACTTTTTGGAAATGGGAGAACACGATCTTCAACTTTCATGTTGGGCAAAAATTCATTTGAAGCTTGTATCATGATGTAAGTTTGAGGATCAAGACTTTCCATTTTTGGCAGGTTTTAATTACAGGTCCAGTTTCCATTTTTGGAAATTTCTGATCTGGCTTCAAATTCTTCCATGATGGTGTTTGACATGATATATGAGGCCTATATGGACATGAATAAGCTCTCTCAAACCAAATCCAACCCTCAAAACCATAAAATCAGACACAGTTGACTAAGTTTGACTTTTTAGGGTTTCTGACTGACTGTGCATTGACTGATGACTTCTGAACATCCAATCTTTGACCAAAACACTTCAAATGGATCCCCAAGTCATGTGAACATGTTGGACCAACCCTAGGGCCTTGGCTCCTTGAGAAATGCACTTGCTTGCTTGACTGACTGATCTCCTGACCAGTTTGACCTAATTTCTTGATTGGCTTGCACTTGAGGCAAATGGGACAATGCAATGCTATGCAGTGGACCATGTTATGTTATGACCTAATATGAGAATGTATGTACAATGATAGGTGCAAATTTGAGGTGCTACACTTGCGATAGACATTACAATCCAACTACTAATAATATTAACAGATATCACTTGGCATACTACTACGTATTAAAACATGCTCACATATAATGCCTCATCTCTTCTGCACGACTCCAATAAGATATGACACATTTGGTGCAAAAGTGTATTACTTCCAATCCTATGAGCAGTGATCTCTCTGATTCTCCATGAAAACCTTATTGAGTTATTTGATCTATCATTTTCCATAATGCTACTCTGATTCAACTGGCGTGGAACACCTCAGGTTCACAGACAGAACTGGTTGGCTTACGACATCCATAGAAAATTCACATTTTTCCTTCCGAAGTGCCTACCGCCCAGAATAGTACTAACATCTTACCAAAATCCACCAATAAAATAATTTTCTCGCCGATGTATAAAAGTTAAGAATAATACCAATACCCTCTAAAATGATAGATAAGCAGGAGTCACACGTAAACCCTAAATTAGGCGTCTATGCTTGAAACACTTTGAGCTTCATCAGACCATGAGAAGTCCCTAAGGGTATAACTTCTAAATTACTCACCCAAATGCAACCACTAAAGGCCCCCTCATAAAATTAGATTCATAACCTAGTATATTCCACACGGGCTAGCTATGCATAGTCCCATACCTATAAATGAGCTCGGAGGGTAACCTCCCTCTGCAACTCGTATGCCATAGACTGTACAAGTAGTCCTCGACTGATTAGTATAACATGCGAATCATTAATTGTATTGTTCTATCTCATTGGAATTCTAGCATGTGTCCTTACGAGTATTCAATTCGAGTTACACACTAAACTTTAGGAACATCTCATTCCCATTTTTCCTTAAAGGATAAATCACGTATCATGCCAATGGGGTACGGTAGTGTTGTATACGTCTGATACTACTCATACTGGGGTTTACCTCTGAGGCTATGTATCTGAGTTACTTTTCCAGATGTCATACTAATATTATCCACTCATAACTTATTGACACATTAGTAAGATACTGAACTGGTCTCCTCGAGATTATCACTCGGTAAGTATCTTCCAGCTTCACTCCTTATGGATCTCATTAGTCATAAGAGTGATACGCCCAAGACTTACTCACACCAGATATAGTTCATATAGGTTGGCTCCCCAAGCGTCTACCTTTCTTGGTATCTCTATAGGTAATCGACTATGCAATATACATTTAGGAATTTAAAAGTAAATTTATCGATCCGACTTGCATTAATCTTGCAAATCCTTTTTCTAACTCACACATTTGTCATACCTTAAAATTGGTCCTCCTTTTCGCTTTTTCATCTGACTATAACTTGATATCCATCTAACCTCATTTATACTCATTCACGTGCATTCATTCATTCATGACCAACATTTGCTAGCATGTATCATGGATTCAGAGTTTGTGGTTGATAAAATCGGAGTTGGATTGAAGTTTATGGCATTGCACATCATATGGATTGAAGCTCTGATTCATGGCCTTGCTAGTCAAGGATATTATGCATGACTTGTTGTTTGGTGGGCATTCACCTGGTTTGATTCATAGCACTGACATAAGTCATTTGATCCAGGATGTTGTGGTCCGTATTCGTTTGTCCATGAGAAAATACGCATTTCTACCTGGGTTGACTTTTGGATCAACTGTTGACTTTTTGGTCAATTAGTTGACCAAAGTCAACCATTTACCCTTAAGCCCTTAATCACATAATCCATGATTCATCTTCTCATCATGTCCATTACAAATTCCATTCTTTGTCTTGATTCATTTTTGTATCGCTAAACCAATTCAAAACCAAAGTCATCTTTCACCTTTTGAATCTTGAATCATTTTCCCTTTCAAACCATAACCCATGATTCACTTTTATATCAAAGCCACACCATTTTAAAATCATACCATGATTATTAAACTCTTTTTCCAAATCTATTCAATTCCCAAATTTATTACATTCAATTTCATACAAGATTTGTATTCATTGCAACCATAATACATCAACTTCATGATAATTTCAATTTCCAAATTACCTTTCAATACAATTTAAACCATTACACTTTCCAATATCCACATTCACTTTTATTCAACAATTCAATTCCAAGTCCATGCAACACCAAATGTCCATTTTAAATTACCATTCATATCCATTTGTCCATAATTCCAATAAAATCCAATTATCTTTTTTTATCCAAATCCAATTTCATTTTAATATCCATTCATAATCCATGTACATACTCCATATCCAATAATATTACATTACAATATGACGAAATGAAAGAAAAAGGTGGCAGCTTTAATAACCCACAACAGGGCTTCCAATGAAGACCAACAAGAAGCTTGTTACTTGCAAAACGGAGGGACGGGAGTGACTTCATTAAGTATAGCGGCTAACGCCAAATTTAAGGAGCCTTTTGTTGCTACTTTGGCTTTCAACCTAACTTCTGTTTCTGGTTTATTCGCATCCATCAAAGTTTCTTGAACTTTTGTATGGAGAGAAAGGGGGATTTCAGACCCATGTTTGCTTCTGGAGGAATGCCTTCTTCTCATTTGGCACCAGTCTTATTGTCATGTACGATGCTATTGGTGTTAGACGACACGCTGGAATGCAAGCTCAGGTGCTTAATGATTGTGGCCGATATGTTTCAAGGCCATCCGGTTAGCAAAAGGAAGCTAAAGGAACTTCTTGATCACACCCCATCTCAAGTGATTGTTAGCGCTCTAGTTGATTGTTTGACAGCGTGTTTATGCTGTAGAGGTCATGTTTTGGTGGGTTAGATGATTCCGTTCGGTCGAGAAATAGTGCAGTAACGCAGTCAGTGTATCGGAAACATTTTGATTGTAATCGAAGAGAAAACCGCTTTAACGTAACAAGAGTGAACAAGCCGCACAAGCCAACTGCAAATGACGGCAAACAAAGCGGCAACGCCAAAACCTGCATTAACTTTAACATGTTTTGCAAAGTTACTAACTTAACAGCAATTGACCAAGGCATGGATAATTCACTACTAAGGCAATTGAAGTTAATTGATTCAACCATTAACAAAACTTGCAAAATTAACCATAATCTGCATTTTCCAAAGCAGCTAAAAACCTGCAAGAAGACAAGCAAACATCAAGCATTCAGGGCAACAAACAGAACAACCAGCCAAAACGCTGCCTAGTAGCCAACCAACCAGACCGAATGCTAAGCTAGACCTGCAAGGCAAAGCATCAACAAACCATTTCACTATCCAAACAATGCATAACATGATCCTGCAACAGTAAGCCCACAGAAAAGCCACTGTCAAGCCCAGACCTGTCACGGATAAGACTAAGAATATTGCTGCCAAGAAGAAAGTTATTGCTGCAAAGAAAGTTCCGATTGAGAGCATGAAGGCTAAGAGCATCAAGTCTCCGGCAAAACAGGCTGATGTTTCAAAACTTCTTAATAAAGATGAATACCTCAAAGTTACTTTTGAACGACAGAGAACACAACTTTGTTTTGTTGCTGGTGTCGGAGATGATACATCATTTTCCCTGCAAACCAAAAGGAAATCAGTGAAATTTCATGGAAACGACTCGATAACGTTCAAACTTCAAGTGATGGAGTGATATCTCCCGGGATCACTGGTTTTAAGCCCTACATGATGTCCCCTTTCCTGGAATCTTTGAAGCTGAACCCCCTGTTAGTAATGAAGAAATATTTTTTTCAAATGTACTCCGTGAGATCATGCCGGTCATATCTCAACAAGTAGGATCAGAAATAAATTCTTCTAATGATCAAAGGGCTTAAGATTCATCGACCCATGTTGAAACTAATGCTAGGACATCTACTCTAACACCAACTTCCTCTAAAGTCAGCAATGCCTCAGCCCTGACATCTGGTGCTACAAATAAAACATCAAATCCACTTCCGAACCTGTTAAGCTCATTAGTGGCAAAGGGTTTGCTATTCGCAGAAACTGGGACACCAGCTGAGGTACCATCTGAGGCAATAACCCGATTGGAAGATCACTGCGACAACTTTAGTGCCAGTAGCTCTATGCCTGCTGTTGTCTGGTTCTGTAGCTGGCCCGGTTCCTTCGATCAAAGATGAGCTAGATGATACTGCATCAAAAAAATAGGACTAAGTGTAGTTTCAAAAAAGAATTAACTCTAACTTGTTCACATGAGTTTGGGAAAGTCAGAAATAACAGGTTTTCAGTTTTCAGCTCATACACAAATACATTCAAGTGGCATTTTAATTGCATAAGGCTTGGAGCTTATTTTACCAACTAACTTCTATCCAGAGTTTCGATTGACATAACAGTTCTCACTCAAAGTAATCTGCAAGAAAACCATAAGCAAAAAGTTGAAAAACCCAGTTAACAAAATAAACTGTGAACGTTTAACAGAACAAAATAACAGAAATTAGCAACTCCTAATTGAATCATAACCAACTCAAAATATCCTAACAGAATACACAACTCTCCTAACTAACTCCTGACAGAAGAATTAACAGAGTTGGGATCTCTAACCAACTTCTCCTATCACGATTTAACAGAGTTGGATATCTGTTAAATCCAACCTCTATAAATATCACCATCAACCACAATCATTGAGGTCTCATTTTCTTCCCCAGAGATCTCATAAACACTTAGACCCACCCTCATCACTCAGAGCTCCTTCGAAAATGCTCTGTGAAGCTTCATCTTGAAGCTTCAACCGAGTGGAGCTATACCATACATTTTCGTACTCTCTCGCGGATTCATCAAAGCAAAGCTAAAGTTTTTTCTCACAGAAGAAGTGGAAGAAGGCAGAAGAAGATAGAGACGAGAAGAAAGAAGAATTCAAGGTCAAGAGTTGTTACCTGGCGCCGGTGAATATTACGGCGAGTCTTCCGATCACATTCTTTCGGTTTACATTTTGAGGTTACTAGAGGATAGACCTTCGCGAGGATAGATCTTTGCTATTTTTGTTACTTTGTTTTGTTAGATAGATTTAGGTCTTGTATTGGTTTATTTTTAGGATAAATTGAAGTTTAATTAGGATTAGTAGAACTAATTAGAGATTAAGAAATTAATTAGGAGTTTAAAGTGTGATTAGATTAGTTTAATTAGGATAATAGTTCTTTAGAATCAGGATAATTAGGGTTTAATCTTGATAAAATTTTAGAATTTAGATTTTAATGGATTAGAAATATTAGAATATTAGATAGAAATATTTGAAATTTTGATTAGGTATCAATTAGCTTAAATTAGATTTGTTTAGGATTTAATTGAGTTTAATTAGGATTTTTGATAAGTAGAAATTTAATTGAATATGCCATAATTGTAAATTGATTGTTTTACCCTTAGGAGTAGAAAGAGTCCATTTTTGCATGTTCTCATAGTTTTAGGACTTAGAAAATAAATTTCAACAAACACTAACCCTTTAGGTAGTTGTACTCAATTCAACTAAATCTTTTCCCATCAATTAAGTTGATCAAAGTACGCTTTGATTGACTAAATCCTTTGGCTGTGCTTAATTCACCAAGCTTAGTCAAGTGATCAAAAGACCTTTGATCACTTGATAAAGCAAGTCCTTGTGATCAAGATGTTGGATACTGGATCTCCAAGTTCAATCAAGATTCAAAGATCAAGATCGAGAGTTCAAGCAATTCAAGTCAGTACAAGACAGGACTACCATTCAAGCACTACAAAGGTCAAATATAACACTTGTTAATCATGAGCCAAGTTGTGTGTCATGGGTCTTAAGTAATAGAGAAAGAATGGGACTCGAGAATTCCTACCCCCATTCTGAATATCTTTGGGGGCGAGACGAATGACTCGTTTGCTCATCGTATTCACCTATATTCATAGGCTTTAGTACAACTCGATTGAAGTTCATTGACAAGCCTCTTCTTCATCCAACGACAACATTTCATCATAGGAAGCTGCAAGGAGATTCAAATTCAACACTCATCGATTATGATGAAAAAGTTCATGTCATGAGCCTTAAGTAATAAAGAAGGAATGGGACTGGAGAATTCATACCCCCGTTCTGAATATCTTTGGGTATGGGACGAATGACCTGGTGCTCACTGTATTTGCCTCTATTCATAGACTTTAGTGCAATTTAAATCGAATAATTGATAAGTCTTACTACACAGACGTGAACCACAGATTGAAAACCAGATTGAAGATCAGAACCGAGGATTAGACTTCCACCGTTCAGGGTTTCTCTTTCTATCCTTTTGTTCTCCCAGTAAAACTAAAACCATTTTGTGAATAAACTCAAAAACAATTAACCCTATGATTAGGATATTACGAAACGAGCCTTAAGTAATGGAGAAGGAATGGGACTGGAGAATTCCTACCCTCATTCTGAATATCCTTGGTTGCGGGACGAATGACCTAGTTGCTCACTGTATTCATCTCCATTCATAGACTTTAGTATAATTCAAATCCTGACTCTCATTTTAGAATAAAATCAAACTCACCTCATCAAACTCAGTTTTGCCTCTGGGCTTCATTTTCAGTTTAAAACCTTTTCAGAAAGAGTGTGTTACTTCCTTCTACCGTGAACGACGCTTAAGCCTCCATGTGTGAGCAAGCAATGTTTAACTGCTAGAGTGTGATCCGAGTTCATTCATTCTACCGTAAACAGACAGGCGCTTAAAGCTCTCATGCTCGAGCATACAAGTCAGTCGACAGTAGAACGTGAATGTTAATAATGTCCACTAAAACAACTAGCGCATCCTTCCTAGCTCCACGAACTACGGAGCTCTGATTTCGTCATTGCACGAATGAGGATACGTAGGCACGAGGGCCCAAATCCTTGGCGAGCACAATTATCATTTTCTCACCCTTTTTCACACTTATCTATTAACCCCCGTTCCTATTTCACGAGTAATCTTCAAATGATAACACATATTCTTGCAAAGAACATTCAAAATGGTTCCCACAAAGTACCATGGATGTTAGGGGTGCTAATACCTTCCCCTTGTATAACCGACTTCCTTACCCGTTTCTCTTTCCCCCGGGTTTTTTCGATGTTTTCCCTTTCCTTCGGGAATAAATAAAGTTCGATGATGACTTTGTTGTATCTTTGAGTGTGCGATGCGCTCGGGTATAATTCACATAGCTTCAACTGGCGACTCTGTTGGGGACCCTTTCCTAAGCAAGTCGAGCCCAATTTTGTTTGATTTCTTTGCGTGTTTAGGTGTTTACCTTTATAGTTTTACTCGCTTTATTTATGTTATTTATTGCATTAATTTATTGCTTTAAATATTCATATGTTGTTATATTATGTATATTATCTGTTGGGATGGGATGATATTATGTGAGAGAAGCTCTACATCCGAGCTTGAGTATGAACACATGATAGATTCGTGGATAGTCATGTCGGCATGCGTTTTGTGCGTTGGGTTGTCACGAGAGCCACACCCAGACTAGAATCACTTGAAAGTACTTTTGTCCTGTGAGAATTCCCTACGGCATGGTATTTTCATTTGACTCGATGACTTTGGGAGACCTTTTAGGGACCACCTTGGAGGACTAATACACACCTATGAGAGGGCTATTGGGTTTTTATGCAGGAAACCAAGACCCTTCATACCATTGATCTCTTATATATGTCGGACCTTTGATCCTATATTGAGTTACATGGACAAATTATTATTCATATTTCTCAGATCACATCAGATTATTAATCCTATGCTGAGTTATCTAGACTGTCTAGGTCATTTCGGACCTTTGATCTTATATTGTGTGATATGGCCAGATTATTCAGAATCTCCAGATTATACTGAACTGCTGAATCTATGGTGCTTGCATATCATTACATCATTTTGAAATTAATTTTTGCATGTACATTTCAAGGGAATTCAAGTGACGAGTCTTTGTTTGAGTGATCATTAGAGAATGGATCCTACTAGAAGAAGTGTTTATAGCTACAAGTTTATGGAACCTTCTTTGAAGATATTGAGAGGATTGGGAGCTTTCCTGGTTTTCGACAACAAAGACAAGTTTAAAGATGCCTATGGGAATCTCCTAGGCATGCTTAACACTGAGGTCAACATTACAACTTTTCACACTCTAGTGCAGTTCTACGATCCTCCTTTGAGATGCTTCATATTCTAGGATTACCAATTGGCTCCTACGTTGGAGGAATATTCACACATTCTAAGGATTGAGATTAAGGATCAGGCTCCCTTTGTCCCTACAAAGGAACTTCCTAAGCCTCAACATCTAGCTGAAATCCTTCACATAGGGAAGAAGGAGGTGGAGCTCAATCTTAAACCTAAGGGTGGGACCCATGGGTTTGCCTTGAAGTTTCTGGTATACAAGGCTATTACATTTGCCTAAGCTGAGAGTTGGGATGCCTTCAACACTATTTTTGCTTTGATCATATATGGGATCATGTTGTTCCCAAACATGGAAGACTTTGTTGACTTGGCTTCGATCTACCTCTTCTTGGTCAAGAATCTCGTTCCTACTCTTCTTGCAGACACATACTATTCCATCCACGTGAGAAATGAGAAGAAGAAGGGGATTATCGTGTGTTGTACCCCTTTGCTGTATAGATGGTTTATTTCGCATCTACCCAGCAAGGGTCCTTTTGTTGACAACGAGGAAAATCTGAAATAGTCTCAAAGGATCATGTCCCTCACAGCTGAAGATATCTCCTGGTATTCTAGAGTTTACGACGGTGTTGAGATCATCATGGATTGTGGCAATTTCCACAATGTACCCCTTCTAGGTACAAAGGGTGGAATTAACTATAACCCAAGGATAGCATTGAGCCAGTTGGGCTACCCGATGATAGACAAACCAGATTCCGATCAGCTATAGGAGTTTGTTCTGTATGAAGGGGTTGACAACTCAGAGTTCCAGAAGAGGATTATCCGAGCATTGGGAGATATCCATTGTCATGGAAGGGTCGAATTGGGAAAGAATAACGGTACTGCGAAAGAAGCCTACACTCAGTGGGTTAAGGAGAGAGTCAAAGAGTTTTTATTGTCATTTCCGCCTGAACCTTCTATGATCATCAAGCTGGTTGAGCCTGTTGTTGCTCCTATTTCATAGGTTGACAAACTCAAGGGGATTATCAAAGTGTTAGAGAAGGAGAATGCCGATCTCCGATCTAACCTCGGTAAGCTCACATTGGAGAAAGAGAACCTAAAGTTTAAGCTCAACCACAAAAGGGACCGAGCAGCCAAGACTTCCAGAGAGATTCAGGAAGAACAACACAAAAGAAGGAAAGTAGGTGATGTTTTGAAGGGTACTATCGAAAGCCTTTCTTTGAAGAGGAAGCAATTTTCTGCAACACAGTATAAGGTGTGCGAAACCGAGATCAACTGCCAGGATCAGCTCAAGAGGTTACAAAGCCAGCTAGAGACTTTCTAGAAGGAGCTGAAAGAGGAGCAATATCGGGCTAGGAAGTTATAAGTCTCTTTGTCTCAACATCAGTTCGACTTGGACAAGAGATTTGAAGAGATTCGGGAGCTGAAGAGTCAAGCTCACAAGAACTTCAAAAGTACCAAATTGCTCGATCAAGAGGTCACTCAGTGGGAAAGGAAGAGTCGTCGTCTTCAAGTCCTTTTAGACCAGAAGGAATCTTTCTTGAGAGATATTTTGTACATGTTATTTCCTCAATATTGAATAAAATGTGTTGTTTCCCTTTATTTGGGCGTTATCTTCTATCTCTATTCTTATACTCTATGATTGCTCATAACAATAGACGAATCTCAAAGATTCCGTGGAAATAAAAAAATGATAATAAGAACTTTTTGCATATCTGCATCATTCATACATCATATTTCATCTCATAAATCTAAGACCAATGAACTCATCTTCACTTGAACCTTCATAGAGGAACCACTTCCATCTAAGCTGATTACCCGACAACTATCTTGAACTAGAAGCATGTTGCAAGTTACCTTGGAAGAACTCCGAAGAAATCAAGAAGCAATGAAGGTTGAGATCAACCAGCTGAAGACTCAGGTGAGTTTGATCATGGAGATCCTGCAATCGATGAAGAGGAAGGAATGCAACTCTTTGCCAACTGTTGTTCTAGAAGTGGTCACTCCGGTGAACATGCCTGATCCCATTCCACCTCAAGAGCAACATCATGGATTTCGTCCACAACCTGTGCCTCCAAGGGCTCCTTATCTGAGAATTTGAAGATAAGGTCGATTATGCCAGCAGTCACTAGTTTTGTTCAATCATGTTCATGCGTAATTTTATCGATTGTCATTTGCAACATTCATGTGTAATAAACTCGTTTCTTTTCGAATAATAATGAATTTTAAATGAATGGGCACATTTTTGAAGCAATCTATTTGTGTTCACTCATACTTTATTTTGTCAATATCTAACCTTTTGTTTGAGCAAAATCAAAAGGAGGAGGATGAAATTAAAAACACGAGATCAGTGCATGTATGCTTTTGAATAAGACCCTGCTGATGATGTAAGGCATTGTTTCAAATACCAAACACCGGAGTTATAAGGAAGATAGTCCCTAGTTAACCCTTTCGATCCAAGGAGTGGGAGTTTCTTTCTATACATAAAACCCTCAATTTTAAACCGGGGAAGGGTAGTCATCAACTAATTTGACCAGGCGTTCAAATTCCAAAGAAAAAGAGGAGTGTCCTATCTGAGGATCAACCATATTGTATCCCTCACAAGAGGTCGAAAACCACAAGTTCCAAATGATTGTGCCTCACCAACAAAGGAACGAGGTAGTCATAACCCTTCAAATCAAATGGAACGATGTCACACGATTTGTGTCAACAAAAGAGAAACACGAAAGAAAACAAAAAAAACAAAAAGAAAGAAAGCCTACTAAGTCGAAAACTCGAAAATGAGTGACTTAGGCAAAAATAAGGGCATCCCTGTGGATTGAAAATATGAACCAATCCAACAAAAGTAGGGAAATGAAAAACAGAGAGAGGAATCAAAATAAAATCCTCAACAAGAACAAATTCATGTGGCTACCAAACCAAACAAAGGAAGGGTGACTGCCACACCAAAAAACCTCGTTGGTTCATTGAACATTACTTCAAAATCCCTTTTGGAAGATGAGCATTTGTGTCGAACTAGCTGAACATAGGACTGAATAACATCACGAAGAACGGGTGGATTAGGATAGGTTTAAGCCTTATATCCTTTCTTTTTGAAACCGTGAACCAGGCCACGTTACAACCCTCAAAAGACCTAATTGAGGTAGGGTTTATTTCGAAAGCATATAGTCGGTACAATCGTGTTAAAACCGACTCCTTAGTGATTTGCTCATCATTTATGTTGATATTGATATGACATTCTTAATCAGTGATGCATTCATTGTATGTCATAATTCCAGTGAACAGGCTTGGATTTCAAAACTAGCATAAACATGACATTGCTATTATCATTTCTAAAAACGAACATGTGTTACTCGTGAGTAATCATTTGACGTCAAGAGAATCTCTATAATGAGCATGAATTGGAAAGCTTGATTATTACAACCAGAAGAGAGGATGCCTAATGACTTTGTTAAGAAGAGGCCAATTACTTCAACTGATTGAATCATAAGACAGAGCGCCTGAGAACTCTGTTGAGCAGAGACAAGTCACCTTGATTTGATTGTACTCAGAGAGACAAACTCCTGAGACTCCATCGAGCAGGGGAAAATTATTATGATTAGTCATACCAAGTGTTGAACGCTTGAGTCTCCGTTGATAAGCGACCAGCCACATCATGTGATTATATCAAGGAACATAATGTCCAAGAACTCCGTCGAGCAGAAGGACAAGATGTTTCATTTTTCAATCGATCTGAGACAATTACGTCAAGGAATTTCAACAAGATTCAGTTAGTCTGAGACAGTTGCATCGAGATTCGGATAATCTCTCCAAAGATCAGATATTCAGAGGGTGAACCACTCCAGTTTATCGCGTAAGAAGACCAAACACTTGTGAATCCGTTGAGCAAGGGAAAACCATTTTGATTGATCCTATCAAGTGCAGAACGCCTGAGACTCCGTTGAGGAGAGGCAAGTGTAAGACCCCAATTTTGACCCTAAGATCCCTCATGTAACTTCATCATAGGCATTAGCATGGGATCATACCTTGGCATCTTCCTTCCCCCTTTTTCATTGGGTTTATTTTGGGAGAGATCACCAAATACTTTGTGATTGTATCATACTTGTATTTTATCATTTCACTAACCAAAATACCCAAAATATGCCTTTGTATTTGCCTAACTCTTTTGTAGGAAAGACATGATCCCATTGATTCATCAAGTTCACATCTAGGGTTTGAGACCCTCATGAACAAAAAGCACAACCAAGAATTGATCCAAGAATGGTTATGAGCATCATATATGAGTCCCAATGTTCTCTACATGTTATATTGATCAAGTTTTCTTCAAGAGTTTGAGGGTGATTTGCCTTGGAAACCCTAGTTTGACTAGGTATCTTGAGTAACTTCTCCAACAAGCTATCTAACCAATTGATCAAATTTCTCAAGGTAAACTTCAAAATTCATCATCTTATGCATATATGATCTACCATGAACCAAGAAAGTCAAGAGAATTGGAAGTTAGCAAGTTGGTTGATGGTGGTTGGCCAGATGAATTCATCTGATATAAACTAGGTCTCCCTAGACCCTATCTCCTACAATTTTCACCATATTAAAATGATTACAAGATCAAACTTACTCTAGATTACATTCCAAACAACTTTCATGTTGAGACCTAGAGCTAGTTTTGCATGGAAAATCATTTTCTATGTTGAAACATTATAGGTCATTTTGTATAAACCCTAATTTGAAAGTCAACTTCACAAGTCCATAACTTGCTCAATTTTTATGAGATGAGAGGTTTATAGGTTGCAAAATCAAATTAAATGTGTCTACTTCAACTTTGATGTTTGGAGTGGGAGCTAATTCAACTTTTTTGAGCATGTGATATGAGATTACATTATAGGTCACTTTTGACATAAACCATTGATCAAGTGATTTTTCTAAACTTCAAAAATGCATAACTTTATCATTTCCAATACAAATGACATGAAATTGGTGACCATTTTGAAGATCTTTGAAATGTCTACAACTTTTATGAAGACACTTTTCTCATTTGAAGCTCATATAAAAAGTTAAGCAAGGTGGAACATTGAGACATATGGCTTGACACTTAGAAAAAATTTGATATGTCAAAAATTTCCAAACTTCCACCTCAAATTTCTTCATGATACAAACTCCAAATTGAAAATTGTTGAACATGAAAGTTATTCCTATCAATCTCACATTTCCAAAGAGCTCAAATTCATCCATTTTGGACAAGGAATGCATAGGCTGCGCATGGCATGAACATGGTGTCATCACATGGCAAGGATCAAACTTCAAATCTTCATGTACACTTGCCTTGCAACCCAAGTGGAATTCAGACTATCACGCACTCATTTGTGGACTTAGGGAAATGATTTTATGGGCCTATGCGTGCCCATGCACCCATGCATCATCAATACCAAATTTGGAAAGTGGATTTCAAGTGTGCAAAAAGCAATGGTTTCAGCTATAAATAGAGCCTCATATGCTCAGCATTTCAGACACATAGGCGCCAACTTTGATCCCAATCTCTAACCCTCACACTGCAAAGGATAATCCTGAAAAATTCACTTGAATTTGAGTTTGAATTTCCACTATTTTGAAATTCAAAACTCAAGGGATCCACAACCTTTTGAGCATTTAATCCTTCTTCTGCAAGCATTTGGAGTGAGATCAAGCACGAGCAAGAGCAAGATCAGTTGAATCCAGACCTCCATTGAAGGTAAGTTTCAGAAATTTTAATCTCTTCGATTCTCTCTAATTCTTGCTCAATTCTATTGATTCTTTGGTTGTCTGAAGTCCTATCAATGTAGGCAAGAAGATTGAGTTGCTTAGAGGCCAAATTGAAGTAACTCAGTTCATGTACCTCAAATTTAAACTCCATGTATATCTCAATATACTTGGAGTTAGAGTGAATTGAGGCTAGATTCGAACTCAGTGCCATTTTTACTTTGAAATCATGTCCTTGTTTTTAATTTTGGTGATGGTTATGACTGAACCAGTCTGACAAGGTTCGCCAGAGAAGACAACCGGTCCTTGGTCGTCGGTGGTGTGCTGGATGGTTCTGAGACATAAGATCCTTTTAAAATGATCTAATCATGAGCGTTCCTTTTGAATACCAATTGTGTGGCGCGCTGACTTAAATGCACGATGGAACGCGTGTTGGTGGCCACTTGATCTGCCACCTCAATTAATGAGGGAGATCAAGTGGTCCACGTTTTTTCTGATATTTTAATTTTAATTTTAATTGCTTTATTTTTAATAATTCATACTAAATTTAATATTTATTCAAAAAATATGGGACTTTCACCAAAAAAATTCAAATATTTTCCTCTTTCATATTCTGAATTAAAATTATTTTTTGGATTATTTTTAATATTTTTCATGAATTAATTGATTTTGCATTTGTTTTTAATTGTTTAAAAATATTTTTAAATGTCCAGAAATTATGAATTTTTTTCTCCAAGGTCCTTTGACCTTGTTTGACCTATGATAAATCTCATGGCCATTTCTTTGGTGTTTTGATGAGATTTTAGGAATTGGACAAACCATATTTAATTTAAATGCACTATTTTAGTATTTTTAATTTGAATAAATGCCAAATAAATTTGTTGACCAATTGTGATGACTTGTTTATGTTTGACTCTTGTTGTTGGGCCTTGGTCAAGGTTGATTTGACTTTGTCAAATTAATATCATTGGATTTAGGGGATTGATGGAATGTACATTCCATCTCCCAAAATGAATGGATGATATTAATTTGGTAAAAGTCCTCCTTTGACCAATTTGTGTTTTGATTCATTTCCCTCCCACTTCATCTTATTCCCTTTCTTCATTCATTCATTCCATTTGGCCTATGATATCACAAAATCTTAAGGCTAGTTGATTGAAAAATTGACATGAGTATGGATGAGATTAGGCCATTCCTTTTGCATATTCTTTTTGTGTGTGGTATGTTTCATAAGCATAGTCTACTATACTATGTCTCTAACATGCATTAGCACCAAAAATTTATTGCCCGACCTCAAATAGTTGTGACTTCTACATAAGTCCAATTACGATTGCTTAACATAGCGCTAAATTTGTGACATAAAAGGCATAAGCATTCTAGTTAGTGAGATTGTAAGTCTCCCCTCTTTCATGGTATTGTGTGGAAACTTTGCCTTTTTTCCTTCCTTTGGAAGATGTCTTGGTTCAAGGATCCATGCTTGTGATAAGTGGGTTGAGTGTTCTCCAAAGAATAACTTCAATTAAAAAGCAAAAGCAAAGCAATACTAACTTCTAACTTATTAACTACTAACTTTTAATTTCAAGCCCTTTACTTTAATGCCATTTAATTTTTGCTTTTATTCATTTGCCATTGTTTATATCATCTTATTTGTTTATGTTAATGCAATTTTTACTTTGTCCATTTGGACCATATTGTGTGATATATTTTGTTTGTGTATACTTTGTTTGTTTGTGTGGTCTTTGACCATTAATGTACATAATAACAACAAAAAACCCTAAAAAAACTTTTGTGTGGACTGTTGGTTTGATCTTGGACGAATGAACTCAGAATCTAGGCAACATTCCTATGCTAAAGGACTTGGCCAATGCCAACTTATTGAGAAACCAAGTGCTTGCAATTTGAAACTTCATCTGATACATCATTCAAGATCCTTTTGAGTTCATATGCAACATGATCATTGTGAAGTTGTTATTTTGAACCTGTGACTTGTGGAATTCATCTGTTACATGAGCTATTTTGGAGAAGATCATGGAATGGATAAGCTTGGATGTGGCTACCTTTATTTGATGCCTTTCTCTTCAAGATAATATAATTGTGCGTTTGTGTGTTGCTTGATTCTAGAAGTCCAAGGGAATTATGGGTTTCTATTGACATTCTTGTCTATTGGATTGCTACCCACTCGGTCAGATCTTTTCAACTCAAAACTTTTAAATTTTGTATATAGGGTAGTCTCTTCATCTTCTCCCCATTTCTTTAATTTCAAAATCTCTTTCTCCATTTTTTCAAAATCTTCTTTGTGTGAACTACTTTTGTTCTAAACTTTGACAACTTTGTAAAAAGATAGAAACTTTGGCCTTATGCCATTGCATTTTTAAACTTCTTTTCTTAAATCAAACTTGTAAATAAACTTAACTATACTTGACCGAAAATTTCAAAAAGCCAAAAAGAACTAACTCATTCAAACCATTTTAGGCCTTTGTGCCTTTCAAACTTAATTTTTGTTAAAAGCAATGTATCCACTTTGAAATTTGTATTACGAACTACGAGGTTTTGATCCCTCATTTTTATGTTGGTACGTAGGCATAAGACCGAAGGTCTTGTCAAACACAAAAATATAATTGATGAATTCTTTTCTCATCCCCCCATTCTATTTGTTTGTAAACATCACTTTATACCAAGTACATATGCACACAAAAAGGGCTCCCTAGGAGTACCTAGGATACTTTGGGTGCTAACACCTTCCCTCTGTGTAACCAACCCCCTTACCTGCAATCTCTGACATTTTATTAATTTTGATTTGAAAACTTCTTACTTTTTGGGTTTTGTTCGTACTTTTTCTCTTTTCCTTTGGAAACAATAAAAGCGCGGTGGCGACTCTTGTTATTTGATCTCTAGCTTGTCAATAGCTTGATGATCATGAATTTACCGCTACAGCAAGCCATTTCATTGGATCATATCAAGAAGCAGAATGTCTAAGAACTCTGTTGAGTAGAAAGACAATACACTTCAATTTTCAGTCAATCTGAAGCAATCACGTCGATAAATCTCTCAAGATTCAGTTGATCTAAGGAAGTTACGTCGAGATTCAATGAATCTCTATAAGACATGTTAGTCAGGGGAATTCCCTCAGAGACCGGCCAACCAAGGGCAAATCTTATTCCAAGGCTTACATTGGGGAAAGCTACCTCAGGAACCCAAGATGTCAATCTCTCTGAGATAGTTAGTCAGAAGAATATAGTTTCAAGACATTGGGGCGGGTCATATCGAGATAGTATTATGACAAAGCAGCTTCGTAACTTGTGACTGGGGCATTCCTTGCAGATTCCCAACAGGCCAGGGCATGATTGACTAAGTGAAGGAAGATCCTTTTTGTATGTTTGAGGCTGTTCAGAGCTAGATCCGTTGCACGTAAGATGCTTCTAAGTTCAAGACGAATGTCGGGGAGTCACGCTAAACACATCCCCTAACCTTTTCAACAGAGAACATCGATCCTAATTGATAAACCCAATGATTATTGGTACCCTCAGTTCTCAATAACCAAATGTTTCCTACCATACCTTCTAACCAAAAGCCTGACCTTGCATCAACATTTCGCATAAACAATCTTGTAGTACATACCATTGCATCATGAAGCGCGTAGCATATTCCATTAAAATGGAGCATTATGCCTGACAAAATAACTGCATGAAAGTCTTTCTCGAAGCATATAAGAATCCTCCGTTGAGACATTCTTCCTTTCCAATGAGAACATTATCATGAAACTCTCGAGCGATATTCCCGGCAGGTTTTCCCGAAATAATTCTCCTTTGTGTTGCCTTTTGCAAGTACCCTTGTGAGTCTTCTGAGTCTCTTTTGGCCTCATGCCAGTCCTCCTTGCCTTTCGCTTGGAGAAGATAATTCAGATAACTTACCTTTTGTGGGTTTATTTCGTTGCTTTGTGCTCGAAATCACGTCTCCCCCTCGTTTCCTTTCGCACGAGTAGGGTACCTTTGTCAAATATTTGCTTCCCATTTGTTTAAACGATTGATATAGGTTTGGTGAGTCCCGGGGTCGGGTAGCCATTGTTTGAAAACTTCATCCCCGCCGTTGTGCCTGAGGGACGATATGAGGTTTTCATACCTATTTGCAAAGTTCCCCACCTGACAGAGTATGCTAAAGCCCAGATTCGTCTGGAAAATCCCCTTGAGCCTAGGTTTGTACCTAGCAGGTCTTGTTTGATTGCTCTTCCTCGTGCAAATGTTTGTGCCCTTTTTGACGGTTACTTACCTTTTGTAAGTACTCCCATGCCTTTTTCATAGGAGACAACTCCCTTTTTGCTTACCTTTTATGAGTTCCCTTTGTGCCTTTCGCATAAAGTTTGTTATCCCCATCTGCTTACCTTTTGTGAGTCTCCTCAACCTTTTGTTCAAGGATTCCTATTCCTAAATATGCTTACCTTTTGTAAGTACTCCCATGCCTTTTGCATAGGAGACGATCCCCTTCTCGCTTACCTTTCATAAGTGTCCTTTGCCTTTTGCACTGGAAATTTTCTCTTGACAAGGAGCCGTTGCTACCTTTGGTATGAGATAACCAACCATCCATTTCTTTTTAACCTTTCGTTGAGAAGTTTCTCACTACCTTTCTTATGAGAAATCTCCAGCTTTCTTCTTAACCTTTCATTGAGAAGTCTCTCATTACCTTTCGTATGAGAGATCCTATCCATCTGTTCTTCTTAACCTTTCATTGAGAAGTTTCTCACTACCTTTTGTATGAGAAATCCCCAGATTTCTTCTTAACCTTTTGTTGAGAAGTTTCTCACTACCTTCTGTATGAGAAATCCCCTTTTTCTTCTTAACCTTTCGTTGAGAAGTTCTCACTACCTTTTGTGTGAGATCCCCAGTAGACCGCATGTCTAAGAGCTCTCGTTAGTGTTGGTACGAGAATCTCATTCCCATTTTATTCTTAACCTTTTGTTAAGGAGTTCTCATCACCTTTTGTGTGAGAACTTCGACTATCTTCCTTCCTAAACCGTTGTTTGGAGGCTCACCCTTTTCCTTTGATAAGGAGTTATTGCTACCTATTGGGCGAGAAAATAGTACTTCCCCGGCAAGGTTGTCTCATTCCCATTTTCTTCTTAACCTTTTGTTAAGCAGTTCTCATCACCTTTTATGTGAGAAGTTTGTCCGCCTTTGGGAATTCTTGTCTCTCTTACTAAGTGTAACAACCCAATTTTAGTATTTATTTATTATACTATTATTATTATATTTTATTTTAATTATGTGGAGTGTTAATTAATTAATTGGTTGTTAGGTAGTATAATAATTGATTATATTAATTAATTTGGTGTGTTAATTAATTATTTAGTTGATATGAGATATAATTAAATAATTATATTAATTAACTTAGTGTGTATGTGGTGTTAGTTTAATTTAATTGAACTAATTAGAGATATTTAAATATTAGGTCTTATTGGGCCTATTAATTAAATTAGAGGTATCACTCTTTAAGCCCAAATATACTAATATAAATAGTAAGAGGTGGGGAGAGTGAGAATTAGGATTCATTTGATCATTTGACAACAATAGAGAAAGAGAAGAGGAAAAGTAAGGAGAAGAGGGGAAGAACAAGAGAGGAGCTAGGGTTTCTAGAAAATTGAAGAGGTAAGGGGGGAATCCTTATTATTATGGGTTAGTATGATTGGGTCAATGGGTAGAAATATGTTTACGTTGAATTCCCTAAAACCTAACAATTTCGATGTGTACTCTTGATTGTGGTGATTTAATTGTGTTAAAACTGAAAATTAACGTTATATAATTAGGGTATTGTATGAGTTATAATTTTCTAAACGTGTAGCTTTTTACGGAATCGAAATCGGAGGTCCGAAAGTCCTCCAACGATGAAAAACGCAGAAAATTCTGCATTCTGTTTTACAGTAACCGGTTACCCACCGAGCGTTAACCGGTTACTTGCTTAAAAATCTGCATTCTGTTAAACTGAGTAACGGGTTACCCACCGAGCGTTAACCGGTTACTTGCTTAAAAATCTGCATTCTGTTAAACTGAGTAACGGGTTACCCACCGAGCGTTAACCGGTTACTTGCTTAAAAATCTGTTAATTCTGTTTTACAGTAACCGGTTACTCATCGAGCGTTAACCGGTTACCACTGTTTGAAAAGTGAAAATTTGAGATTTTAAATGTTGTATTTATTTTGAAATGCAATTTAAGTGTGTGTAGTTGATAATTAGCCTATAATTGTGAATGTTATAATGTTATGAATGTGTATATGTACCATTGGTGGATTGTGAATGATATATTGTTATGAATGTGTATATGTACCATTGGTGGATTTGTGAATGATATATTGTTATGAATGTGTATATGTACCATTGATGGATAATTCATAGAGTTGAATTATGGTGATATGTGGAATGTTAAGATGGTAGAGATGATCTTAATTGCATATGTGTTGGTATTTGTACATTCATTCATGGCATGGTCGGCTTCATTGTGGAAGCGGTGAAACTGTGGGTTCACATGGTAGCACACGTTGATCCTTAATTGGAAATAGGCGTGGTAGATGTAACACACGTTGATCCTTAATTGGAAATAGGCGTGGTAGATAGACGGTGATCCTTAATTGAAAATAGACGTAGCACACGTTGATCCTTAATTGAAAATAGACGTAGCACACGTTGATCCTTAATTGGAAATAGGCGTGGTAGATGTAGCACACGTTGATCCCTAATTGGAAATAGGCGTGGTAGTGGCTTTGATCTTGTCCGGATCGGAAGCGTGGCTTCGATTCTAGATATTGAATCAGAAAGCGGTGAAACTTTGGGTTCACATTGAGGTACCGCATGCATAGAGTCACATGTCTTAAATTGAGTCACATTAGAGTTATGTGATCATCGAGTGTATGCATTGTTGTGATTGTGATGTGTGTATGAGATATGGTAATTGAGTTTGGTGATGTTTGGATACATAATTTGGCAAAATATGTGATTATGTGATAATTTTAGTTATGTGTATATTTGGGAATATGATATTGGATTTGAATATTATACTCCTTGAGTTTTATGTGTGCTTGAAACATGTGAAATAAATGTTGGTTAATGTTATTTACATGGTTATATGAAGTGTGATGAATTCCTTTAATTGTTGATTTAATCATTGTGCCTTATTATACTTTTTCATAATGATTTAAATTCTCACCCTTTCTGTTTGAATGTTACCTTCACATGGGTATCGTGCAGATACTCAGGAGTAGTATCGCTGAAGTAAGTGGACGGTAGCTCGCTCGAGATTTAGCCGGAGAGTTTCCGTATTTTAGTTTGAAGACTAGGTAATGAGTCAATGCTCTGGTCATGTAACACTGGATAGATTAGTAGTATTGAACTCGTATCCTATTTGGATAAGTATTATGTTATTACTTGTTTTATTTTATCTTGAGGTGATTATCGAGAGATGATCATGGTATGGGACATGGATCATTTTATGAAATACATGAGTATTCATTATTTTCCGCTGCGAACGCATATTCTTGAATGTTCATGAGAATTGGAATGTGTTATTTTAAATGACCAGGTGTATTGTATATTGATGATGAATGATGTTTGGTTTTTGAAAGCTTTTAGTTTTTGAAAACGTCGATGTGACGCCCTTTTGTTTATATGCGTGCTTATTTACTCTGATTATATGTTAAGTATTTTGGGGGTAGAAAAAGGGGTGTTACATTAGTGGTATCAGAGCATGGTCGACCATTTGGTCAATAGTCGTTAGGATTTTCCATCCCGTTGTATTTGATTCATGTATCTGACACGATCGATATTGTTTATCTGATACATTAGTGGTATCAGAGCAGGTTGGTCCGTCCGGCCAGGTTGTTTAATTATGTTTGTTCCCTAGTATGCGGCATGTGTGTGAGAACACTGTCGATGCTTGTTTTATTCTACATTGGCAGGTTGGGAATGAAATAAGTGGGGGAGAAGCGTCTGCTTATCTGGGATGTTCCAATTGTATCGAGCTTGGACATTATGTGGTTGCATGCAGGAGTGCAGTGTTGGCTAGTTAACCTGTTTTGAGAATGTTGTGCTTTCCCTGAACCCGAAGAGAGGTCGGATTCGAGGATGGTGTTGGTTAGAAGTTAATCGGGTGTATATCAACTGTTTCGAGAAGACAGTTATTTTCCTGAGGTTGGTGCTAAGGAAGATTGGTTTGTGTCTGCTAAGCAAGTTGATGAATCGGTGCAAGATGGTGCCGAGTTGTTTATGTTGTTGGCAACTTTGGATATTCGTGAGAAGAAGACGATTGAAGAATTGCCAATAGTTTGTGAGTTTGCGGAGGTATTTCCGGAAGATATAAGTGATTTACCGCCGGAACGTGAGGTTGAGTTTTCGATTGATTTAGTTCTTGGAACTAGTCCTGTATCGATGGCTCCCTATAGGATGTCTGCTTCTGAGTTGAAAGAGTTGAAGAGTCAACTTGAAGAATTGCTTGAAAAGAGGTTTATTCGTCCTAGTGTGTCGCCGTGGGGTGCACCTGTTTTGGGGGTAGAAAAAGGGGTGTTACACTAAGGAGTTGTTGCTACCTATTGCACGAGGAGGTCGTTTCTCTGTTGAGAAATCTGTCTGCCTTTTCCTTCACTGTGTTTGGAAATTTCTCTCCCTCTTGCTAAGGAGCCGTTTCTACCTATTGCACGAGGAGGTCGTTTCTCCGTTGAGAGGTATATTCGCCTTTTTCCTTCACTGTGTTTGGAAATTTCTCTCCCTCTTGCTAAGGAGTCGTTGCTACCTGTTGCACGAGGAGATCGTTTCTAAGTGGAGAAGTCTGTTTTCTTTTTTCCTTAAGTGTGTTTAGAAATTCGCATCCTCTTGCTAAGGAGTCGTTGCTACCTGTTGCACGAGGAGGTCGTTTCTCAATTGAGTTGTCCGTCATTTTTTGCAAGATGTCTCTCTGCCTATGGCTGAATATCTTGTTCCTATTCTTTTTTTCTGGGTACTTGCCTTTGCAAACACACGATTCTTTTACCTTCGTGGAATCCTGCGAGAATACTCTAATCGTTGGTTATACGCCGAGAACATGATAGTGGAGGTAAGAATGAAAAAAAAAGAACGAAAAAAGAAAAGAATGAAAAAATATAGAGAAAGACGAGAAAAAGAGAGCGATCATACATTGCATACCTAGCATATTGCATACTTCATACATATCTTTACAAATATCTCTTTGTACAACTGACTCATTTTCCCCACAGATAGTTCAGTTGATCCCTTACGGATAAGCATATACGAAAGCCTATACGCTATTCATTGAACATCTTTCCATAAATACCCTTACCTAACATATCCCCCTCTTTGTTCATTCCCTGCGGGCAAATTTCTTAGTTATCCTAGTATTTAATCCTTTCTTACCATGTAGGTTCAAAAGCCATTGCTATTCATACCTTCAGGTCCGAGAAGATTAAATAGGGGCAACTGTCATACCCTAAAATTGTCCCTCATTTTCACTTTTTCATCTGACTATAACTTGATATCCATCTAACCTTATTCATACTCATTCACGTGCATTCATTCATTCATTTATGACCAACATTTGCTAGCAGGTATCATGGATTCAGAGTTTGTGGTTGATAAAATCGGAGTTAGGTTGGTGTTCATGGCATTGCACATCATATGGATTGAAGCCCTGATTCATTGCCTTGCTAGTCAAGGATATTGTGCATGACTTGTTGTTTGATGGGCATTCACCTGGTTTGATTCATAGCATTGACATAAGTCATTTGGTCCAGGATGTTATGTGAAGCTTCATCTTGAAGCTTCAACCGAGTGGAGCTATGCCGTACATTTTTGTACTCTCTCGCGGATTCATCAAAGCGAAGCTAAAGTTTTTTCTCACAAAAGAAGTGGAAGAAGGGAGAAGAAGATAGAGACGAGAAGAAAGAAGAATTTGAGGTCAAGAGTTGTTACCTATCGCCGGTGAATATTCCGGTGAGTCTTCCAATCACATTCTTCCGCTTTACATTTCGAGGTCACTAGAGGATAGACCTTCGTGAGGGGAATCAAAGCCTCAAGGTGAGGCGGCTAGATTCCCCTCCATGGTTATTTAACTTTGATTCTTCGAGATAGGGTTCTTCCATTTCTTCTTTTTTATTCGAGCAATCCAGGATGAATCTAGGAATTCCGTTTATGGATCTAAGGTTAGTACATGATTTCGTGCGAGGTACTGTTGTCTGGTTAGGTTTTGGAGTGCCTTCGCCGCCGAGGATAGCCCCCGACGCGGCGGAGGGAGGTAACGATAAGAGAAATGGAGTTGATTTTAGAGGGTGGAGGGTTGTGTGTTGGGATGTTCATTCTAATTCATTCAGATCCCATATCCAATTGCTTTGATTAACCATCAATTAACCTTTTCGATTTCGTTAATTAATTTAATCGCAATTAATGTATGCCACTCGTTAGATCCACGTGATTCTTATGAATTTAACAGACTAATTTAATGCACACACCTTTAATTGCATTGATTACATTTAGTGCACATGCTGGTTGCTGATTCGTTTAGCCACATTTATTCCATGCGTTTCACGGCTGAATTCAGATGCTACGCTGACTCTTCATATCACCATCTCCACATCACTTTTCATCATCATCCATCGAATATCATCCTTCTCCACGGGGATTTTGGTGGGCCCTTGGATATTGGGCTTTGGACAATTCATGCTAATCACTGCCTTAGTCTTTCTAGACACACTAACCGGGTCTGCTCCCCTTGATAAAAGGCCTATTTTCTTTTTCTTTTCTATTTTTGGTACTTTGTTTTGTTAAATAGATTTAGGTCTTGTATTGGTTGATTTTTAGGATAAATTGAAGTTTAATTAGGATTAGTAGAATTAATTAGAGATTAAGAAATTAATTATGAGTTTAAAGTGTGATTAGATTAGTTTAATTAGGACAATAGTTCTTTAGAATCCGGATAATTAGGGTTTAATCTTGATAAAAATTTAAAATTTAGATTTTAATGGATTAAAAATATTAGAATATTAGTTAGAAATATTTGAAATTTTGATTAGGTATCAATTAGCTTTAATTAGATTTATTTAGGATTTAATTGAGTTTAATTAGGATTTTTGATAAGTAGAAATTTAATTCAATATGCCATAATTGTAAATTGACTGTTTTACCTTT